>NC_055967.1:31117287-31122287 GCF_018492685.1 Alosa sapidissima
GCAAATAGTGGAGGATCTGCTAACATCTAAATGAACTGATGCGCTAACATCTAAATGAACCCCCCCCCCAACCGTCAACCCCAGTCACCAACCCCAGTAAACATTGTGCATCCTAGCCTTTCAGCTGTTAAACCTAATGGTGATCCTCTGTGAGATGCACCAATACGGTTGAGTGAGTAATTTTGTATTGTTTTGCTTTTTTTTTTCTAATGCTCTACAGAACATTATGGGCTGCAGTCAGTGCACTGCAGCCAATCATATCAAGCCCATTTTGCTACATTTCACCCACATTTGCTTACACCCACCGGCACTGACAAAACCTCACCACGACGACGCAGTGTGTGTGCCTACAGTGCTTCAGCGCTCGTGAAACATTCATCTGCATCTGCGTCTTCCCACACAAGCTCGTAGTGGAGCTCAAATCAATTCCCTCTGCATCCATGAGTGCTGCTTTCCTGCTCATTTTGTTTGTCTCCTTGTGTGGCCCAAGACTAGGCAGACTTGAGGGCATACTGTTAGCAGCCAGATATCCTTCTGGATTGATAACCAATCAATCATCTATCTATCCATCCATCTGTCCATCCATCTGTCCAAATCCAAGATTTTTTTCCTTAATGAGTCAATGTATGATCTAGGTGTGATTGGCTTTTATTTATTTTTATTTTTATCTGACACATGAAGTTGACCATGATCTGCTGACATGTTTCATTCCCCCCCTACTTGTTTACTTGTGTTTTTTACTTGATGTTTTTTTGTCGTCTTTCTCTTCAACTGCTAAAGAAATGTAAATGCTTCCTGAAAACTTCCAGAGGGCATGTCACAGTTGCACTCCCCCAAAACACTGAGAATCATTTATTTTTAAAAAAAGTGTTCAAACCTTTGCCTTGATTTGTTTCAACTTAAAAGTTACTACTTTTTTCTTGTGAGATTTGATTTCATGTATTTATTCATCAATTTATTTGTTGTATTTTTTGTGTCTGTCCCCAGCATTTCTGTAATTTCAGCTGCACCTTGCACATCGTTCAGGGCTTAGGCATGTGTCCCCTTGTGTAAGAAGGCTGGGGATGTTTGCTTTTGTTCTTCTTTTCTTTCCAATGCATTTTTGTGATGAGAATGGGGGATGAGGGTTCTAACCAACTGTAAGATAGATATGGTAATGTCCTGGCTTTAATCTCACCTCTCGCTCTGCTGCTTTGAATCCAACCCAGAACTGATTGCAAACTCAAATCAGTGGAGAAATGATGCAAGAAAAACACACACTTGGAATGAAACCGCTTCTTTTTACACAAGAAAAGGCACTCGTATAAGCATAGAGCTGCATTGAAGTACATTGGTGTGCTAGAACTACACAAGGAGAAATACAGCAGTGGCACCCTACTATTTATGTTGGACTTCACCCCATAATGCAGAACCCCCTCTTTACTGAATACACACATTTAAAGAATGGTTTAAGTGCATCAAACATATTGGCGGAAACCCTGTCATTGTCTGAAACCCTGCCATGCGCAGCAAAGATACAATAGCCTTTCTACAATGGCTCCAAAGTGATTTACACTCCGTCTGAATGTTGATGGGTATTATGCAGATGCGCCGCAAATGTCGTTTTTGAAAATGCTTGAGTGGAAAATGGTGTGGGTGTCGAGACAGTGGAGAGCATTTTGCCTCTGTTTGTCTCAATCATGTATGCCTTGCAGTGGTGTTTCCACTCGCCGGGGTTGGCATGGCAACTGAGACAGAACGTAAAGCGATGCCAGCTGAAGAAACGGTCGCCAAGGAGACCCGGAGCAGCAAACTTTGTGTGGTCCAGATTGAGCGAAGGGTTGGGGGGCAGAACATGGTGGAGGATGCAGCTGGGACCTCACTAGGTGGGGTCTTTAATTACCCCGACAGTGCAAGAGGATGAGCACTTCTTGGTTATGCTCGTGGTAGTAGTTAGCAACAACTTTGACTATACTAGAAGACCTCATAAACAAAGTCCACAAGACGACAGCTGGCCACTTGTTACATTGCATGTTGTAAGTGTTCAGTACTCCACATAGGTCATGTAGTTCTGGGCTTTTAGGTGTTCAACTGTAAAACGTAGGGGCTCTGTCTCCCAATGTATATTTAAGTGTGGTATTGTGCACCATTACTCTTGATTACTGGTTGGCAATGCACATCATATCTGCCAAAATGCCTGGATGCCAAAAAAGATTATGCATTTTCAAGCTATATATAAGACTAAAAATAAGCCCCAGTCATTTCTAGGCATATAGTGTCTTGGAAGCACATAGCCTCTGACTACAGTTTGTAATGAGTGCCGTAATGTCATTTCCCTGAACACTCGGATACAAAATCATGGCTTAAATCTTTTGGTTTAATATTTGCAGAGAGTAATACTTCAGCAGTCACACACACACACACACACACACACACACACACACACACACACACACACACACACACACACACACAAACACACATACTCACACACACAAAAGGACGCATGCACACACATACACACACACAGAGAGACATTCCCACACCCATTCCCCCCTCCAGGAAAGTGACATTTGAGTGCTGTGGTACACAGCTGCTATTGAACAGAACCGCATCCGTTGCCCTGATAAGATCTTTAGTAATCCGTTCAATTGCATTTGTCACAGATTGTTCTGGCATGTAGCACATATCCTCTGGCTCGTGTGTGTGTGTGTGTGTGTGTGTGTGTGTGTGTGTGTGTGTGTGTGTGTGTGTGTGTGTGTGTGTGTGTGTGTGGTGGAGGGAGGGGGGGGTTGTGACGATAAAAAGCGCACATGGTATCTCCAGACTCCTCCTTAATGGCATCTGAACATCTTTCTCCTTTGCTGTCTCTCTTTCTCTCTCTCTATCTCTCTCTCTCTACTCTCTCTATCTAATTTATGATGTGCAAACACAAACACACACACACACACACACACACACACACACACACACACACACACACACACACTTATGCACAGCTGACCTGATTCCATTTCTTCTCTCTTTTTTGCATCCCATTAGCATGTCTTTCTCTATAGGCCCAGTACAAAGCACCATTATGTCACAGTTGACAGGCTCCTCCTTTCCTTACTAGCACAGGGATGCATGTTCACAGCCCACATACATACATACATACATACATTCCTTTGTAACACAACACAAAGATCTAAAGATCAACGGTGAAATCCAGGGGAAGATCTCAAAGGTGATACGATAATTATTATACAAGCCGCAGATAAATGGTGTGCACAGTACCTCAGCTTGACATACTCCTACTCCATACACCCCCCCCCTGCCTCCTGCCTCCCCCCCCCCGTTTCTACCTCCAGCTAAGGTAACCGTGAGTGCTGCGTGTGATGTGAGAGATGAGGGAGAGGTGAGGTAAAGTGTTGGGAAGGAGAGGAGGAAGAGAGGGAAGGGGAAAATGAAATAAATGGAAAGATAAAAAGCTCTTTTACTCTCCGCTTTTGCAAAGGGTGGAATCTAACGTAGTTCACCTTTTATCTTTTCCTGTGCTGGGGGGGGTAAAACACTCCCCACAAAAAGCCGCGAGTCGAGTTGGGGGGTTTTGACAAGGGCTCTCTCTCTCGAACCTTTTTGCTCAGGTGGGCGCCATCTGTGTTCGCTCTGTAAGGGGTCTGTCTCTCGCGCGCGCGGTCTCCCAGTCTCCACTGGAGGGCTGACTATTGACTTCAATCATGCAAAAAGACCAAGGGCCAAGGTCGATTTCTCTCTCGCACAAGCAGATGTTCTGCTCACACGTCTTCAAATATCAGGAGTGTTCAGCGCTGCCATGTCCCATAAAGTGAGCACAAAGATGAAGCCAGAACCTCTGACTCTAAGTGTTTGATCCACTTCACTTTGTTGTATGAAGCTCAGACCCTGTCAGCAGCTCAATTCTATTTACACTGTGCTGGGTCTTTTCTCTGACAAAGTAAAACCTCTATAGATCTCTGTTCTACTGAAAGTGGTATTTTTGCAGGTGCAAGCTTCTGAAGCTGCTCTTTTTTAGACTTAAAAAATGACTACAAGTGCAGTACCATAAAACGCAAAGTGTGTCCTTAAACATCACATAGCAGTTTTGAGCAAATTAATAAAACATCACAAAAATGCAGTCCTCCTGTAATTAGAGGACAGAATCAGACTGCTGTGCAACGGTATAACCATATATAATTTTCTGCTCCCATCTTTTTTTTTTTCCCTGAAAATAGATCAAAGAGTGTCCCCTTAGTCCAATTATTTCCCCTACTGAATGCTGCCTTCCTGTTTTAGCTGCTCGTAATTTCCTGGAGGACCTCTCCTCCCTCTCCGCTCCACTCCTCTCAGGCTGGTTGCTGGGGAGGCATGTGGGCCAGCGTTGCCTTAGCACCTGCCTGTTCCTCCGGCAGGACCGTGCATCCCTCTGGTGCCCGTTAAAGCCCTGATTCTCTCTGATGCTGTCCGCTGAGCTAAGCACAGCAGAGCAGAGCCAGCCCATGGCCAGGGCCCGGAGCTCTGCAGCCACAGTGCCACAGTGGCAGGCAGCATCATCAGCAGCACCTAGGGGTCTATCTATCTACAACTGCAGGATAAGAGAAGGGAGGCCCAGGTCCAGGGTGGGGCTTTGGAGGTTTTTTTTTTTTTTCGGTTCAGTTCCCAGACCTAAGGCTTCTTTGTAAACTGGGTGCAGGGTTCACTGGATCAGCACAGGTGTGTGTGTCAATGCATTTATACTACTGGACAGTGGGGATGCGTTGGGGAGGGGGGGGGTTGTCAAGGCTGCTGGTGCTCTGGTGGTAACCATGCATTTCATCCTCCCATCTTGTTTACCATCTTTTCATAAAATACCTGTATTTCTTTTCAGTAGAATAGAGTACAGGAAACAGAGCATAGAACACAAAATTTGTATCATTCACTCTAGCGGGACCCTGTTGTAAGGACACTATAAAGTGTAGCATGTATCTGTCTCATTGTAACAACCACCGCTAGCATTGTGATTTCATACAGCCGGGAGTTAAGAC
>NC_055967.1:31127287-31197287 GCF_018492685.1 Alosa sapidissima
CAGCTCGAGCACGAGCACCTCAACCACTACAATGCCAACTTCAAGACCCCCTACAACCATGTGACCACCATCAACTCCATACACAGCTCAGCGCACGAACCTTTGCTAATCCGTGCGGGCTCGAAAGACAATGTGCAAGAGACCCAAATCTGATCTTGTGTTTTCATGATGAGAATCAAAATGGACTCAACTAGAGAAACATTAAGACTATTGACTATTAAGAGGATGACAAAAAAATATTAGGAACTGACAGATCGGTATCTATAAGTAGGCGATGATGGATACGTATTGACATTGGGAACTAGGGTATGTCAACTGTTTCAAAAGTGTCTTTACAAAACAGAAGTTATTTATTTAAGAAAAAAATCTATTGTGGTTAAATCAAGAAAAAATGTATCTTGCAATTATTTTTTCAGCACTTATATCTTCATGTTTTGCTTTTTTAATTGTCCCTTTTTTTTCTTTTATAATGGTTGGTTGGTGGTTGGTTTACTAATATGCTTCTAAACTCTGTGTAAATCTAATCGAGACCATTCTCTGTACGAAAGGAGCCCAATGCCACCTTCCAAACAAGAGATGATTCAGTGCATATCCTGTTGTTTCTCGTCTTGCACTGTCCAGAGCATCCATGTTGTCGTCTCACTTTAGGCATAATGCACCACATGTCATTTTTAAAGTCGCCCCTCTGCCCCCAAATTAATTGTTCTAATCTCCAGTGGCCATCTGTTAATTTAGATTAAGGGCTCGGTCCTTTTAAAAAGTTTTTGAGCGAGGCCTTGTCTGTGGTTAAATCCGATAACGACTTGGAATCACCCTAAGGCTGCCACTCACAAGCATCAGACACAGGCGCAAACTTGGGTTTTGACAAGTGAATGGATTTGGGTCACAAAGTGATGAACATATGCCCCCTATTTTAAACTAAGCCAAAACTCAGAACCCAGGGCCTGTGGAGACACAAAAGCTACTGAATTACTCAGAGCTGTGAGGAGAGCAGAGCTCTTAAAAGCCCAATGATAAACATTCATGAATGGACAATTAAATATAGATTTATGTGTGACACTGATGCAACAGCCCAGAACAGAGCTAGTAGTCCTGTGGGTGGGACACACGCACACACACGCACACACACACACACACACACACACAGAGATTCAGTTATAAGCCCTAGCCAGACCCCATCTGACAGGCCTCAGCTCTCACTGCTTTCTGCTGCTGTGCCTCACACCACTGCAGATGTGCCAGCAAATTACCCTCCAAAAATACTCCCCAAACCTCCATCACCGCCGTTTATCAGCTCCTTCACACCCCCAATCCCCCACCCCACCCCCATGTCTCCCTAGTCCCTGCTGTGTCCAAACACATTGCCTCTCATCTGTCTGAAACAATCACCTCACAGCCTTAGCCCAGGCCTGCTGCAGCTGCAGCGTCCCCTCTGCCAGCCTCCCAAGTAGGAGAGCCCAGAGGAGAGGCCATGGCGGAGACGCCAGATCCCGGGCCGAGGAGATGAGCCGATCTGGGACTTGGCAGGTAGCTGGAGCTGCTAAACAGATGTCCAGGTTTTTTACGAACATCTTACTTATCGGTCGTTCAGGACTCATCTCTTTTAAAAAAAAAAAAAAATGGAAGAGTCCTGAGACTAACCGGCAGCAGATGCAACATCAAAAGAGGAAAGGCATCCCTGAGAATTAAAATAAAAAAGCCCTGATGTATATGAAACAACATGGGGAATCATAATGTGATTGCCAAACAAACACTGCTCATTTTCCATGATGAGAAAGCCCCCAGAGCTTCTAGTTTCCCCCTGTCCCGTCCACTCTACAGTCAAGAGTCCAAGGCTTTTTTAAACAAGAAGTTGTTGTGTTCATAGTCATCTAGTATCATCAATTGTCTCATGATAATGATCTACTTCTCATATAAAGTTTAACCAGGAAAGAACGGTAATTATTCAAACCTCCTGCTTTTATGCTTTGAGAGGAAAAGTACCCCCATTATAATTCCAAATAAATAACGTGAAAATGTACTTTAACAGTCACCATGGAAACCAACAGAGAAATGGATGAACACAAAAATGGTGAGTTAGTAACCACAAGCCCCTGAGTGGACTACTGTATCTGAGATGGAGATTTGGGCTAATACATCTGTTACAAACATTTCTGTTCTATTTTATTATCATTGTTAGATTTCAGATTGATTTGTCATTTAATATAAAGTGAAGTTCACATTCAAAATTTATAGACATCGTGGGTACATTTTCTTCGGACAATTCTTCAACCATGATGGCTCTGTATTTATTCTGTATTTATCAGTGTGTCTGTGTCAAGCGACAAATTTTATTTTTGTAATTCACCAGCTGAATCAGGTGCCATGGAATATACAACACACAAAATTCATTTGAACTGACTCAGAAAAAAATAAAATAATTAAGAAATAAAGAAATGATACTATGATATTGAAGCAAAAACATTTTTCTAAATGCAGCTCATGTATGAGTGTACCCATTTATGCCCACATGGAGTTTAGAGCCATGGTAAACCGCTATGACATGTTTATACATTTCATTTGGATTGTATTTGAGTCATGTACAGGATGACACTGGATTGTCCATGTTGGAACCTTGGTCAACCTCAAAGGGTTCTTCAGTATCTATGCTCCCATCCATGTTCATTTGGTAAATATGTTTTAGAGTTTGGCTGTGAATTCTAGTGATTGCTACTCCTTTTGTAACATCGCATCATGTGAACATCTGTGTGTTTTGGGTCGGGAGACGGGATTAGACTATTTTGTTTGTTGGTTTCTTTTTTTTTGTTCCACATCATTCTTTTTCTTGTCAGAGAGGGAATGCTGTTCTAGTGGTAGATTTATATAAAATACATTTTGAGAATAAAATTCTAAAAATTAAAAACAAAAAAACTACAACTTTTTTAATTTTGATTTTACATGTGCCAACCTCTTCGGAAAAATGGAAATGTGAAATATGCTGTAAAAGACAAAGAAAGTGATTTTCATGTACGCGTACTTTCATGACCTTTAAAGAAAATACAGACGAAGATCGATTATAGAAACCAGAGTTTGTAGTTCATACACAAAAATAAGGTTACAAATAAACTATTGTTGTTTTTTTCTGTATGGTCTTGTCATTATTTTTGCATTTTGTGAAATCTTAGAAAAATAGATAGATAGATAGATAGATTACTTTATTCATTCCCAAAGGGAAATTATGGTGTTACAGCAGCAATTAATAATATAAACATATATCACACATAAACATACATACAAGTTAAAAAATAAATACAATTGGATATAGTCTCTGTTAAAGAGGTTGTAAACTGCATTGACTTTCATCATAAGATTTTCTCTCACGGCACAAAGGGGAGTTGGCAGTGGGCAGGAATGATTTTCTATAACGCTCCTTGCTACAGCGCAGTTGGAGCAACCTCCAGCTGAAAACACTCTGTTGTTTGACCAGTAGTTCATTCAGTGGATGTGAGGTGTTGTCCATAATGTTAAGGAGCTTTTGCAACATCCTTCTCTCAACAACTAACTCTACAGTAGGGGTTCAAGTGTACTTCCAATTACAGAGCCAGCTCTTTTTATCAACTTGTTGAGTTTTTTGGTGTCATTTGCCCTGATACTGGTATCCCAGCAGATGGCTGCAAAGAAAATGGTACTAGAAACAGCAGACTGGTAAAACATGTTCAACATCCTGCTGCACACATTAAAAGACCTAAGCTTCCTCAAGAAGTATAGTCTGCTCTGTCCCTTCCTATAAACAGCCTCAGTGTTGCACTTCCAGTCCAGTTTGTTATCCAGATGTACACCCAGATATTTGTACTTTTCCACTACCTCCACCTCTTCCCCCATGATGGAGAGAGTGTTTAACTTTGTCCTAGCCCTCCTAAAGTCTACTACCATCTCTTTGGTCCTGGCCACATTTAAGAGTAGGTGGTTGTTTCCACACCATGCCACAAAGCTGTACACCAGTTCTCTATACTCAATCTCCTCCCCATCCTTCACACACCCTACAACTGCAGAGTCATCAGAGTATTTCTGCAGATGACAGGTTACAGAGTTGTACTGAAAGTCCGAGGTGTATAATGTGAAAAGGAAAGGAGAGAATACAGTCCCCTGCGGTGCTCCTGTGCTGCTAACCACCTTCTCGGACACACATCCTCCCATCCTTACAAACTGTGGTCTTTTCGTCAGGTAATCAACAATCCACGATGTTATGGATGTCTTTATGATTAGGCAATATAAGGTTGAGTTTTATCTTTCTGTGCAATGTTTCTTTTGCAGTGGTGTGACCCTGGTCTGTCAAGCAGAATTCACAACTCGCCGGATTAAAGAAATGTCACATTCATTCCCATATTTTGCAGCATAATCCCATTATATACGGTAGTCAGTCACTGTGACTAATTGTAGTGTAGTTGGTTGAGTGCCAGTGCTTGGAATGGTTACCACATGAACTCTGCGAGCATGACTCTGTGGCACTGATGTGGAGGAGAGGGTGAGTCGCACTACAGTAGTAATAGAAGTACAAAGATGATACAATTCAACTTGAAATGTTCTCATCACGTCCATCAAAGCCTTTGGGAGAGGCTAAGGCTGTTCATGGCAATTCATATCTGCACTGTTGGGGGTCCTCTGACTTCCTACTTGTTTTTCCCTTCTAATCAGAAATGTGTGGTATTTCAAATGAATTCTTAATGCTGATCTGATTTTGATTTCAAACTAGGCAGACAGGTTCACAATATAGGAGGGTTTGTAGCAATATTAAACAAGAGTAAGGTGAGGATTTTAGAAATGTTGAAGTGAGGTCATTTTGGGCCGGTTACCAAAACTCAACATTATGTATGGTACGATAGGATTGAGCCTGTCTCAATCTGGACATATACTGTGAGAGACAGTGACAACAAAGATTATACAACAGTTTGGTCCGGTCTAATTATTTTAAAATTTCTGATTAGACAAGAGGTACTCCATGAGTCATGATGAGTGACAGTATTGCAGGACATCCCCACCGGCACACTTCACTGCTAGTAATCACTCCACAAATTATACATTGTAACCAACAGCGACAGTTAGTGGACACAGGTAACGCAGCTCAGATATGCAACATGGACTATGCAGTGGGCATGTTCTTTGTATCATAGCAGGCATAACTGTATTTTTTCAAAACCTGTTCTCTAGATTAGAGTGCTTTCTTGTAAGCTGTTGGCAACCTTTTCTGGACTGCAGGAAGCAGAGGGGTCACATTTTAGGGAAACACCACCAGACCGCCAAGACGCCCAGAAAAACACACCAGCAACCAGACATTCGTCCCACCACCACTGACTGTGAACAGCAATCATATCAATGGTTGTACCATCCAGGGGAATGTTCAATTCAGTGTTTACAAATTCACAGTCTCACTACACTACTCTACAAAAACAGACTCTGGTGTCTTTAAAGATTAGGTGGTAATTGAACTGTTGTATGAAAGCAATCCCTATTGTTATGCAAAACACAGAAGAAAATTATAGATCTGCAATATCTGCAAAATATGACATACTCTCTACAGACAAAAAAAAGAGACCCTTTTGTGAGAGACATGGACGTCATGTAATTCTGGAAAGTAGCATGTTTAGCAGATCGTTTTTCAAGAGGTGAGATGCAAGATGCTATCAGCTCAATGGTCATTAAGAGAAGAGTGATTACTAAACAGCATCCCAGACTGAGTGTGAGCACAACTGACTCCATCTTACGTTGTGAATGAATGAGAGATGGAATGGAGAAAGCGAGAAGCCCTGCCTCTACCATCCCAGACATGCTAGGACAAAACACTCATCTGAGCGAGTCACCCAGTCTTAGAGAGATGAGAGTACATAGACAGGACCTTGAGAATCAACCTGACAGGAAGAGTGTAAGATTACAGCTCAGTTGACTTCCCTCTGACACCGGCTACGTGCTGAGGGTTCTTCAGAACATCCTGTAGTCTTGAGATCTCTCTCTGATTGACTGCTGCCTCCACTGTAGGCCATATGTACCAGGTGCACTATGCTACGTAAGGGATAATGTATAGAACGCCGGTCATTATTGGGAAAATAAGTCCCGACAGGGTGAACCGGACTTGTTCCGCCCTGAAGGGACTTATTTTCCCAATAATGTCCGGTGTTCTATACATTATCCCGCTTATTACATGGCTACTTGCCAAACGAAACAATAAACTCCCCACATGTGACTGTTTAGCCAACATAGCCTAGGCTATTTGTTACCGTTTCGTCGTGGCTTTTGGTGAGAAACAAATAGTTTGCAACAGCACACGCTGAACTTGAATCAAACATTCTTTAGAACACAGCTGATCAACCGTCTACTTTCACTTTTGAATGAAGTTCCAGTCCTTGCACAGTAATATGAAAGATGTAAATTAGAAGCACAAAGCCCATTTTCCTTGACTTTCTGTCATACTTAGCAACGGTCTGTTATTGAGAATTAGCAGACCACTGAACGTTGGGAAGGCCCATTCAAGTGAATGGAGCATTCTGCAGCACTCTGAAGTGTGTAATAATACACTTTATGCTTCACTTTTAGGGCTCTATTTTAATGGTCTGAAACGGAAGTGTCTTTGCGCAAAACGCAAGTGACTTTGTGGGTGGATCTTGGGCGCTGATGCTATTTTACCGGTGGGATAATTGACTGTTGCGCCCAACGCAAATCTAAAATGGGGTGGTCTGAAGTAGCTACATTAATCATGGGTGTGGTTTGGGCGTGACGTGCAATAAACCAATCAGAGCGTCATCTCACATTCCCTTTAACAACAGGCACGCTTGTTCCATAGCTGATTGCTATTATGGTGGCGTATTTGCCAGGCGCAGCCAGGAGCGTTCACAGCGTTATAATCACTGTTCAGTTGGGAACAGTTAGCTATTGATTTTTCCTCTTGACAAAATGTAATGCAGAATTGTCACAAAGACATACTTTCCGATGTTTTGGGATCACTCTCACTGAATCACGAGGTTATGAATGCATGGTGATATTTTTGCAATGTACAATGTAATCTAACATACTCTCCCGTGCTGCCGCTGGGGCATTTGGGTTAAATGGCATCGGCATGCAATTCAGCATCATGTCTCCTTAAGTCCTCTAATATTTCCGGTAACACTTTACTTGACGGGTGAGTTCATAACACATTCATATCAGCTGTCATAAACGGCACATAAAGCATTCATGACTGTTTCATGAGACATGACTCAACATTCATACCAAACCTTTCATGAATGTGGAAGACAGAACGACAACAACTTGTCAAAGTAAAAGTCCAACAATTGCAGGCCCCAGCTGTGGCGCAACTGGCTGGAGCACCTGCACCGTACGCTGATGACCCGGGTTCGATTCCCGCCCCGTGGTCCTTTCTGGATCCCACCCCAACTCTCTCTTCCTGTTGTTCTCCACTGTCCTATCTGATTAAAGGCATAAAAAAGCCCAAAAATATACTTAAAAAAAAAAGAAAAAGTCCAACAATCGCAAAGCAGCATTGCCGTTTTTGTTCCAAACCTCTTACCTGATCTTGCACATCTGAGTCAATGGGCTACTCCAGTGCCAAAAAGACAGAACATGGTCAAGAAAATATTTTTTGTTTCATAAAAATGTATTTGTTTTATGATGTAACCTTTGCAGATGATTTCTCATCTTTTGCTACTGGGAATGTCCAACCGTTTCAGATTACACAAATACGGGTCAGCTGGATGTAGGCTAGTTTAGGCCTACCTCCCAGTGTTAAACTCAGTGATTACGAATACTTCACAACTTGTATAGTAAAGTGACAATTGATGTAGACTTCATAAGATATTCATGAAATATTTACAAAGGCTGGAGAGAAAAATAGCAATGCTGCTTTGCGATTGTTAGACTTTTATTTTCACAAAATGTCATCGTTATGTCTTCCACATTCATGAAAGGTGAGTCATGTCTCATGAAACAGTCATGAATGCTTTATGTGCAGTTTTTGACAGCTACTATAAATGTGTTATGAACTCACCCGTCAAGTAAAGTGTTAGCCTACCATACCCCTGTACCCTCAGGCAACTCAACAACTAGAAACAGTTTCCAAGTTGACCTAACTTTCAACTCTGCACAGTATCCCATTAACTGCATGACAGTAGGCTATTTGCAATATTTTCTGTTCAGTAGAGTTTGTAAACACATTATCATCAACTTAATGCACGCGCAACATTTGTTTGAGCAGGAGAGAGAATAACAATGAATGGATGCAGCAACTACAGAAATTGTAGCCATACTTGCTGCTTTCTTGTACTATCTATGGTTGCTGGTTAACAGCACATAAAAGCTGATTTAAGCTAATTCACTAACTCAAGGCTTCAAGGCCATCATGGATATTAAACGTTTTTTGAAAATAACGAAAGGATGGAGGGAACATAACAAAGCTTGGAGTTATTTCAGATGGGCTAGAACAAGGTAGGCAAAATTATGGTGCTTCAAACCGTAGCGCAGCTGGAATAATACTTAGGCTGATGTTAAAGCGCACGCGATGTTTAAAGCCATACACAACGGTAAATTGGAACAAAACTAAAGGCAACTTTAGCCTTTATATGGCTGTATAAAGTTGTCTAAATGAATAGGTCATAATTAGGCGTTGTTGTTGTAAAGATATTGCATGTAGATGTTGTACTATATAGGCTACTACATTTTTAGGTCACCAATGCACGAACAAAACCGGGAAATGGACAAATTATCAAGGCTTTGAATGTTTCCGTCTGTGCTGTGTCTGTAGATTGGTGTGCAACGCATTCATTCATGCAGGCCTGTGGTCATGCATGCGCCCTTAAAATAGCATCTGCATTTGTGCCATAGACTTTAAACCAGGGAGTTCCTGGTCTGTGGCGGAATTGTTTTCTGAAACTGCAAAATATCTCGAGCGACGAGTAAGAATGAACAGGTATGATAAGGGATCAGATTCTAAAAATAATTCAGTGGAAATGCATGGATTCGATTTTCTTCCAGTAGCAGCAACTGGAATCCATGCATTTCCACGGAATTATTTTTGGAATCTGATCCCTCATTATACCTGTTCATTCTTACTCGTCGCTCGACTTATCGTGACTAAATTCAAGATGGCTGCAAACGCTAAACTTCGTGAAGATACTGTCTGTATAAATCGTCTTGTAAGTAAACTACCAGTGTTTTTTCAAAGTTCTCAATGTCTCGTTTTAAATGTCAGGGCCCTCGGAAGTCTACCAATGAAGTGTGGAGATACATTGAGCCTCGTAGGCTAAATGGTGTAAAACAGTGATTTATTTGCATGGCTAGCCCGATGCCGAAGCACTCACTCTCCTTTAATGTTGTAAAATAAATGACTGTTGTAGAAATAAATGTCTGATCTTTAATGCAATATCTACATTGCCCATTATCAGCAACCATTCATCCAATGTTCCAAAGACAAATTCTGTTTACTAATCTGATATCATTTTAAAAGGCTAACTGAGGAAACACTGGAGAACCACTTTGTAATTACAGTATGTAAGCCCATGACATAATGTAATCTAAAAACTGCTGGCCTGACTAAAAAAACAATGCATCTCAGCAAACTGATCTCAGCTTGTATTCTGTCTATAATGGACTGGAATGGACATTTCTAAGTGACCCCAAACTTTTGAACAGCAGTGTACAGTATGTCCAAGGGTCACGTTATGTACATCATCAAGCTTGACAGGTGAGTGAGGACTGTTACACGGACATACATTATTCAGTGTATAACAGTTTGTTTTGTTGTTGTGTGTGTTTGTTTGATTATTTTCACCTCCAGATGCATTCTTAGTGTAAAATTTGACAAACATAACGGCATTGTAGGATTATAAAACCTACAGTAAGAAAAGTGAAAAGTTAATTATTTTCTGTCCTCTTATCTCATTCCAGTGGTGGTTCCTGCATTCACTAATGTCAGAATCCCAAGGCTAAAAGCCAAAAAGTTTTGGCTTCATGAATCTCTTCTTTGGATTTATGATCCCCCCCGCCCACACACACACACCCTTTCGTCTCACATATATATGCAAAAATATAAGATTCAGTTGATTATAGCCAACTCATTCAAAACACACCCTGGCTAGAGTAATGGGAAATTCTTTAACCTTTACAATGTTATTTTCCATTAAGACAACTCGGCAACTATCATTGCTGGTTATGCATTCCCAGCCATGACTCTGTTAATAACAGTGTTGACGAAAGAAAGAGCTGTATCACTGTCACCGCTGCCTGTTGTGTTTGCTGCCAGCTGACAGAGAGAGAGCAAGATTAATGAGAGACACTGGCAAAAGTCAGAGAAAAAGGGATGACTAAGCACCATATCACACATACAAATGATATGGGTCAGACAGCACATTTATTAAAGCGGCACTTTTAGTATAGCATTAGCGCATTAGCGGGTGGCCCTGCTAATATTCAAACCACTGATAGATATGTTCGTAATTGTTGGTCTGTTTAAGATTTGATGCTTGGTTGACTTCACTCTCACTGTCAGATTGTGCATGCAAAGAGGATATGTCAGAACATCCTGAGAACAGACAAGGTAAGCAAAAGTATTGTATGAAAGTAAAATAATAATAAAAAAATAAATAAAAAAAGTATATATGGCTCACTTTGACTCAAATGCAGAAGTGGATACATTATGCTATGGGAAATCACAAATGAGCAATTATATCTAGACATGGCCAAGGAAGTCAGGATATTAGGTCACTCAAGAGGATGAAAGACATAAACACATGCTGCATTCCCAAATACACTGACTCCCTGATGTGCTGAGCTTTGTGGGTGCAATGCCAGTATGCAATTTGGCACAGCAGGGGAAAGGTTAGGATACACTCTGCCCTGATGGTTTCAATGGGCCAATGACAGTGACTTTTGCTAGGAATCATGTTTACCACAGGATGTATTGCTACTTTTTTATGGGCAATAAATCACAAACCAACAAAAATGAGAAACTGAATAAATGTGCTTGAAGTTTCTTTAGATAGATATGGTATGCATAGGGTGGTGAGAACAGAATTCACAGTATATCTACTGTAGTACAAATAACATCTCACAATATAGGCTGCTCATCTCAGAACACCTCTGGTGAAAGAGAAAAAGTAAATTTAAATGGGAACATCTCAAGTCCAATCCAATAAGGAACTAAAAATGAATAAATCCAAATGGCAACATGTAAGAATCCTTATTCTTTCTAGGTCAAGTTGAAATATTGTCCAGTCTGGACAAAGTGTCCTGAAGTTAATGGAAATGTATAAAGGGCAAGTCATAAGTACATACTGCAGCAGGCAGCAGCTGCCATGTCTGAATAGAAAGGAATGCAGCGTTTATCTTTTTGTATGAGCTTGGACTAAAGTGAGCTTGAGTCTGCAAAGGGTCTGGTTGTGCAATCTTCTTGAAGTACTGTAGTTCTTTGCTTCTTTGATATTTGACCCATACACACAAAATGGATTGTAAGTAGTATGCACTTTTGATTCATGAAAAAAAAAACATATTCTATAAAAAACATTTTCTAAAAAAGTTATTCCTCTGTCTTGTTACTTTGCTAGGTCTTTTTCAAGTTCATGGCAGAACTGTTTGCTTTGGGCACCCAGACAGCTGGCAGGTCAAACAATGATTTCTTCTAATTATCCTATCGATTTAATTCATTTATTTACTGAATGAATAATGGCTGCACTGCTTTAAATGCATGCCTTTCCCCCAAACCCTTAATGATATTGAAGGAAATTGAAATTAAATTAAATGTAGTTCAGATTTAACATGAATGGCGTGCTCAATTCCTTTTGAGTTTGATTTGGGTGCTCTTCGGTCCAAGGTAGATCGTCTAAGAGGCAGTGTAGAGAAATAATTCTCTGATAGCCGAGGCACTTCTTAATTAAAACGCTATTACAGAAATGACATGTCCTAAAAGAACAACTTTAAGATGCCAAAATGGCAACTTTAAAATACCATTACATGTAATTTCCTTAACAAAGAGTCTTTGGAATGATTGGCAGATTTCATCTAAGTAAAGGGTCATGGGAAGGATATGTATACAGAATAGTTAGGTACAGTAGAGACATTATATAGTAGTAGAGACATTATATTGCCATTTAAAAAAAAAAAACTTTAAATTGGCAACTGTACTACATTTTGAAACAAAAAACTAACATGGTGTTACCTATGTGGCAGAATAGAGAGCCTGTGTTCTGTCAAACTGGGCTGTCGTCGAGTTACTGTCCGTACACACCGCCGCCGACTTGAGCTTTCAAAGAAGCTCTGGTCGCCCTGTCAGGGACGCTTGTCAAAAAAGTACAGGGAAGCTTTGGACACTTTGGCCGCTCTGACATGACCGCATTTTACATTCGATCATGTTCTATCTTAATACTTTATTCTATTCGATTGTTTGCTGGTCGTTGGTCGCTGAACCGCGTCATAGCTCATTACCATAAAGTTGACTGACTTTCAACTTTCTGCTTGACGCCCAAAGACGCTCAAAACGCGACGCCGACGGATTTGCCGCTTCTGGCAGCTGAGAGAAGCCGGCTTCCATTGAAAATGAATGACTTCCTGAATCTTTGGAAGCTCAAGTCGGTGGCGATGTGTACGGTACAGTTACTGTATGCTACCACACAAGCACAGTGGAAAATAAAATTCACAATCCTCTGTTAGAAGTACACTGTAATTTTGTGCTACCTCAACGTACAATATTTAATAGTTCACGTCTGTCAATCGAAATCTAAGCTAAGAACAAACAAAAAAAATATTACAAAAAACAGACATATTCAGGTTTGTTTATTTCACCTCTCTGTATAATATGCGTTCCGTAGTGCTGTCATGTACCACCTGGAATTATTAGTGGGCTTGATCAAGCAAGCCCACTGTTGTAAGTGGGTTTGATCCAGCATGCTGTGGGCTATTGTTAGTAGACTATTGTTAATATCAACCACCAGTACCCTAGCAGCACCCTACTGTAGCAACTAGCTTAATTTCCTAGCAACAACCTATCAACCAAATCTACAATGTCAACTTAGCAACCACCATAGCAACCAACATGATTACCCTAGCAACCACCACAGCAACTGCGTTATTTTGTTTAGCAACCACCATATATACCCTAGCAACACTCTAGCAACCATCCTAATTACCCTAGAAACAACCTAGCAACCACCACTATAATGTGACCCTAGCAACCAGCATAGCAACCACACTATTTAGCATAGCAACCACCATATGTACCCTAGCAATGCCCTAGCAACCATTTTAATTACCCTAGCAACAACCTAGCAACCACCATAACAACCAACATGATTACCCTAGCAACCACCATAGCAACCATTTTATTTTGCATAGCAACCACCATATGTAACCTAGCAATGCCCTAGCAACCATCCTAATTACCCTAACAACGCCCTAGCAATCATCTTAATTACCCTAGCAACAACCTAGCAACTACCTCGATAATGTCAACCCAGCAACCACCATAGCAACCAACATGACTACCCTAGCAACCACCCTAGCAACTGTGTTATTTTGCTTAGCAACCACCATATATCCCCTAGCAACACCCTAGCAACAATCCTAATTACTCTAGCAACACCCTAGCAACCATGCTAATTACCCTGGGAACAACCTAGCAACCACCACCATAATGTGACCCTAGCAACCACCATAGCACCAACATGATTACCCTAGCAACCACCATAGCAACTGTTTTATTTATGCATTTTGGCTTATTGGATGTTGCGTTGCAGATAACTTTTGATCCACATGCCCAATTTTCAAAAATGAGGTACTGTTGCGATCCGTTTGACGATTGACACCATTTTATAGTGTGTTAATGGTATAGCATTTTAGCTTGCACAACAGCGCTATATTTGTCAAAAATGCTATTGATTTGCGTTACGGTAGCTCATCTTGACAAAGTAGCATAACTTGACAGAACACCTGCCTTAACTACATTAAATATCTTGTTTATTTTTTATTTTTTGAGAAATTACATAAAGACATTTACAGTGTTCCCACCCATAGGACCTGAAGCATTACTATTACTATTTTAAGCAAAGCCTCAATCATATTATGTATCTTAGTATAGCTATACACATAAACATAAGATCTTCAAATTACATAATATTTATGCTCAAACATAAATATGTTCTCAAAATATAAGTATTAATATTGAATCATTCAAACTTGGTTTCTTGCTGCTATGAACAGATATATTTGTCATGCATACACAGAGTAGAGACTATGTAGCACTTTCCAGTTGGAGACAATAAAAAAATCACTTTTTTTCTATTGTGACAAATCAAGTCAGGACTCAGGAACATTCAAAATAAAATGCTGTTGATGAGAGAACGTTCCATTCTGACCCAGAGCATTATAGCAAACATGGCAAAACCCTCATGTAATATAACTACACCTATCTCCTGCCGAGAAAGCCCTGCCATTTCATTTTTCTGCAGTGCACTTCAACCATTATTTCCGCCGCTGTTTCCTTTTCTTTAAACAATTGCCGAGGCTTGCTCAAACACTGGGCGTCGGAGGATAAATATGGAGGCTATTTTACTGTTTGATATCTCCCCGTGGCTCTCCAGCTAAACCACTCATCTATGAGGAGTCTAATTGCCTTGTTTGTGGTTCCAGTTTTGAGCTGAGCAGGGCTGTTTCCTCACGCTCCCTGCAGTACACCTCTGTTATGCACTATGCTATTAAGCATAGTGCTAATGGTGCTAGTGCTAAAACCATTTGTTTTTATTTTCGTGAAATTGTAAGTCCTACCTAAAAACAAAACAAAATTAACTTCATGATCTAGCCAAAGTGTGTTGTGTCTAAATACTCATAATAGGACATACTGTATAGTACTTGCTACACACAGATATGAATGAACCCACATAATCACATACACTCACAAAATTGAAAACACCCTCCCTCCCTCTCTCTCTCAGTCATAGACACACTAACACACATACACACTCACTCATTCACACACACACACACACACACACACACACAGATATAGAGAGAGATACACATTTGCAGTAATTCTGTAATTCAGTGGGCAATTTTCAACTGGCATCTCTTCCATACTGTGGCGTGGCAGGTCTTCTGTCTCAGATTTGCGGGCCTTCCTCAGTTAGAGGAGCAGCAGGCAGCCCCCTGTATGGGGAGGCAGGCAGGCAGGGAGCCTTGCTGGTGGACGGGGCCCGCTAACGGAGCTATGAAAAAGGGCCCTGCATCACACAAGAAGGGCCCTCAAACAGAGTTTTTTTTGTCCACCACTATTTTAATTACAAGCCTTTTAGACATTCCCCCAAAGATCTAGCCATCCAGAGTAGATTAATTATAGGCCAATCCATCTAGATGACAGGTGACACCAATCAGAGAGGTGCTTTGGCTGGAATGCATTATGCATGCACATAGGAAAGCAGCGTCGGGAACAGGATATAAATAAACTCATCCCGGCCGCAGCAAAAACAATGTCTGTTCAGAGAGTGCAACCTGGTGCTGGTCCATATGGAGATGAGTACAGACTGAGCACTAATGCTGTATTGTGTGTGTGTGTCTGTCTGTGTGCGAGTGTTTGTGCGTGTGTGTGTGTGTGTGTGTGTGTTGGGGGGGGGGGGGGGGGGGTGCTCTGGAGCCTACAATTACACAATGGATGCTGGGAGTGTTGATATCTGCAACATAGCAGACACTACCATGAACAGAAAAACACAACAGAGAAATTGGTTGTGTGAAAAAAAAAGAAGTTTATTAGTTAGACAAATCTCTGAGATCTCTGTTATGACAAAAAATGCCTTTCATTTAGTCATTACTTACAAGAGGGGAAAGAATATTTACACATGCTGTCAATGAAAGGTCACAGAACAGACATAGGAAGCAGAGCGGAGGAAGCATATAGGCATAATATTATGTATGATTACAGTAACTACAGTAAATTAACAATTGACCGATCCCAAGCCCCGCCCCCTTTTGCTATGTCACAATGAGGACTTCGGAGGACCTCGGTCAACCTCGGTCAATTTTGAAATTTCTAGTGTCCATTCGGTATGACAATACGCCAGTTATGCGAATGCTATAATGCTTCTTTTGCGAGTAGCTTAAGTAACTAAATAACTAAAGAGCTCAAAAAGGTTCAAAGATAAGCCTGGGATACTTGTAGAAGTGACATCCGATATCCTGACCGTGTGAAACGTTAACACACATAGGCCTAACTTTGCATAACAACCTTTGCATAACTTTGGATAGGCTGCTACTTTTCAGTAAAGAAATCTGAGTATGTACGAAAATGTTCCCTTTATTTGTGTTCATAACTAGGCTACACACAAAAACATAACTAAATCTGGTTTCCACTGATGAAACGACAACATAAGCCTACGCAAAAAATTATACCTACCTTGCAGGAACTGAACTTGCATATTCATACGATTGGAAGACGCGCAAAAGAATACACCTTCAATCACGTATCGCCTTACACACAACAAGAATACTTTCAGCTTTGCTACCTTGCCATGTTTAACTTGGGATAGAAGACTGTTCACAGAAATAAGCTAATGATAATTTTTTCAACAAACGCAATAATAGCCTATACTGCGATGCATTATTGATGGCTGAACGAGAGATAGCCAATGTCTTCTAAAGATCGAATCATGTGCAGATTCAAAACTATGCAGTCTCGAAATCGCCCATATTAGACAAAGGCTACTACATGTACATTGCCCACGTTTAAATTAATTATAGCATAAGCGGGCAAGTCTAGTGCAAGATATGTCAAACGTGATAGGCATGGGTTTGAACTCGGAGTGGTTTTCTTTTCAATACACTTGTATCATGTTTATTTGAACTCTTCCTTCTAAAGCAGCCATTCAAAATAATAAGTAGGTTATCGGCCTACCGAAGAGAAGCTATCTCTCCACCTCCCCAACATGAGCTGCTTGGCTAGTAATTCTCCCAAGTTGCGTGGGAACTTGGATCTGCAGCACTTGGTCCCGTCTTCTATTAATCCTCGAAATATGGTTAGATTTTGTTATGGACACGTCAACACCATATTTTTGCACAGACCTGTTTATTGAATCAGTCACATCTGCAGCAAATAAGGTAAACTACCTGCTCGTGATAACGTGCTAATTGTTTATCCCCAGTTAACATGCATCCCATTAAGATCCACGACACCGGATTTGTTTGTCCTCAATTTGTGGTGTTCCACCTCGTTGATAACAGCAGACATTGTGAATGTGTCCATCTGCATACTGAAGGCCTTTCTGGCCTCTGTTTTTTGAATATATCAAGATTACTTGACCCCCAGAAATCCAGCATACACTGTTGCACTCGGCTAAATGGGGGTGCTGCGTCCCCATGTTGAACACGCGTTCTCGCACACTTTCCTGCAAACTTGTCCGACTTAGCAACAGTAACTATGGGACTGACAATGGGAGGAGGGGCTTGGGATCGGTCAATTGCAATGAACAATGCAAGTGTAGGGTCAAAAATGTTTAATTGTCCATAAAGAACACAAAAGAGATCGTCCAGTATTAACATTACATGTTCCGAATAACCCGATTCACTAATTAAGATGTGCAAAATGGCAACTTTAAAGAGCACTGTAAGTTGGACATTCAGTAAATGTTATTATGTATTGTAATATCTAACCAAAACTAACAGATCAAACTGAAGTCTAGCAGAAATGCCACATGGTATTCATGGAATGAATGACAATTTGAGGACTAGATCCTCTGCCTTTCACAACAGTCCTCAGTGGACAGGACGCCATGCAGTCCAGTGCTTCACAAACGTCTCTGGAGGAGGCATGTGTGTGAATTAGATGAGAGAACAAAAGAGAGCTGGTCTTTTCTTAGCATCTGTGTGTTGACGCAGAATCGAAATACCAAATACAATGACGTCATGGCTCTTACACATCTTCCATCAGCTCCAGGGCAGCTCCAGGGCAGCTCCAGGGTTGGTCATTTATGTTTTGCCTGACTACGGTTCCCTAGTGAAGTGGTGCGGCTGTGGTCCAGGCCTTCAGTTACCCCCAGCAACCAACCAAAAGACCCTTTTTTGTGATACAAAATATAAATGCTAAATGCAGATGGTTTAATGTCATGTCTGCCAGTGCCTTCAGGATGGGCAGTGATGTCGCACTCCTTTATGATCACAAGTGTTGCAGTAGTGTGGGTCCCCTGTTGTCTGAAAGATACCATCCTCTCAGGTGGAGTCCTTTCAAGACACAGCCCAGAGTCGTCCTCCCTCTCTTACTAAATCTTCAATTATCTTCAACCCCCATATTATGTCCTGACACCTGGGCCAGTTCTCAGACAAAATAACAAAATTACCTTAGCTAATCATCAATTATAGTATCAGGAAGTGGTTTACAAAATATGTATCCACACCCTAACTAATCATTAGTGCATGTGTATGTAACAGTTATAAATGGTTTGTTAAATAAGCCTATATCTAAAATATGTTTATTACTTATTGTTAACAGTTAATAAATAAAGCAATAATATGTTAAATAATGTAATCAACAATATATTATTGCATTATTTATTTACTGTTAACAATAAGTAATAAACATATTTTAGATATACTGTAGGCTTATTTAACAAACCATTTATAACTGTGCAACTGTGAAACTTATTTCATGTATAAATCGTTGTTGCATTATTTATTAAGTATAACACATCTATTTACACACATATTTTAGATATAGGCTTATTTACTATGTACAAACCATTTAAACTCTGTGTGTACAATGCTTTACTAATGAGAAATAATGTATGAGCTATACTTTACAAATGATCAACAAACCATTTACTGATTGCTTACAAATGCTTAACAAATGATGAATTGTGAGTACTGATGTGTTGCCTGAACACCATCCGTATGGACCACAGAGCAGTAGCACAAAACCAATACGTCTTACAAGGCGAAAACGCAGAAAGGCTAGATTCAGCGCTAGCTATCAAGGTAATCTGTCTGACCTAGAAAATATGATTAGGCAAATTAGGAAATAAACTGATCAGGAATTGAATCGTAATGTTAAACCAGTGGCCTTGCAACCTACTCTTGAATTAAGTTCACCTGAAAGTGTGGAAGTGGATGAATGTGTTGTAACAGATGATGAACAATGTGCTGGATTACTTGGCCAGATTGCCCTGAACTCAGGCCTACTAGATGATTACTGAATGTGAATAAATGATGGAAATGGAGCCATAACTGCATACCGTGACCTCATAATAAACTGTGCAGTGTTTGAATTAACGTGAGAACGAGGATGAGATGTGAGATTGCATGAATGAGTGATGAATGAAATGTATCAAGACAAGTATTACTTTAGTAACGTTGTAAAGTTTAGGGAATTATGTACTTAAGGAATTGTATGTCTTAATTCTGTGAAATGTGTAAAGTGCCTTAAACTGTTTAAATGATTGTATCCAGTATACACTCGCTTTTGACGTATTCCAGCTTCACTCATAGCCTGCCGGGCCAACTCGTGTCCATGGCTACGAGCACGTAACGATTTCCCCGCTCTGTGACCGGCAGTGGGCCCATGACATCGACGGCTACCCGCTCCATGGGAGCCCCGACTGCATATTGCTGCAGAAGAGCGTGCGAGCATTGCGTGGGGCCCTTCTTTGCTGTGCAGGCGTCACAAGCAGTGAACATGCAGTTCAACGTCCAGCCTGCATCCCGGCCAATAGAAGTGGCTTCTCAGCCGACGAAGAGTCTTTGCAATGTCGAAATGAGCCGCCCCCACTGCCCCATGTACCTGTTCCAGTACACAGGCTCGTAATCCAGCAGGAACCAGCAACTGGAAAATGTCAGATTGTCTATCGGGAGCTCGCCAGTGTCTATAACAGTCCTTGACGTGCTACTAATCCCGGCCACTGTGAATAAATCGCTTTGGTCTCTGGATCGAGTGCGGACACGTCAGTCCATGGCGGTCGCTGACCGGCTTCGATCCATGACCCCACTCGGCTGAGTGTGGCGTCCTCCGATTGTGCTTTCTGGATCTCCTCCCTTGACATCACGTCCACCGGCGACTGTGTGTCCGTGGCCCCGGCTACCGCTCTGCAGTGCTGCGTTGTGGCGTTGGGCTGCGGTGCGTTGTCTCCGGTCTCTCGATCACTGTAGCTGGCAGCGGAAGGCGGCGAAACGATCTCAGGGTGCTGCTGGCAAGCGTTGACTCTCCCGCTGGCCTACTGCGTACTGTAAACGCTAGTACGCAGTAATTCTTCTCCGCTCGGTCCAGTGAGCGGCTGAAGTATGCAACCACCTGCTCGCCTGCTTGAGAGAGGACGGCGCCGACGCCCACGTCGCTGGCGTCGGTGTCCAGGATGAACGGCAGTTGAGGGTCAGGGAAAGCGAGCACTGGGGCCTCACATAGCGTCCTCCGCAGCCACCGGAATGCCGCGTCGCACTCTCGTGTCCACTCGAAGAGCTGGCATTTGTGCGTCAATCGATGCAGCGGGCTGGCGACTGTGGGAAAAGTCCCGGATGAAATGCCGGTAATATGACGCCAGGCCCAGGAAGCTCCGCAGCTCAGCACCATCGTGCGGAATAGGCCGACGTCTCACCATCTCCACCTTATATATATATATAGAGATATATATATATATATATATATATATATATATATATATATATATATATATATATATATAGAGAGAGAGAGAGAGAGAGAGAGAGAGAGAGAGAGAGAGAGTGTGTGTGTATGTAAAAATAAGAGTAATAGGTTATATGCGCCGCAGAGGGAAGACGTGCAACTTCTCGACAGTAGGTCCCCCTTACCTGCAATAACCTCTTGGAGGTATCGTGGGTCTGAACTGCCTGGGCCTAAGGTTGTGTCTGAGAAATATCTGTAAAAAAATTTCAGTTTTCATATTCATAATTTAATATCACCCCAGTTAATAATCAACCATTAGGCCTACAGACTAAGATAGATTGGGAATTGTTTAGAGGAGCAGTCTTAACGTCTTAATATGGACTATGCTGACCTACAGACAGGGCTTGAAAACAAAATTATTTTTCAAACGTTCCGTTCCGAACGGTTCAGGTAGGCCTATGTTTAACGTTTTCGTTCTTGCATGCGTTCCGCCACCAACATATCGGTCCTGAACCGGTTCGGAACGCAAAATATCGTTCGTTCTTAAAGTTCCAGCAGTGTTTGGCGGGCCTATCAAGTCTATTTTTGTGGACTTTACCTTAGAATAGACGTACTCATTATTTCCCCTTGATTTAGCCTATACCGTAGCTATGCCCAAAAATAATAAATCACAGGCGGCATCCAAAAACATTCAGATGGGCTATCCATCCCATAGCCTACACTCCTTACCTGGTTGTAGCCTAAGTTTTATCCATATGGAGATCTTCAAAGGCTTGCGCTATAATTCCAACCCTGTTTATAAACAAACCTGTCTGTTGCTGACAAGGCCTATCTTAAATTTCCCGTTCTCTTCTACATAGAATAGGCTATAATTGCGCAAACAGCTGGCCTAAGATCCGAAGTGGCAGACGGATAGGTTACATTACAACAGCAAGACAAAATATACACATTTGGACCAAAGGTCCATTTATTCGGTTTTTTTTTTTTCAAACTGCAGAAATCAAATTATTAGGCTGTTCGCCTACAATCAAACTAGTAGAACACTTAGGATATGCTTTTGTGAAATTTTATAAAATATATAGAGAACGAAAAAAAAAACGTTATTAACCGGTTTTGTGGATTTCAGAATAACGTTTCTGTTCCGGAACAGTTGAAGACCATTTTGTTTTCGTTTCCGTTTCCGCTCCTCGTAAAATTCCGTAAAATTCCGTTCGTTTTCGGTTTTCGTTTTCGTTCCTTGAACCGGTTCGGAGCCCTGCCTACAGACACTCACCGGCAGCTGAGCCATAGAGATAAATAAACGGCTCTGATGGCAGTATCTTTGCATTGCACCATGGGATGTCATTTTCAAATAATGCCGGTCAACATTGCATTTTATTATTATGGTTGTTATGTGTTGTGTGTTTTTTTTATATGAACATAAAAAATGCGTTGGTCTCGAGGACTCTGAAATTACGAGTCCTTCTCCTCCCACTGTGGTACGAGACCGAGTCAAGACCGAGTCTTTGAAGGAACGAGTCCGAGACGAGACCGAGAAAGCAGAAATTGGTCTCGAGACCGGTCTGTACTACATCACTATCTGGGGGTTACCTGCAGGGGGCAACACAGTACCGGTAGTTACATCGGTTTAAAGTGTGACCGATTTTTTGGACTTCTTCTTCAATAACGACCTGGGTTATGCAGGGCAATCATAATGCACCAGAACGCTCACCACACACCTGCTTGAGCTGGAGAGTGAGGATAATATCTAACATTATGTAGTGTAACTGTGACAGTGACACAGTGAATTACCCACAAAGTAATTAATATGTATATGTTCTATTTGAAGTCATACTGTATGACTGCTCCTCAATCCATTTTTATCCACTTCATCCCTGTTGTTCTTGGCTGTTGAGGACCATTTTACAGTCCAACAGAGAAACATTGTGTCAATACGGAAAGGTTGTAGACTTGTAGCATTACAGCACTAGTTATAATCAGTCTGTCTGTTACATATCTCCACTAGTGACAATGCTAAATGCATCCTGCTGAATCAAGATTAATTGTTCTCTAACAAGAGCACACTGTGAAATAAGTAAATGACTACATGAACGTACCACAACTTTTGTCATTAGCCTGCAACTGTTAACTGGCAATGGTCAATAAATACCAATAAAGGATCCAATTGAGAAACCACCAAATTGTGTTTGTTACTGCAGAATACTAAATAGATACATGCAGAATATTGAGGTATTAAACATATTAAGTTAATGAGTCCGACCATAGCAATGTTTCATCTCAAGTGTAATGTTTACTGTCAGGACCACCTAAGTCCCAGCAGACTCAATAGTAACCTTTCCCCTGCTGTGCCTCACAGATGGACAAGCCCAGTCAATACATTTAATATGAGGAATGCCAATATGTTTACTACAGGCTGGACTGTGGAAACATATAAGGACCCTTCAAATGCTTCAAATGCTTTTTTCCAGTCCACATCATTTAGACTCACTTTTCTGACTGCTGTGACACAGATGGACAGGCACAGTAAGGTCTGCAAGGGTCAATAAATGTTAATACATTTAGTAATGCCAATATGCATGCAGGATCACCAGCTACGGATGCCATTGATTTCCAAGTCGATATTCAGATAGATCCCTGCACTCCAGCGGTGAGATCACTCTATCCTTCTGAATGTTGACATTGTTAGGCTACATGCAGTATCTTTACATTTACATGTAATCATTTAGCAGACTTTATCGAAAGTGATTTACAAAATGAGGAATAACATTTACCATGAACATGGACATGCCCCCAGAGTGAAGTACTGTAGCTGCCTGGCTCTAGCAATTGGCTGCAGCAACTAGAGCTAGGTAGCATTTATAGCATTTGTTTTCCATACCGTCAGTACTCCATAACCTCGAGAAACAGAAAAATGGCCAGAAATCACCTTTAAGCTACATTGCAAAGGAGATTAAAGGAGATCAAAGATAAATGGTTGAAAGAAAAGGAGGTAGAAGGAAGCAGAGAGGAGGGAAGAAGAGAAGTGCTTATATGTTTTTTGAGTGGGGTTGTTAGATGTGTTAGGAGAGGAGGTACTCTCGGAAGAGTTGGGCCTCCAATAGTGTTTTTGAAGATACAGAGGGACATCCCAGCTCTGGTAGCACTTGGTAGATTGTTGAACAACAAAGGAAAATAGAATGGATTGCCGTGTGTGTAGGAGTGGTAGTGCCAGATGTCTTTCCTTGTAGGAACTCAGCGGCCGAGGGGTAACATATGCCTTTATGAGAGCATCTAAGCAAGTGTGAGCAGACCCAACAATCATTTTGTAAACAAGCATCAATGCCTTGAATTTGATGTGGATAGCAAAGAGTAGTCAGTGGAGCTCAATGAATAGTGGGGTAACATTTGCCCTTTTTGGGTGATTGAAAACCAGATGAGCCGGGGACATGTTACGGAAGTTGCGGTAGAAGAAATCAACGGGTGGACGAACTGAGGGTTGTGAAAAGACTTTCACCAGAGTGGTGGTAGTGTAGTTGGGTAGCATAGTTGGTGGTAGCGTTAGCAGAGTTGGGGCATCCGTGGCCTACTGGTTAGCGCTTCGAACTTGTTACTGGAGGGTTGCCGGTTCAAACCCCGACCAGTAGGCACGGCTGAAGTGCCCTTGAGCAAGGCACCTAACCCCTCACTGCTTCCCGAGCGCCGCTGTTGTTGCAGGCAGCTCACTGCGCCGGAATTAGTGTGTGCTTCACCTCACTGTGTGCTGAGTGTGTTTCACTAATTAACGGATTGGGATTTACCAATCAGACCAAATTTCCCTCACGGGATCAAAAGAGTATATATATACTTATACTTATACTCAGGGACGTGCACAGGGGGGTTGCTCAGGTTGCCCGGGCAACTGCCCATATGCAGTTCTCGACTCATGTTGCCCTTCCGAGGGGGAAAATAAATAAATAAATAAATCGTACAATGGATACAGATTTGCACGTAGGCCTAGAGTAGGGGAAGGGCAAACTCTGTTTAGCCTAAATAATCAGACAGATAGCTTGCAGACAAGCAGGCCGTTATCACATAGCCTAGCCTAGGCTAGACCTACTATTTTTTTTTGGTAGTCATTAGGCAAACTAAGCTACATATCTGCTGATAGTTAGTTTCTCACATTTCGTTTTAACAAGAATAATGAATGATGGAAGTAATGCATCACATTATTTTATTCAAAATGGTTTAATGCCTAAATCCTATCACTATTTTGGGTATTGTTTGAAGCCAAGATGCCCACTGAAAAGAGGTGGATTCAGGAGAGGGAGAGACAATT
Organism: Alosa sapidissima; assembly: GCF_018492685.1. Lineage (NCBI taxonomy): Eukaryota > Metazoa > Chordata > Actinopteri > Clupeiformes > Clupeidae > Alosa > Alosa sapidissima. The sequence goes on from NC_055967.1 coordinate 31,152,184, forward strand.
CAGGGAGGCAGCAATCACTGCAGGGTTGGCTGTGAAAAAGCCAATCAGCAGGTGAGACAGACTCTTTGCACTATGATAAAGATGACATGACACTGTGTAGACAAATTGATTACTAAATTAAACTAATCAGACTCATATTTTAGCCTACTAATGGCAATGTTTCATAATTACATTACATTTAGGATGAGGAGCAGTCACAAGCCTCCAGATATGTGAGGAAAATGTTGACCAGGAGGAGGCACAGAGGGCAGGTAGGCCTAAGTGATGATCACCAAATATGAGATGAGAGGACCATGCTAGAAAGTGGGTTTTGTTTTGTTTTTGTTTTGGGGGGGGGCTTTTTTCAGGTCAGAGCAACTGCCCCTCAAAATTCCTGTGCACGTCCATGCTTATACTTATACTTATACTAGTGGTTAAGGACCTGGGCTAGCATGCAGTAGCCGGAAAAGTTGTAGATTCAATACACGGCTTCCACTGTTGTGCTCTTGGAGTTGCTCCAGTAAGTTGGCCCTAGTAATAATTGACATAAGTGGAGCTTTGGATAAAAAAGCATCTGCTAAATGAATAATTGTAAATGAGCAGTCACTATGATAGTGTGGTAGTCAAAGGAGTCATATTTGGTCAAGGAGTCATATTTGCTCAAGGGTAGGAGTGTATTTCCATTTGTTCGAAATATACAGGCCCGTCCCACCTCCATGTCCAGATAGACAGGAGGTATGGGAAAACGTGGTGGAACGCACAGACAAGGTAGCAGGCCTGGTTTGATCCAGGTTGGTTGCAACTTCGATCCAGGTGTCAAAGTGTCACAATTGACAGTACAGAACACAACAGGTATACATTATTATGCATGCATGCACAGCATCTGCACATGCTTTGGCCAGTATTCCACAGGCACACTACTTTTGAGCATGTTGTTGATACCACTTCTAGCCACAAAAGCACAATACAACTTGTCTTTCTCCTACACTGCATTTAATACCAATCTCTTAAAGTGTGGAGAATGATTTCCCTTTGTGCCTCATGCTATGGACGAATATGGTAAACCTGTATGTTTACAGTGCAATTACTTGACAAAGACACACCTTGGACGCCATGTAAGCAACGGCCTTTCTTAGGATTGAGTTGATAAATTATCTTTCCTATTAATTTTAATTAGGATATGAAATCCCTACCAGTCTTAGGCAGCTCTGAGAGAAAGAACATTTCTCTAAGATATCATCATGTGACACTTGAAACAAGAAGTCAATTTTATGTGATGTCTCACTGAGAGCTAATTTACACTTTTCCGTTCATATACAATCCTTATACAAGGTCAGAGCGGAACCTGCCTCTATTATTTTTTGAGTACATTCAGTTTTAATGAAGTTCTGTGCCATTTAAGCAGATTTGAGTAATACAATAAATGGGAAAAAATCTATTTAAAAATGTAGGCTTTTAAATATTTTCAAACAGCAGACGTTAGACACTGGATATGTTTTCATTTGATTCTAACTAAAATGATCTTGTGGTGCAGACTGTGCTTTATTTTTACAAGCTAACAAGTTTATCAGAAGTAGCAAAATAATATCTTGAAACAAGATGTATCTCATTTCAGTGTTACAACAGTATTGTTTCATTGTTGTCATCCAACAAAATCCTCCCATTTCCAAAAAATACCTCTGTCCATCCAACTTTATTGACACAGCAGTCTCGAAGTATTAGATTAAGAAGAGCAGCCACAATTTGGATGAGTTTTCTCAATCACCCTCCCAGTGGATTACATTTATTGACATCATGACATTTGTGCACACAAATTGCATCTGCGTGATGGAAATATGAAACTGTCTGTCTTGTTACCAGGAAGCTGGTTGCCAGGAGAGAATTTCCGCTGAAGAGTGTTCCTTGGTTGTGGGCAGAGGCAGGTGCATGACTTCTTCATATTTTCTGGACCAGTCGTCCCCTCACACATGAATAAATAAAGGACAGAATCATCTCAATTTAGTGTTGGTGCAACTGTATTCACATTCTCCATACAGGGTTTTTCATGCAAATGATTATATTGCATGTCATCCAAAGCAAGTACTTACGTAATATGTAAGCGACAATGACAATTACAATTCACTAGTTCACATTCCGTAATTTGCAAAAGAGATATAATAGCATAATAGAAAAGCATGTTTGGCGAAGTCTCTGGCCAGGGTCCTGAAGTGATTTGCGGAGTCAACTGCGCAGGCAGGAGTCGTGCAGGATTCCGCAATACACCCCAAAAAATGTGTTAAAGATGAGGGACCCTATAGCCAGGACCACGCAAACCAATTCGACGGGAGAGCGCGAGGTGCGCTAATTCCCTCAGATCAGAGACTTGATCTGATATAAGAGTGATAGGCGTCGGAGGACCACGGGCCAAGAGTTTTGCGCGCTTGATCAGACAGGCCGTTATTTGCCGCGTTGGTGGCTGCACCATAAAATAACGAGTAACGGCCTGCTGGGATTTCGATTTGCGTTAGACCAGAGTTGCTGACACTCAATGAACACAGAGGAAGGCGAAAAAACTCCCAGACATTTAAAGTAGAAAAAATCCTCCCTTGCCCTCTTGGCAATAAGTGACAGAGCAACAGCTCCTGTGTATCAGCTGCCTTACGGCCAACGCCGGCATTGAGTTAAAGCGATGCTCCCTTAAATATATTTTGTGATCACCACAGATTATATTGTATTACTATTTCTTGTAGATATGGTCCCAGATGAGACGCCAATACGGTAGCCTATAGGGTGGTGGCACCAATCCAGGGAAAGAGGGGTGAGGGAGAACCAGGGCGTCCCTGGCTGGGGAAAAAACGCGGGCTCGAACGCGGTTCACGCCGGCGGGAGAGGGTGGGGAAAAAGGGGAAAAGGTAGCGACGCGGTCGCTACGGGGGAAGGGGGAGGAGGTTGCGCAGCACCCTAGGTAGGCAAAGAGAAAAGTGGGGAGGGTTGATTAGCTGGAAAAGAGAAAGAGGCCGTAGTAGCTGAAGGCAAGGTAGAGAGCTGCACGCGGGCTGCCATAACTTGCGGAGTTGAGTGAGCAGGGGGAAACGCTGTTTAGGAATAGAGAAAGAGGCCGCAGTAGCTGAAGGCAAGGTAGAGGGCTGTACGCGGGCTGCCATAACTTGCGGAGTTGAAAAACGTGTTGCATGAACAGAGGGGAGACACCGGAGGAACGGAACTCCGCGCTGCGGCGCTGGTGCTCGGTTGATCGGCAAATAGTAGGATCATTATAATTATCGGATACAGTACATGGCATTCTAAACAGAAGTTCAGGAGCAGATGTGACAAATTTTCCATGCATATAATGTATTCCTAATATCTGGTTTCTAGTTATAGCATTTGTCATGGCACCAGCAAAACGACTCTTCTCCATCACCACCTTAGTCTGTATGGTGACTTCTGCACGATTCCCTGCAAGGTAATCCAGAAACTCTGGCCAAGACCTTGCCAAACACACATTTCCACTGGCATGCGGAAAGCTAATTTAGAGCCCCAGATAGTGCAATGTTTTCTTTCTTTTCTTTTTTTTAAAGCAGTACAAGATAACTCCTACTCATTATGCCATATTTCCCTCTGCTGCCATTAAGCTCAAAGCTCAGTGTGCTAATGTGAAAGGAAACATATTGCTGTCATCACTGAAAAATGTCCAGGCAGGACAGGTAACATGAGGTAATGTTTTGCAAATGTGTTGCTTGTTTATTTTGGCACTCTGTCTTGGCAGTGAAAAAATATTGACAGCCATGACTGCTTTCTGTACCTGTTTGTGTGACAAGCAGGTATATGTCCATCTCTGCCATTAAGCCAGTGCCTGTAGAGACAGCCTTGTCGTGGGCTTACACTAAGTCTTTTGAAAGTTTATGGCAGTTTGTAAACAGCCAATTGATGTGACCTCGACACCTTCTTCATGGCTGGTTCGTGTTAATGAAATGGTGCTTGCCTTGCCCATTTCCCAGGATACCCCTTTCTTCTTCATTTTGTTGCTCTCCTGTTATTTTTCCTGGCTCAGTAACCCATCAAAGAGAAAGAGAAAAAACATTCTCTTTATTTGCTCATTTATTTGACTGTTGTTGAGTAGACTGCCTAAAAACATTCAACACCCTTGGGATTCACTCCTGTGGTTACTGCTTCATCTTCCACAGCCCCAGCAGATGCCTAATCTCTCCCCTACTCGATGGATATTAAAAAAAACATCCTATCAGACAGTTTGAAAGTTGATCCAACACCAAACAGATACATCCATAGTGTCCACATGGTGCAGTATAGTGATGTAGTACTCGATTTCTGCTTTCTCGGACTCGTCTCGGACTTGTTCCTTCAAAGACTCGGTCTTGACTCGGTCTCGGACCACAGTGGGAGGAGAAGGACTCGAGTCCTCGAGACCCACACATTTTTTTATGTTCATAAAAAAAAACACACAACACATAAAAACAATAATAATAAAATGCAATGTTGACGGGCATTATTTGAAAACGACTATGGTGCAAAGATCCTGCCGTCAGAGCCGTTTATTCACAGGCCTGATAGCGCTCTGGCATAGCCTACCGACGTGTCTGCGGGAAAAAAATCAGGTTTGCGTTTGTGTGATCTCACATGCAAATTTCTTTTGTGTTTCCTATACACTACGAATGTGTTTTCCACACTGGAAACGCGAAGTCATAGAGTGCAACTTTATGAAGCCAGGGGAAGACACCAAACTACCAAACTTGTTGATAAAGGTATAAAGAATAAATGGCGCTGGTTTTGGATGAGGTGGGTGACGAAAAGCCCTTTGGAAGCTGGTGTCAAAAACTCCGGCAACCAGGAGCATGTTTCTGCACGTTTTGAGCAAGGAAAATATTATATGGAACTAGAGGGAAAAAAGTTCTGCCATGGCACGAGTTAGACCCTAGTCATCAAGCAGCTGTCGACCAATTCAACACACCTCACGTAGGTGGCTGTTTACTCGGCCGCTTCTGCGCTCAAAGTCAGGTTGCTCCAATCAATTTCGCTCCCCGCTTCACTTAAAAATTATCCTGCTCCAGTGAAATTGCTCCATGCTTGCTCCAGTTTAAAAGATGGAGAAAAAAATACAAGCCGAATTGTCACCTTAAACAGAAAGCTTAAATCCCAAAGAACTAAAAGCAAAGGCAATTTCAGTCATACAGTAGAACATTTATTTTAAAATGCAACAACGATAGTGCATCAACAACCTGTTTTACTTTCATCCTTCTACTTCATATGAAGCATATTCAAATTGCTCGCGTTTTTCTTTGCTCTCCTAAACACACTCTCATGTTTCCGCAAAATGTGTCTTCTTAGATTCCAAAATGAATCTTTACTCACTGAAACAGTGTCACCACATGTTCTACATTGTATCTAGTTGTTTTGTAGGAATAATACACTTGTATGACTTATCAGTTTCCTTTCTAAAATATTTAGCGAACTCCATCCCCACTCACTAGCTCTGGGGGTCGTTTCTAGAAAAGTTAGCAACGACGTTGCTCAACCACCATGGTACGACGCAACTTGCGACCAAACAACGACACTGTTACACCTGTTTCCAGAAAGCATCGTACCTGTGTCGCAATTTGCTACCTCCGACGTTCGAACACCATAGTTCCAACAACGTTGTTGATGATGCAGCGATACATATCATTGGTGGAAACAGTGGCAACGTGTAATACCCAACCCCCTAGAAATGTTCTGTCACGGCCTATGTCGACATGTTTCTAATCTAAACCGAGTGATTAATGCTGGTATTGTCATTGCCATCAGCCAAAACCTAAACCTATTGCAAACATATTGTAGCGATCTCACCCTCAGACAAGAATCACCTTTGGCCAGGACGGCCATTTATTGGAACAGGAAGACTCAGACACAATTAGACATACGGATAACTACATAGGGCAACACAGGGGTAGTCTCAGCCGCACATGTAACACACAATAAGGGTTTACCACACACATCAACACGAGGATAAACACATGAGGTACAACTAAAGAGACTAACACGCTAACAAATACACAACATGCTAAACGTAACTACAACTATTATAATCGACATTACACATTCTAGCATTCACTCGCACTGCATTCTGGGAGACACTCATTCAACGTTAGACATGAACATCCACCGACGCTACAATATAAAACAGTTAACTTAAGCAGACCAATATGAGTCATTATTTGTGTTAAATATCTATGTGTTGGAAAAAATATATAGCCTGGACAAATATCTGGGTATCCCATAGGTTATCAACTGTCTCGTGGCTTAACGGCAGCGCGTTGGTGCACTGCGTGCTCGGCCGGAGTTCGCATCCTGTCTCTTCTTTTCATCGCTGAGTAAGAGTAGGCCTACGAGACACAACAATAGGTTTTGACCATACATATTTATGTATATAGTTACTCTACATCGAGAGACCATAGGATAGGTACAATACATCAGTCAAAAACAACGTGTCACACTAGTTCACCTGCAGGTAGCGAGAAGCAAGAGGACAATCTCACATCATAAGAAAATCGAACCTACAACGTTGGGATAATAAGTCATCTGCTTTAGCCACTACACCATTTAACACTGCTGATGTTAGGGACTGTGAATATTATAATACTAAAACCAAGGCAATACTTTAATTAACATAAATAGCAAGAATGAGCCAAGTAGGGGAGCAGTGTCTTAATCAAAATTAAGCTACAGGATAGACCAATCATTGAGTCACAAGATAAACATCCACTTCGCAAATTTTGGTTAGGCGGTTGTGATTTTTGGTTAGGCGCTCCGGACACCAACAGGAACTACCAAGGAACGACACAAGTGCGACTGCCTAGGGGCAGTAGTTCAAACGACCAAACTTTGCGTCCTTGTTTGCGATTGAGAGTTCGAACTACCCTTTCTAGAAACACCAAATTTAAGAACGATGGAGCGTACTACCAAGGTTGCGACACAAGTTAGCAAACGACACTTTCTGGAAACGACCCCCTGATCTGTCGTTTACAATCGTTCATCCACTCGTCACTTTGTGTCAGAAATTAGCGGAGGATAAACTCGCCCTTACGCATCTGTCGGTCTCGAGGCATGCGGGCTATCTTATTACACACGGCATCTCTTCAGAATTTCAAAGAAATCTGTCCGACAAACTTAAGAATAACATGTTTAAAATAAATGGTGCATATTTTGCAGAAAAATGAATGTCTCTTTGTTCATGCCCTTTAGTCAATGGTTAGGCTACTAATCAATTCTAATTTACTTTTGAGTATTATAATTGCCACCCACTGACCTTTCTTGGTATGGCTGTAGTATCTGTAGCCTCAGTATGCTATACAAGCAATAAGTATGCAGGTAAGTCAGTGACTAGTTAAAAGCAGGGACGGATTAATGAACAGGCCTACCAGGCACAGGGTCCCAGGAACTCTGGTGCTCGACACAAAGATGCTACTGTAATATAGGCTTGTATTGGGTTTGTTCATCTCATGTCTGAATGATGTCCATTTATATCCACAAAAGTCACCAGAATCTATCATCTAAGATACTATTTATCAAAAAATCTTCTGCCAGGGGAGCACACCCCTGGATCCCGCTTGACAATTATGTTGATCAGGGCATATATCTTGGTTTAGGGGCCCGCTTACCTCCCAGGGAAAAAAGTTCAGGCTCAGGATTTTTTTCTACTATCACCCCTGTATTTATCTCTATGGCTCTGCTGCCGGTGAGTGTCAGTAAGTCAGCATAGTCAATATTAAGACGTTAAGACTGCTCCTCTAAACAATTACTTCTACTACTACTTCAATCTAGCTTAGTCTGTAGGCCTAACTGTTGATTATTAACTGGGGTGATATTAAATCATGAATATGAAAACTGACATGTTTTTATGGTCTTGGTCTCGACTCGGTCTCGACTCCTAAAGGACTCCCTCTCGACTCGGACTTGCTTCCTCAAAGACTCGGTCTTGACTCGGACTCGACTGTATTTGAAAACCAATGGACTCGGTCTCGACTCGGTCTCGACCCTTCAAAGACTAGGTCTTGACTCGGACTCAGCATAGGCGGTCTCGTCCCCATCACTAGCGCAGTACATAAGAGATGCACATGCACACAACCAGGCTTGGAATTTCACCATTCTGGGGGCAAGGCCACTTGGCCTTCAGTTGGGCATATTTGGTGGGGGGCACAAAGGCCACATGTCAGGGCACCAAGGCCAAAGTTAACTATTAGTAGTAGGCTATAAAAATTATCAAAGTTGTATTTAGACTATTCACTGCAGTAGACCTGCATCACTGTATGAAACATTACAAAAACATGAAATGAAAACATGACATATTACATAGAACTGTAAATCATCTGACTATCTAATATTTACAGATATCTAGGCTATATATAACATTTATTTTATATTTGGCCTGTTATGAAATCATGTATTGAACAATTTAAGCACAGCTCAGCTTTAAGAAACTCAAATAGCCTAGATGCATGCTTAGCATTTTGTGATCATTAAGGCTACTTTCACAAACACTTAGTCAGCTGTCCTCTGATTTACCAATATCTAGGCGATATTTGTAACATTTATTTTGTATTTGGCCCGTTATGAAATCATGTGGAACAATTTAAACACATTGTAAAACTTAAAGCCCAAATTTGGAGACATCCATGTATGTCGAACTTTACTGCAAATTCAAAACTGGATTACTCTGGAACGGCTAACTGTACAGGGGACTGCTTTACACCTTTGTGTTCGGTAAGGTCTCCTGTTTATTCTGATATATGGGTTGTCATGTGTTAAAAGAAGGGTTCGTAAAAAGTATTACACCGAGATGAATGGGTATGGAGATCTTGGGACGCAACACCTTCAGTAGAATGTTTGATTAAATTGAATTATATTATTTAGTTTTCTCGCGAACCGTTCAACACAGCAATTATCGGCTAACATTGTTTAAAAGCTGAGAAAAAGCTCTTTCATATGATACGTGGTGTCTGTGTGATGAATAGGCTACTTCGCGAGTAGTTCAACATGAGAATGGGTGAATTTGGACGCACTTTCTTTCTTGCGCTGCCACTTTCTCCACTGCGTAAATGACTAAATTAATTTGCGCTGTGAATGCTAAGATTATTTTGACAGGCCACAGGCTAAATAAAAATCGCTATTAGTAGGACGCAAAGCAGAATATTGAAAGAAGGGGGCACCAAGGCCACCGTGGCCTGTAAACCTCTGATTTTCAAAGGGGCCTCACGGCCAACGCAAGGGCGCCGTGAAATTCCTACCCTGCACACAACACAAACAGACACATCCATAGTGTCCACATGACTTCCATAAAAGGAAGGATTGGTTTCTTCTCTTTCTTTCTTTTGAGGAGACTGTGTGTCTGTGCACTGTGAATGGTGTGGGATTTCTACTTGTTTGGCAGGAAATGCAAGGACCAACTTACCTCCCTAAGACTTGCTATTTCAGTCCATTAATAGTGTCTGCAACTGATACTGCATTTCATGATCACATTTGTCATTAGAAATCATGGTTGTCGACATACTGCTGTTGTCTGCTCTAATGTAACAATTCAGTTATTTCTCCCGACTAATTATCTCTCCTGCTTATCAGTTTGACTGCATCCCTCCCTAGATGTTTGTGACCTCTGCCAAAGGCTGTCAGCTGAAACGTGTCAGCATGCTTTGGCGGTGTCAGGTGGTGAAGTACCATGGAACAATCAGGGCCATTTCTGAACATCTGGGGTCCCAAGGTACATCATCTTGAGTGTCCCCCCCACCTATATCAAACAAATGAGTTGTGTTGATATTCATTATTTAATTAAATAATAGCAAATAAAAACAATGGTGACCAAGAGAGACCATACCCAAAGTCACACTATAAATGTACATGTTCATTTACATGTTTTCCTGGTAAAAACCTGCCATGTGATGATTAAATAAAACTTGAACTTGAACTTCAACATAGCTTTTTAATCTGACTTCACATGACTTTACAAACTATTCATTCAGTGAATAAAATGTGGATAAAACTAAATGTACTGCATAGCGGTACATGGTATGACCCCTGCATGGTGTTGCCACTAGTTACACAAAATAAACAAAGTACACTTCCCATGTCCTCTCCATCCCCTACTCCTGCAACTCTCTGTAAACATTCAGTCTTACATTTTCTCCCCTTGGTTACAATGATTATTTAACAATACAATACACAAAAAACAATCTGAACTGCTTGAACACACACTGTGTGTGTGTGTGTGTGTGTGTGTGTGTGTGTGTTGGGTTGAGGGAGTGGGGTGGAGAGAGTCTGTGTGGGTTTCAGGCAGTGTTGGAGTAAATGGTAGGCTTTTCCTGCGGCTTTTTGGATACAGAAGGTTTGGTTGGCCTTTGGGTATTAGGTCAAAGCAACACAGACAAGACGGCATCCCCAACAGGCAGGAGGCCTCTGTGGTGGATTTCTATGACTTAAAGGATGCATGTATGGTTTTTATAAAATTTGATATTACTGCAATTATTATGAGACTTCAAGGCCTGTGCACATCTTATGGCGGCCTTACATTGTACGATTTTGGTCTGTTTTCACAGTCGGCGACTAAATTTCCAAAGTCGGACAGAAATCATGGGAGTTGTACTGGAATCGCGGCGTGCTCCCGTCAACTAGATCGTTAAGTGTAAGGTGCCAATCTTAGCGGTTTTAAGTCAGTCGGAGTCAGTCCTTTTCTAGTTTTGCCGCTACAACAATATTAAACATGTTTGATATTATCGCAAGTCTTTCTAGTCGTGGCTCATGCAAATACTGACGTGAACTATAAAAAACAATAGTGACCTCTCTTCAACACCAAACAGGAAGGGGCAAAGTAGGTGACAGCTGTAGCCTATATGATTATTTGTTATTCTTATAATATTTGTCATTTCTTATACATATTTAGTCGGCTCTTCCACGCGACAGAACAACTCTATATCGGTTAGGGATGTCACGCATGAAACAATGCTGCAGAAACACGAAAATATGGCTTTGAATTTAGTAGGCTATCATTTCAGTTCCTGTTGATATCTATTGCACGATGAGTAATAATTTAAAGGAATCTAGTTGCAGTCTTGTAAATAGTGACCCTGCAAGATCCCCAGTCATTGCAAAATCATAGTCTGTGACTTAAAACTCTTTTACTTGTCTTTAGATGTGAGAGGGTCTGAGACTGTAGTCTTTCAAAAATCTTTTCCAAATCTTTGCAAATCTTTCCAAAGTCTGGCTTTAAACAGACCAGACCAGCAGTCAAGGAGTGGGGTGAAGGAGTTCACAGTGACACCTGGCCTCTCATTAGATGGTCGAGAGCCAGAGGATGATGTAATTGGATGATGTAATGGTGGTAACAGCAAGGCCAAGTAACAGGTGGCAAGATAAGAAGCCCTGTTACACCCAACTGGAAAAAAACAGAATCTGGGAAAAACCCAGAAGAAGACAGTTTTGCATATAATTTTATGCCTGATGAGACAATGGGTTCCACCAATATGTGTAAACCTGGTGGATGCTGATTGGCCAACAGGTGTCTTTCGAGAGTGGCGAGAGGAGAGGGCCCAAGGTTAAGGAGTATAAAAGATAGGCCACAGCCACCTGTTAGTCAGATCTCATCGGGGGCGCCAGCTGATGACATCTCACCTCACCCTATTGCTTGACACCTGGTCTGGACATCGTTTAGGCTGGACTATCACTGCAATACGGTGAATAAAGATTCAACAGTCTTCAGAGATCTCCTGTCTGCATTGTCTCCTTCGGACGCCTTGTCCCAGAGTGCTAATTAGTAAATAGTTAAGTGATAAATTGCTAATTGGATTCGGAAGTGGACCAGTTCTTCCACGACACCTCACACTAAACACACATCCACTTCATCCCAGAGGGGCTGTGGGCAGCAAGAGAAGTGCACATTGTGTATGTGTGTGTGTGTGTGTGTGTGTGTAAATACATAGGAAAGGATGACAGGTAAAAGTATTATGCACTTAAAGAGCAATTACGGACATACATCATAAACACACTGTCAGGATTATAAATTGAATGGTGCAAGAATAATGACCAGGCACATAATATGCTTGCTTTGTTCGAGCACAGAGGAATTCAAAAGTATCAAATATAAGAGAAAAAGGCAGTTGATTTCAAACAATAGCCAGTCAAGTGATTTCATTTGAAGTGATTGCACTACATGGTTCAAAGAGAGATGTTTCAAAGAATGATGCTTATTGTTTGCCAAGCACAAGCCTCCTATTATAATGTGTGGTGCTATTTCAATGGTACGGTGGTCCTGGAGTGCCAAACACAACCACAAATAAGTAATCACAATGGCAAATCACAAAACACAACAGCAAATCAAAAATTGCACAAAACACAGTGCCAATTGTCCTATTTGCTGTCGTGTTTGACACTTCAAGGCCACCGTACAATGTACCAAATAAGTCACAAGATCAATAGTATATTAGTCATGCAAATTAACAATTTGTGTGCCAAAACACAATATTGCATTTTTTGTTCCCATGTGTTCAGTGCCAAAAATACAGTGGCGCATTGCATTCACATCACACAAAAAAATAATCATGGTTATTCATCAGTATCTCATAATTATGACATATTATCTCATAATTACGAGATAATTATCTCGTAATTATGAGAGAATCATGATTTATGACACATTTCCAATTCTGCCCCCACTTGTGTGAGGCAATGACATGGTCCATTAGAGAAGATAGACCTAACAGCTTCCCAAAATAAAGTCTGAAGCTGAAGTTCCTTTCAAACCTTTACTTAGGATTCACTGTAAAACTATGCAGACCAACAGAGTACATCTCAGTTATTTCCTTCGATGTTTTGTTTAAGAGCAAACATGTAGACTAGCATTTCAAGTTACAGAATATAAACTAATGTGTTAGCTTATGGCTAATGTATATGAGAAATCCCATAGAGATGCTAACGGTTAGCAATAAAAGTAGATACAGTATGTAGAGCCAACTTCAGTCCATTTACGAAAGGGTTACATAAGAAGAGTTCTTTGTTTACAACTGACTATTAGTTCCTATTACTAGGAAAAATGTGACTGTTTAACTCATCAATGCCACTTGAACAAGTAGCCTAGCTGCACAAAATAAACAATAGGCGTGGGTGTGACAACGTGGATGGAGGTAGCCCTATGCATAGTAGTACCTCCACCTACTGGTTAGGACTGTAACGTGCAACATTGTATTGCCTTTGGGCAAAGAGTAGCCTATAGAAGCTTACTCTTTGCTTTGGGGTTGTTGGTGATTTGACAGGCTTATTTTTCATGCCACTTAAAGACATGTTAATCTCTCAAAGTACGAAAGTCATTCAAAGCAAGAAATCAGTAGGAAATATGTGCTTGCTTTTATTGAAAGGCTGTTTAGATCCTCAGCACGGATCCTATCCTTATCTCATAATTACGAGTTATCTCGTAATTACAATACATAATTACATACATAATTATCTCGTAATTATGAGATAATATGTCATAATTATGAGAAACTATCTCGTAATTATGAGATAACCTGATTTTTTTTTTTTTTTTTGTGATGTGAATGCAATGCGCCACCGTACAAAAACGCAATATTGCGTTTTTAGCTTTTTAAAAAACACTCTATGATGAATAGAACTAAAATAGATGATCACAATGGCAAATCACAAAACACAACAGCAAATCAAAAATTGCACAAAACACAGTGGCAATTGTCCTATTTGCTGTTGTGTTTGACACTTCAAGGCCACCGTATAATGTACCAAATAATTCACAAGATCAATAGTATATTAGTCAAAGTCAAAGTCAGCTTTATTGTCAATTTCTTCACATGTTCCAGACATACAAAGAGATCGAAATTACGTTTCTCACTATCCCATGGTGAAGACAAGACATATTTTACCAATTTAAGTCCACAGACAAACATAACATTCAAGTAAACAAAAAAGTAAGTAAATAAGTAAATAAGAGGGCACATATAATAATGAAAAAAATAAGAGCAGCAAAATTTGGTTGAAATTGTGCATAGACAGTCAATAAAATACTAGTGCAAAGTCAGGCCAATAAAAGGCTTGGGTAGTTCTGTTTGACCTAAGTAAGAAAGAAAGTGGCATAGTGGTGCAAGTTATGTAAGAGCAGCAGACGTGTTGTGTTTTCAGGACAACAACAACAAGTTGTAAAGTGTACAAGTGTGCAAGTGTGCAAGTGGAGTAGTGCAGGCGGCCATTGTGGGTCCAATGTCCAGGATGTTACAGTATGTAGCTGAGGGTGGAGGGGGGAGAGGAGGGAGAGAGTTCAGCATCCTTACAGCTTGGTGTATGAAGCTGTTGGTGAGTCTGGTAGTGCGGGAGCGCAGGCTTCTGTACCTCTTCCCAGAGGGCAGTAGATCAAATAGATTGTGAGCGGGGTGACTTGCATCACTCACAATTTTGGTCGCCTTGCGGGTGAGGTGGGTGGTATAAATGTCCTTCAGAGAGGGGAGTGAAGCACCAATAATCCTTCCAGCTGTGTTCACTATGCGCTGCAGGGCTTTCCTGTTGTATTCAGTGCAGCTTCCGCCCCACACAGCGATACAGCTGGAGAGGATGCTCTCAATGGTGCCTCGGTAGAATGTGGTCATGATGGCTGGTGGAGCACTTGCTCGCCTGAGTTTCCGCAGGAAGTACAGGCGGCGCTGAGCTCTCTTCGCCAGTGATGCAGTGTTGGTGGTCCAGGAGAGGTCTTCGCTGATGTGCACCCCCAGGAATTTGGTGCTGCTCGCTCTCTCCACCACAGCACCGTCGATGGTCAGTGGCAGGTGTTGGGTGTGACCTCTCCGGAAGTCAACAACAATCTCTTTGGTCTTGCTGACGTTCAGCAGGAGGTTGTTGTCCCTGCACCACGTGGTCAGATGGTCGACCTCCAACCTGTATTGAGTCTCGTCGCCCTTGGTGATGAGACCCACCAGAGTTGTGTCGTCAGCAAATTTCACTATGTGATTGTTGCTGTAGGTTGCAGTGCAGTCATGCGTCAGCAGGGTGAAGAGCAGCGGACTGAGCACGCAGCCTTGGGGGGCCCCTGTGCTCAGTGTGATGCTGCTTGAGGTATTGTTGCCAACACGTACTACTTAATTAGTCATGCAAATTAACAATTTGTGTGCCAAAAACACAATATTGCATTTTTTGTTCCCATGTGTTCAGTGCCAAAAATACAGTGGCGCATTGCATTCACATCACACAAAAAAATAATCAGGTTATTCATCAGTATCTCATGTCTCAATTATGACATATTATCTCATAATTAGATAATAATAATTAGATGATAATAATAACTAGATGTACCGCAGAGCGGTACAAAATATGACCGCCGCCCAGTCCAGCACATTTTTTCCACAAAAATAAATCACGCTGAAAGGCCTATACGATTCTAACTGTCTCACTAAATTGCATTATCCACCCTCAATTCTCACTGGTATCTGCTAGACAACAAGTACCAAAACATTATTAGTTCATAGATTTCACATGTAAAATTTATTTTATACAATCCCACCCCCATCTTGCCTGTTCATAATTCTGAGAAATTCTTGAATTGTGTGCATGTGTGCGTGTACACGTTTATGTTTATGTGTGTGTGTGTGTGTGTGTGCGTGCTTGTGTGTTTGCCTGCGTATGTATGTTTGTGCATGTGCATGCATGCGTACATATGTCTACTGTGTGAGTATGTCATACGTATGATTACTGTGAATGTATGTGTGTGCGTGTGTATCTGTTTATGCACATGTGTGCACATGGAATGGGTTAACATGACCCCTGGAGGCAAACATACGGAAAAAATTGGTCATCCTAGGCCCTACGGTTCTCAAGATATTCACAGAAAACTGTGTCTGCCCTACCCTCCTTTCAGGGGGTCCAGTACAGCGGGGGGGCTACAGATCAAAACGAAAAATGATGGTTCCATGCTATCCATGTGGGGTTACATGCCCACCAAGTTTCATGTACCCCGGTCTTTCAGTGTCCCGGGAATTCTTGTTGGTGTATGGTCACTAAATGTACACATAAATTATTTTATTGTAAGGCCCCCCATGAACGAAAGTTCACAAAATTTGGCATGCATTCGGAGGGTGTCATAATGATCCTACACTTTCAATTTCGTGCAGTTTTGACCATGTCAGCCAGAGATATTGTGATGAAAACACCCAATTTTTTGCTTTTTAATTTTTAACTAGGTGGCGCTATACATGAAATAAGTGGTAATGGGATGGGTTGACATGCCCCCTTAAGACCAACATACAAAAAAAAGGTGGACCTCCTAGTCCCTACGGTTCTCGAGATATTCACAGAAAACTGTCTCCGGCCACCTACAGGCCAGTTGGTGTATAGTAACATAAATTAATTTATTGTGTGGCCCCCCATGAACGGAATTCCACGAAACTTGGCGTGCATTCAGAGGGTGTCATAATGATCCTACACTTCCAATTTCGTGCAGTTTTGACTATGTTAGGTCACAGATACCTGCGATTACAACACCTCATTTTTGCTTTTTTGTGTTTAACTAGGTGGCGCTATACATGAAATGAGTGGTTATGGAATGGGTTGACATGGCCCCTTGAGATCAACATCCAAAAAAAATGGTCCTCCTAAACCTTACGGTTCTCGAGATATTCACAGAAAACTGTGTCTGCCCTACCCTCCTTTCGGGGGGTGCAGTCCAGTGGGGGGGCTACAGATCAAACGAAAAACGATGGTTCCATGCTATCCATATGGGGTTACATGCCCACCAAGTTTCGTCTACCCCGGTCTTTCAGTGTCCCGGGAATCCTTGACAGAAATTTGGACATGCGAAAAAGAAAAAAAAAGAAAATCTGACTAAACCTATGTGACCGCCGCTTCGCTGCGCGGCGGTCATAATTAGACCTAACAGCTTCCCAAAATAAAGTCTGAAGCTGAAGTTCCTTTCAAACCTTTACTTAGGATTCACTGTAAAACTATGCAGACCAACAGAGTACATCTCAGTTATTTCCTTCAATGTTTTGTTTAAGAGCAATCATGTAGACTAGCATTTCAAGTTACAGAATAGAAACTAATGTGTTAGCTTATGGCTAATGTATATGAGATATCCCATAGAGATGCTAACGGTTTGCATAATCAATAAAAGTAGATACAGTATGTAGAGCCAACTTCAGTCCATTTACGAAAGGGTTACATAAGAAGAGTTCTTTGTTTACAACTGACTATTAGTTCCTACTACTAGGAAAAATGTGACTGTTTAACTCATCAATGCCACTTGAACAAGTAGCCTAGCTGCACAAAATAAACAATAGGCGTGCGTGTGACAACGTGGATGGAAGTAGCCCTATGCATAGTAGTACCTCCACCTACTGGTTAGGACTGTAACGTGCAACATTGTATTGCCTTTGGGCAAAGAGTAGCCTATAGAAGCTTACTCTTTGCTTTGGGGTTGTTGGCAATTTGACAGGCTTATTTTTCATAGGAAATATGTGCTTGTTTTTATTGAAAGGCTGTTTAGATCCTCAGCACGGATCCTATCCTGTATCCTATTTCCATGGGTTTATCAGTAGGTGACAGTCTCGCTAGGTCACTTCCCGGAAACTTTACAGGCAACACTTCATATTTCAGGAAAGACGCTATATTACATTACATTACATTACATTACATTTGGCTGACGCATTTTTAACCAAAGCGACTAACAACATGGTAACAGTTCAGTTTTAAAGCAATTCTCTCAACAATTTTAGGACAATTTAAAAACGGTAGAGTACAGTAAGAATAAGTGCATCAGTGAGTGCTGTTTTTAAACAGCTATATCTCCATTTCTAGAAAAACAAACAGGGATTTTGATGAAAACTAGCCACTGTTTAGCTTGGGATTTCTCAGGAACAGAGGCATGTAGAAATAAACAGTTTGTACCCACTGAGAGCTTAAAGTCTCACCTTTTCAAACGTCAACAATGATTTAGATTGCTGGCACTCTGGGCCAAAGTTTCCGAAAACAGCGCGGCATTCAAATTCAGATTTAGAATTCGTCACACATTGAAATTGGGTGATTACTTTAGGCCAGAGTGACCAGTCTACCTTTATTTCAGTGGCCATGCATCTTTCACTGAATGCTTATCTTTGCTGCTGAAACTTTGCTTCAGAGAGATGCATTATTTAACTAGCTTGAATAATTAACCACTGATCCACTGATGTGACCTGACCTGTGGAAAACGCACATGCACACACGTGCGTGTGTGTGTGTGTGTGTGGATATAGCATGTGTTTAGCAAGGAGAGTAGAATTAGCAGTGAGCATAAGCAGCAGTAAAAACATGCAACCTAAAATCAATTGGACATCCCCAGATATTGCAGAGATACATTTTTGAACAACGTGAATTGCTGTGTGATTTTTAAATAGTGCACTTTTTTCTTTAATTATTCATTTCACCATTGAGTATATTTCTGTGTCCTTGTGCTAACAGCACATTAGCAAGGTCTATGTTTTTGAGGGAAGCAACTACTTGCATTTCAACCACTCCTCCATACAGTATCTTTAGAACTCACCACTAGTTTAAAATTAATGAATTCAGGCTGCATTGGTGGCCATTTTACTATACACTCTCATGACAACTATTTGCATGCTAGGAGAGCCTACTTTGTAGCCTGCCTCTTGAGTCTTTATCCATGCTATCCTTGTTAATGTTTCATATTTTCAGTCCTTATGTGCACTAGGGGCTTTACCTCCATAACAGTATTCATTCAAGTTCACCCCTGAGAGTGTCTGATAGCATGCTTTAGACATTAAGTTTACTTATATTTTCCCCTCGCCCTCAGGGTTCAGAGTTGGGTTTGACCCCAGGGTTGTGAATAAGAAATGAATGCTGCTGTAACCAGCACTCTTTCCACTTATTTGGTCATGAACAGGCCTTCATTCATTTTTTATGCTGTTTCGGCTTAACATATGTACTGTATGTGTTTTTTTTTTTTTTATTTAAACATGCCAACATGCAAGTTCCCCACTAAAAGCAGGGATTAAATGGAATGGCTTTCTGCCTGTGTTGGCACAAAGTGCTGTAAAGTAATTGTATATTATTAACAACATAATGAAATATAATGAAGTAAATATGTGTGTATGCATGCATTAATGAGGCATGGATTTATGTAAGCATGCATATGTGCATGTAGATGAGATACATGATGATGTAAGGACTTTCTATCCATGAACTGATTCAATATACACAAATTTATCAAAGGACTCATGACAAACTACATTGTGGAGTACACACCTGCCTCATATTTGAACAGTTTATACAACACATAAAAAGGACTTTGTTTTGTTTAACAGAGGGAAGTTTTTTTTCTTCATGATGACATTTGAGACGCAATAGATCCTACTGTAGTAGAATTGACCAGGTCAATATAACATAGGCTCTTCAGTGTATAGGCTACTAATGTCTCTGGTTAGCATGGTCTGCACACACACACATAACTTGCACCACACACATGCCCAAGAGATACTGATAGTTTATTATCAAACCAAGTGAATAACATGAGTCTACATAATGTGGATTGTCCAGGGTAACAGCCAATCATGTCATCAAGTGGGGATATGTGCCTTTGTAAAATAATGTATTAGATAAGACTTCATATTTGTTCAGAGCGTTTAGGATGGAATACATCTGGGGCTGGAGTATTGTTTGAGAAGTGGATTTTGAAGTGGTACTGGTTGCTTTCAATCTTGTAAACCCTTTTTTCAACAATGCTGTTTAACTAGCTTAAACAATTCCATGAAATTGTAGATCATTCAATGCTATAAATTATTTTAATCTTTCTTTCTCTGCTGTTGATTCTTTGTTTTAATCAGTGACGTGAAAGCTATTGTGGAAGAGTGTGTTGTTGATCATTTGCAGTCTTGTGTGGCTCAAATTTAGTGGCCTTCATTGTTTTAATGCAGTTATTCGCAGACTAAGACTCAAGGTTTTGTACCTGACTTGTGAATCTAATCTGAGCTAATACAGAGCACTATTCCATTTGAGTAAGTGAAGGACTAAAGCCTTTTTCCTTCTGTCTGCTCAAGATCCACTGAGTTTATCAGAAGAGGGATTTCATGGCTAATACCCAAATCTACCACCCACAGACAGAAGGCTCCAGAGGTGGAGGGATAGTGTGGCTCATACTCAAAATGGTTGTGTCTTCATATTCTGTTGCTATTTATATATATATATATATATATTTTTTTTTTTTTTTAAACTACATAAACTACACACTGCAGCTTTAAAATGACACTATTCAGTAATAGTTCAGTGTAACTTAATGTCTTACTGGATGGTGGGCAGATTTCCCTGGCTTCTTTTCCTCTTCTTTTGGGTCCATGCAAAGCAACATATAGTGCTAGAGTCCATGGTGCATTTGGAAAACCAAAAATATTCAAATAATCTTTAGTCAAACAGTTTTGGAATACATCCGTTAAGTCAAAAAGAAGAAAGAAGAAAGCTTTGGTCTGAAAATCCCTCAAACCATTTTTGACTATTTTCAAATCAGTACACGTGGAATTCCTGTCTCCAATTGCAGCTTGGCATATTGTAGAAGAATAATTGATGACTCTCTCCCCAGAGACGAGGGAACTGAAACTGTGAAGAATTCAAAAACATGATGCAAATTTTTCCGTCCAACCTTAAAAACTATTCCGTTTTTGTTGGACAACCCCAGAAAGCCAACTAGTTAAATTTACAAAATATAAGCTTTATGTCTAGCTTTCTTGCAAAGTGGATGAAAAACTCACTATGCACTCACAGACTGTAATTACCCCAACTTCTTCACACATTTCCTACAGGTACTACTCCCTCTCTGGCTATTTTTGACAAGACTAGAGCCTTTTGTACACAAATGTGTGACCAAAACCTCTCTAACCCTTGGGATACTGTGGCCAATGTTGAATGTAAATTTGCATTAAGATGGGCATAATAGCAAGTATTGTAGGGGATAAAAAAGAGAATATTAATAAGTGAACAGAAATTTTGTATTCTGGCCCAGAGGCCGAGTGCATTTCATTTACATGAGTAGTGTACTTTGTTTAGCCCCTCACCCTGGGGCTTGATAGATTGTTCTCTGGACCCTGAATTAAAAGCATCAGGTAATTAGTTTTCTCTCGGACAAAACCAAGTAGGCGCAACAAGCTCACACAACCTCCTTCTCGGAGCAGGCCTCTAGCATCAGTGCTGTGGTGCGCAGCTGGATAGAGAGCGGGTGAATTAATCATGGCCTCTCTCTGCAACCATATCAGATGTGCACAGTGTTGATGGTGTTCCTATCAGAAAGTACCACTATTCAAACAAGCATTACTTGTGTCTGCATCAGTGAATCAATGATCATGGTAGAAACATGACATTTGCAGAGCTCTTTTGCTTTG
Source organism: Alosa sapidissima (assembly GCF_018492685.1). Taxonomy (NCBI): domain Eukaryota; kingdom Metazoa; phylum Chordata; class Actinopteri; order Clupeiformes; family Clupeidae; genus Alosa; species Alosa sapidissima. The sequence goes on from NC_055967.1 coordinate 31,173,531, forward strand.
CCCCTCCACAAGACTTAAGATTTGGGATTAAAAGGGGTATAAAAAGAAGGAAAGAAGGCTACAGTGGCAAAAGATTTCAGAGTGTTTGAGGCTACCTCTGTCCCTTGGGACCTTCATCATGGTCATGACTGGAGGAGGTAGCTCTTCCGCAGATACCGGCGAAATAGCTGATGAATGACTGGTGAACGGTGACAGTGCTTGGCCACACATTTAGGTCAGGCAACCATTAACCCAATCCAGGTCATCTGCAATGAAAGCTGGTTCCAATCATCAGTACATTAACTACTAATTAAGCATTCATTTGTATTACTTAAATCATTTTTTTAAGTATGCTCTATCAAAATAGTCTGATAATCAGTTAATACTTTTATTGTAAAATGCTTTCTTTGTTTTTATTTTATTTTATTGATTTATTTTATTAGTTTTATTGTAATTTATTTTATACATTTATTTATTGTATTTATTTTATGGGGCAGCCCTACTGGTTAGCACTTCGGACCTGTAACCGGAGGGTTGCCGGTTCGAACCCCGACCAGTAGGCACGGCTGAAGTGCCCTTGAGCAAGGCACCTAACCCCTCACTGCTCCCCGAGCGCCGCTGTTGATGCAGGCAGCTCACTGCACCGGGATTAGTGTGTGCTTTACCTCACTGTGTGTACACTGTGTGCTGTGTCTGTTTCACTAATTCACGGATTGGGATAAATGCAGAGACCAAATTTCCCTCACGGGATCAAAAGAGTATATATACTTATACTTACATATAAATAAATAAATGTAGCCCTCTATGCAACTGTTAAGAAATACATAGCACAGGTTAACAAATTTAGCAACACAGATGTCTTACAATAATATAATATTCCAACTCCATTTTAGGGTATAACATTGACTTGGGATTTTATTGTCTCTACGACTGGATCATTACCAAACAGTTGAGATGCAAACAAGGCTCTGCTGTGGTGATGGAGGCCACTGTGAAGGGAAAACGAGTTGAATGTCATTATACCTGCCTGCCCCTCAGTGGCAACAGTAATAACCCAGAGAAATGTTCCTAACAAACATAGCATAAGATATTATACATAGCAAACATAGCATAAAATATTATACATAGCAAACATAGCATAAGATATTATACATAGCAAACATAGCATAAGATATTATACATGGGAAGAGCATGATTCCAAGGGATATATTGATATACTGTGAATTTGTATCATGATTTGTAATACACCCTGTTCATGAATCTGGTGCTATATGGTGTGTGCATATGTCTCTGTGTGTTGGGTTGGAGTGTGTGTGTGTGTGTGTGTTTGGTTGAGGGAGTGGGGTGGAGAGAGTCTGTGTGGGTTTCAGGCAGTGTTGGAGTAAATGGTAGGCTTTTCCTGCGGCTTTTTGGATACAGAAGGTTTGGTTGGCCTTTGGGTATTGGGTCAAAGCAACACAGACAAGACAGCATCCCCAACTGGCAGGAGGCCTCACACTAAACACGTCCACTTCATCCCAGAGGGGCTGTGGGCAGCAAGAGAAGTGCACATTCAGGTCCTTTCCAAATTAGCATACACCTCGGTGCTACAGGTGCATGTGAGTGTGTGTGTGTGTGTCTCTTCAGGGGCCATCTGACCTTTCTTCTGTCTCTGACTGAGAAGTCCCTGGAGAATGGTGCTGAGCTGTATGGATGGCAAGGACGTACTCAGGGAGGGTTTCATTCAGCCAATTTTACATCACAGTGCAGCGCTGTTTCTGAAGGTAAACCAAGGGAAGAGAGATGATGACAATAGCACAAATATCATCTACTCCTCATATTGATAAGCTTAAAATGTATTCTTAAATATTTATCAATACAAATAACTGTATTGAGTATACAACATTTAGTGCCAGGTAGTCAACGACATCACAGAATATATATATATTTTTTTTATCTCAAACTCCCTTGCCCCATGTTCCTAATAATAAATGTATATGTTTAACACCTGTTCGAGGACACTCATTTTCCAGTGCTGAATAATTAAACAGTGGTCAAGGTTACTTTCCTCAGCTGCTTTCGAATGCATGGTATGGCAGAACACTATAAGACATGGTTGATGACCTTCCTCTTTCAGACACCACACCACAATGGAAAGCTCATAGGTTAGCCACCAACCTCATTGATCACAACATTCTGTTCTTTTCATTGATTCACATTGGAACTGTGATAATGTTCCTGACTGACTGTACACAATGGACAAGTTGTCCAAAATACAGTGTAATGAACTTTAGTACCACACGAGTTATACAAACATTCTGCTTATTGCATTCAGTCCCTGTATAACACAGTTACTGCATTCATTCATTCATACTTTTTATTTTAGACACCCATGTCAGTAGTGCTTAGTATATTCCTAAATAACACATACTCCTTGTATGTGAAGCTTTGCACTATCACTGTGTGAAGCATTACAAATACTGTAGAGCTTTTGTCATACATTAATTATCTTGTTTTGTGCCATCTATGTTATTTGATGCTCACTTTTATTGATTATTACATTACATTTAGCAGACACTTCTTGACCAAAGTGACTTACATATATCAGCTATTACAAGGGATCACATTGTCCCCGGAGGAACTTGGGGTTAAGTGCCTTGCTCAAGGGCACAGCGGTGGAAGCCGGGAATTGAACCGACAACTTTCAGGCTACTGCACACTAGGCCAGCTCCTTAACCACTACACTACCACCGCCTCAATAAATGAATAAAAGGGTGAGGCTATTTGCACCCCCGTACAATTAGCAGTGTATGTTATTCATACCTTGGAGCAATTAGAAGTGAATGCTATTTGTACCCGGTGCACACAGCAATGTGTTCTATTATTATCACGTCTGGTACAAATATCAGTGTATGCTATTTGCACCCCTGTCACACAATGTATATATTAATCACACAATGTATATATTTTTTTTTAAAGAGCAACGTGTTTTTGTTGTTACGTCACAGGGTGTGAATAGCTCAGCTGTGTGGCCTATGCTATTCGTACAGGGGTGCAAGATACTCTGAATAAGGTATGCTGTTTGCATCACTGTATAATTAGAAGTGGATGCTATTTGTACCCTGGTGTATATAGAAATGTGTTCTATTTACACCCTGGTGCATGAACTAGCTAATTGTTGCAATCAAAACTTCCATATGAGAACTGATTTCTTCTTCAAATTGCGCACCTTCTCTGCAGAGACATTGGTACACATGCACACTTACACTTATATCTGCCAAAAACACTTCAAACAGGATTTTAACCCCAGTCTCCCACAAAGCAAACCCTAACGCTAACCACTGTGCTATCTACTTCCACAAAGAGCTTAGAGTTTGCAGGCCTACACAGAGTGTAAGAGTTTACAGGTAAACTTATAGTTCATAGGCCTGGGCATCATAATCACGAAATTTCTCTAAACTAACAAACTGACAGTTGTATGTATTCACTGAACAAAGAATAAGAAAATAAAACACAATTTTTCACTTTCTGCTGACGAAAAAACAAATGTCCGCCATGTTTTCTGTGCACGCGAGCAACATGTTTTGTTGTTATGTCACAGGGTGTGAAGCTGTGTGGCCAAGACTATTCGTACCAAGGATGAAAATAGACTCCGTTAATTAAAATGGGAGTGTGTGGTGGACCTTTAATACAACTCATTACAACTCTATCCCATTGTAATCTCAGTTCACATCAAACCCCAATGTCAGAGTGTTACAATCGTTTCTGACTATTTACTGTACCTTTTGGCCTTTGAGTCATGTGCAAAGTGAAAATGTGGTAATTTTTGCACGCACCATTGGGTATGTAGATTCTGAAATCTCCAAAAACCTTCTTGGTATAAAATGGCAATTGTTCTGCTCATGAGTCTGTAAACTGATTATCTGATTCCCTTTCTCTTTTTTGTCCGGAAACATCTTCCAAAGCTACAACTGGAGAAGTCCCATGATGAGATAAGGACAGATGTACTGTTCTCATCTAGCATGAAACAGCAAGTTAAACTCGTTTCCTCATTATCTTCCCCAAGGAACAGGCAGAGCGTCGTTTTTGGACAAATTTAATGAAGAAAAGGTAAAACTGCAATATAAATACAAATTACACAGGTAAGTATAACATGCTACAAATTATAGGATAACTTCTTTCTTTTAAAGGGTATGCTAATCTTTCAGCCTTTCAGGTAAGTATACTTCTAATTAACCAAATCAAATAGTCACATAAAATATCTAACCTTTCTTTTCTATTTTCTTACAGGTTTATCAATAAACATACTGGCTTTGCCGCAAGAAATACCAGGATTAGATGTGCAGGGCAAACATCACTTCCATCTGCTGTGTCATTACATGTGCCTCTTCTCTCTCTAGTCAAACTAAAATGGCTGCCTTCTTTTTACCTTAACAGGAACTAGAGGTCACAGGTCAAATAACTAAGTCTTCAACTTAAGAGTCCTTTTTACAAAATACAAGTTTTCCTTTACCTTACATTACAACAGAGAAGACATTTGCCTTTACAGTTTTTTTTCAAATGCTTACACACTAAATCTTTGCTTGTCACACAATTTTCTAAACATGTCTTTCAAACATAACCCCACACCAAATCTGCAAAACCATACACTAATTCTCAGTGTTTGACTCAGTTTTCAATTGACTAAAACACATTTTGCAAAACACCACACACAATTTTCTACTTAACACACAAAAATCGAACAGGAAGTAACTTGATTTCATTTTTCAAACACAACCCATCTTCACATGTGTAAACATTCATTACTTTACGGAACACCATCCAGTCATTGCCTTAGTATAGGCCTATGAATAGATACTCTATATGTAGGTATGGACCCTTTCAATCTGGCCCTAGAGGATTTCAAACCAATGAAAGGTTTGGTATGAATGTTGAGTCATGTCTAATGAAACAGTCATGAATGCTTTATGTGCAGTTTATGACAGCTGCTATGAATGTGTTATGAACTCACCCATCAAATAAAGTCTAAATGTGTAAGGGTTATACTATTACACCATAACATAGAAGGAAGTCATTACTATGTTTATATACTTATACAGACCATGTCAATCATTAGACAACAGAGTGTTTTCAGCTGGAGGTTGCTTCAACTTCGCTGTAACAAGGACCATTATAGAAAATCATCACAGCTTACAACCTCTTCAACAGAGACTATATCCAATTGTATTTATTTTTTTAACTTGTATGTATATGTGTGATATATTTATATTATGAATTGCTGCTGTAACACCATCTATCTGGCATTAAGCTAAGTGTTGCCCATACATTATTTAGAAAAGCAAGATGTTGCATCACTTTGATTGGTGTTGTAAGCCATGACCTTGCCAAAGACTCTTATAGATTGACGCAGAGTTGTTGATCATTGTTCATTGCAGTCACTCAACCACTGTGAGCATCTAGTCCACTTTGCCGACAAACAGGAAGTGAACTAGCTCTATAAAAGATCATTCCAATTTCAAGCTCTACTTAGTTTGTATTCCTCCAACATGTTGTGCGAGCGAGTGTACTGTGATCAAGCTTCCAGATTTACTCTTATCACTTACTTTATATCAGCCGTTGGCAGTGCTTTACATGGGTGATGCATTCTGCAAACACTTGGACTATTAAACAGAAACATGTAGTTTAGAGAAATTGTGAATGTTTTGCAGAGAATGTTGAGGTTGACTACCATATGCCACATCTATGATGTGGACACTAAAGAAGTGTGTATTTAGATTTAGGCCTCTAACAAGTAAAGGACTGTTCCATGATGTCTTAACATAACAATACTACACAAGGGAGAATTAGTCTTTCTGAGAATGGCCTATATTCTCAATGCTGTCAGTTTGACTTATTTGATAAATCCCCATTGTGAACTAATGACCAAATCACAATTAGTTTACTGAATCTTAGACACATTGGGCTGGCATTTTATTATTAATCTAAACATCAATAAATTATACTTGCATTTGTTATTCAGTATGGTGTTGTATATCTATCAGAATAAAGTCCAAGACATCGAAGACACAACATACATGTCATATGTACATATAAGTAATTAACTGGTACACTTAATAGGTTTATTCCACTGTATCAAAGAGTACAAGGTTGTAGCAGCACAGCTGTTACCTGTACACTGAAGACAATGAGGCCTTGACTGGAGCTAAGAATGGTTTGTATATCAAATCTATCATGACCAGATGTACCCCATCCAGCAGGTCTCAGGTCAGCTCTTTGCCTCTGATGAAAATGTAGGCAAATTGGCAAAGTTTTGTAAAAGCACTCAGTATTACAATGTAGCAACTATATGTAGGTACCCACAAATTCATAATGCAAGTACAATGATAGTACCTGATAGTACATGTTGTTACACAGGTTGTACCACTGTACCTAGGTACAGTGGTAGGTACACTGTAACAACGACACATTAAAATAAAGTGTTACCTTATTTTTATTTATTTATTTATTTTTGGGGGTGGGCTTCGTGATACCTCCCTGAAATGACTTTTTGCAGGTTGGCATGTCTGATATTTCCTATTTGTACTTTGCTTACTGTCAGCTCTAACTAATTGAGTAGCAGGATCTTTGATCTTATTCTCTTTATCCTGATAATCATTACATAGTATTACTATACTATGTAATTTATCATGTTATTATTCAGTATATAGCCTACTACATTCACTGTGATAATTGCAATAGAGCAGATTAAGAACAACAATCAGAATCAGTAAGGCTACAGATAAGCATGAATAGAGGTAAATATGGCCAGCATCAATCCATCCATGTGGAAATATGTAAACACGAGTAAACTACCTAAGGCACACGGAGTCTTTACTATTTCTTCTCTCTGGGCAGATTAAGAGCTGCTGCTATCCCCATCTCACTCAAGCATATCAGCTTTATGCTTTAAACATACAATTGCTGACATAGCAATTGCTGGCACACCAGCTTGACAAGATATGTATTTTTAATGCATTAAGGCTCCAGAGGTCTTCGGGCTGTTCAGACTGAATAATAATTGGCCTGTAAGATCTGTCTGTCACTCAGCCAAGAGCCTTGCTGTGCTGTTAGGATCACTGAAACAAATGCAGAGATTACTCTTTTCTATTAAATTCTAAACCTCCCTCTATGTTAGTGGAGTTCAATTATTAAAGCAATCATATTGGGGTTTAAATGGTGGGAATCTACTAAGGAATTTAGTATAATGCAATAAGCAAAGATGAATACATTCTAATATTTCAACAGTTATATTTTCATAATATTATGATATAATTAAACAGAGGTTGAAAGTCAGGATAATGTACTCATACTCACCAATCTGTCCTTTATTTATGATAAAAGTGGGTTAAATCTTTAGCATGCAAAAATAAATATTGGTATTTATTTATTTATACAGTTGTTAGAAAGTCAACATCTTATATTTCAACAATGCTTGATTGGGATTCTGGTCCCTATCAAACCAAATCAAATAACAGAGGCTCAAGATTACTCATTCATTTGGAGCTGGGAAAAGCCTTTTGCTGTGATGCCTCTACTTTAAGGAATAATGTTCAAACCACTATATTAATCCTCTATGTCCCCTTGATCAACTCAGATCTGCAACCATAACCTTCCTGCATCAGTTTGTAACTGTTTTAATTTTTACCCCCTTTTCCCCTCTAAAATGTTATGTCTTTTTAATATGTATTTTGTTTTGGTTTACTTACTACATTTCACTACAACTATTGTTTACTATTTTGTTTAGTTTTACTCTGAATGTATTCTCAGCAATCCTCATTTAATTTCCTATGATTACATAAAGGTTGAATATAAAAAAAATACTTGTATGCCTTATTACATTGTTATAACATTATTATAAAAAATCAAATCAATATTTTTTACTGTAAACTGAGGGTGTACCAGTCAAGTCTCATAATACCTTCTGTAAGGAGGCCTGCAATGTGTGCTAGCAACTAAACTCACACTCATGTGCCTCTTAATATGTATACACAGTGAAAAAGCATGCAATGTGTGGCCTGCAGTGTTGAGGAAGTTACTTTTAAAAAGTAGTGTTTGCTCGTTACTCGTTACTTCTCAAAAAAGTAACCCGTTACTTTACTTAGTTAGTGAAAAAGCCTCATAATAAAGTACACCTGTCAAAGACAGACCTGTCAAGTACTTTAAGGTGACATCAGGAGTTGGAGACTTCACAAATGTAATGCCAAACAGCATGTTCCAAACAAATAGGCCTACAGGCACTTTGCGTGTCCTACCATGTAGCTCACCATATCTGTTGTCTTGAACGCTATAAAATATATATGGGTCGTGACTTCATGAACGTGGGAAATTGTGGGTCCCAAAGCCAGACCAGTTAAGAACCACTGGATTAGTACATACATATTCCAAAAATTACAATTAAGTATGGGAAAGAGACAAAAGAGAGAGGATGAGAGGGAAAGCAAAGTTTCTTCCCAAAAAACGATAATGCCAGGTTCTGGTTGGTGATGCGATGAAACTCCTTGTATAGCTGTGTAAAAACAACAAACATCAAACAGATTAGACAACAATTCCAATAACTCATGACTATAATTCTAACAGATCATCAGCTCTTCACTTACTTGGGCCTCACTAAAGAGGGCAAATGTGAAAATAAACGGCCCCATCTAATAACTCAAGTTTTCTCTTAAGAAAAACGCTAGCCGAAGGTTGGCTCAACATGTGGCTTGCCCATTAACGTTAGCTCAAGTTCATGTTGAGTGCTGGTTGCCAGCAACACGTGTTGAGCAGAAGCTACAAGGAAAAGTTAGCCTCCTTGTTCTCTCCACTTTCACGCTGTGCCTAACGTTAAAACGCTTTTCTAAAATAAGTGTAAACTACGGTCTCTGGGGGCTTATTGCTTAATTCGAACACCAACACGGTTCGTCTGCTTATTATATGTTTTGTTATACAACAGCGGGGGGTTCCGTCATGTTTGACTATATTAACGTTAACGTTAGCAATCTAGCTTCTACTACTTCAGCACTTCAGCCGTGGCCCACTGGTTAGCACTCTGGACTTGTAACCGGAGGGTTGCCGGTTCGAGCCCCGACCAGTGGGCCGCGGCTGAAGTGCCCTTGAGCAAGGCACCTAACCCCTCATTGCTCCCTGAGCGCCGCCGTTGTAGCAGGCAGCTCACTGCGCCGGGATTAGTGTGTGCTTCACCTCACTGTGTGTACACTGTGTGCTGTTTGTGTTTCACTAATTCACCGATTGGGTTAAATGCAGAGACCAAATGTCCCTCACGGGATCAAAGAAGTGTATATATACTTATGCTTATACTAAGCTAAGCACTACTAGCAGAAGGTAGGCACAGCCATACATACTATTTATTATAATGTCTATTATTATGTATATTATTTCTCTAGTATATCTATGGGCTCATTATGTGGCTTACCCATTAACACAAGCACATGTTGAGGCTAGGTAATGAATATTGTTTTCTCTCAGTTTCATACCGACATACCTTTACGGGAACAGGACAGTCTCTGGCGTCTTCAGCAATGAACCAACGTTGATATCTCGCGGGGATGGGGACTAAGCAATAGCGGTTTCTCATCTCATAAATAAAGTCTAATTGAAAAAAACGAACTTCAAATACTACACAAACATTATCATCTACCGTTGTTTTTCAAGATGGCCACCATGTTGGAATATTTCTCCCTGTTGAAAGCTTTGGCATAGGCAATCTGATTGGTTGATGCACGGATCACGTATGCGTAGGCAGAAGAACTTCACTCATTTCAATCAATTGTTTCCTACTCGAATTTAAATTAAACAAAAATGTAGACTTTATTTGTTTAAGTTATTCTCACAACCAGTTCCTAATGAGTTCAACATACTTTCGACATTTAAGTCATTTCAAATTTCTGCTGTTTTTGATTACTCTTAACTTAGGGCCTGTCCACACGCAGACGCTTTTTAGGTTTAACGCAGAGGTTTTGCTTCGTCTTGGCCGAGCGTCCAAACGAATCCTGTAAACGCACTGCCCGAAACCGCACTTTTCTGAAACCTGGTCCCAGAGTGGAGAAATCTGAAACCTGTTTGAGTTCGTTTAGACAGCGAAACCGCACATCCTGCTTGCATATCGATGATGTCATCGCCACGCCTCAGCTGCCCTGGACTTGCACTTATAGTATTGCCTAACAATACTAGTTTTCATACATGACATTACCTACGATTACACTCCGTTAAGATAAATATCACAACTGATGCTGCGCAGCGCCGATAGCTTATGACTTGGTGGACTGAACACTGTTTTACCCGGTGTTTTTTATGCATTCTAGCTACTGTCAGTGACGCGAGAGAACTTAAGTTATTAGGAAAGTGCGGTGTAAGTTTAGGCTACATTAATTTGTGCGTAGTGCCAGTGTCATTCATTTATTTTACATGTCTTACAACATATATACATGCATTCACAGTCGAGTGAAATCAGATATAAGCATACAAAGACGCTTAGAACTCACGTTAAGCCGATGGTAGCACACTGAATGCGAATGCACGATTTGATGCAGGCAAAAGTATTGACTGTTGCTAACGAAGGTTTTATAGCAATATTATAAATGTGGCGACAGAATAGCCTAGAACTTGGGTAAGCCTTGCGTTTAGTAGCCTAATTGCGGTGATAGCCAAAACTAATGTGAATCACGGACTATCCTACAACCAAAGAAAGTAAAGGTGATTAGTAGGCCTACCTGCGTTAGCCAAATAAAGGACAGGACTGCACCCTTCACAAACCGTAAAATAAAGTTTATTAGTTTTACAGTTGACTACAGTTGACAGTTCACCATCAGTCCACACAAACAATTCTGGTTTCCTTGCACTAGCCATTTCGCCGTAGCCTATTCTGTCTGTTTTTAAAGCGCAAGTTTTGCAAGTTTTGGTGAATTTCTGTAAAGACACAGTGCCACCTATAGGCCTGGGGTATGAAGTAACGTGTTGAGTCGTGTTGAGATGGATCCGTTTGGACACAAATATTCTTGATACGGTTCCAGGGAAGACGGAGGAAAAAAGATCGGTTTGGTACGTGTGGACTAGGCCTTAGTTTGACTAGTAAGATACACTGTTAGGTTTTACAGTGTGTGTGTGTGCGTGTGCGTGTGTGTGTGTGAGAGTGTATGCATTTGTGCGTACTGTATGTATGTGTGCGTGTGTGTGTGTGTGTGTGTGAGAGTGTATGCATTTGTGCGTACTGTATGTATGTGTGTGTGTGTGTGTGTGTGTGTGAGTGCTTCAAATTCTGTATTAGTGGTTTGGTGAAATAAACTCTGACAATCCTTGGCAGAGGGGTGTTAGATATATGATTGCATAACGCCCACTTATTTATGCCATTTTCCCTTATTCATTAGACACATTACAGTTTTTTGTTTTGTTTTGTTTTAAACAAAAGATGTTTTTCTTTTTTAATAATCATTGTTAAATTGCTTTGCATATTCATAGCAGTCACTTTGCTTTTTTAAATCTGTTGTGCTGTTGGAGAGCTTTTCAGTGCGCTACTGCTATGTTTAATTGCATTACAACAAACCCAATCATTATTATCTCTTTCCTGTGTCTGCAAGCCCAATCACTTTGGAGAGGACACACATGGTTAAATGAAGACAAAATTAAACAATAAAGTGCTCCGTCACACAAACTCAGTCCCTTTCTTCGTGCAATTTCATGCCTTAAAATGTTGTTTGCCTAATAACGTAAACCAGTCGATTATGAGAGGCCGCTCTGAATTACTTTTTTAGAAATGCTGTTCCTCGTTTGCTTTGCTGAGAAGGGAAAGCATTGTTAGGGCTTTATCCACACTCTCAGTGTTTGTGTCTGTCTTTCACAGACACAGCAGATAACCATACTGTTGTGTAAGGTTTGACCCATAAACTGGCTCTCCCAGTTGTCTTTTACAATAATCTTACTCTGCCTTTTTTTTGGCAGGTGACCTTATTTTCATGCCACAAAACATTGGCGACCCCAATCATTCACAACATGTTGTGAGAGGGGGCGCATTTAATCTCTGCTGTAACATCCAGTTCAGAGCGGCATTTTCCCCAAATGTCTTAGCAAGCTAATTTGTTTGTTTTACTAACTCGCCTGGTTGTTTTGCTACTTTGTTTGGAACGTTGATCAAGCATTATTATGGTTATGGTTATCAGTGGCGCCGCCAGCCGTAATCCAGTACGCACTGTGCGTACAATTTTTCAACGCTTTATTCATGAAATCATTCAATATTACAAGAAAAAAAATAGCTTGTGTACTGTCTTAATTGAAACATGCTTCACGCACAAATGATAGCCTATGTTTAGGGCAAAGAGAATGGACATCTCAACATAAGGATACATTAGAAGATGATTGGTGTAAACTTTGCTCTTGGGTGCTCCTTGTTGGTGCCCCCCCCCCCCCAATCCCAATCCTCCCCCACCTTTCTTATGCAGCCCTTGCCACTTAATCTACTAAACCCCTCTTCTACTGCACTTTTTTACCCCCCCCCCCCCTCCCCATAAATGCACAAATAGGCTGACACCAGACATAATTTTACTGCATTTCTTACTTCCAGTAACTATATGCATGTGACAATAAACTTCCTTGTATCCTTGAATCCTTGACATGATGAGCAGTTCTGGCGCTTAAAAACACAATGTGCCATAGCTGTCTTTTCTCTAGGCCTAGGCCTATCGCAAATCCTTATTGTTAGGTTACCATAGCTGTCTTTTCTCTAGGCCTGGGCCTATCGCAAATCCTCGCAAATCCTTATTGTTAGGTTACCATAGCTGTCTTTTCTCTAGGCCCATAGCTGTCTTTTCTCTAGGCCTGGGCCTATCGCAAATCACGACATAAGCTCATTGGTTTCTTTTTTGCTTGTTAAAAGGAGATTTCACCCCAGGCATTTTTTTTTTTAATTCTGGCTGCTAAACACACCATTTTAACGCAATTTGGGTGTGACAGAAATACCTTTACAGAGCAAGCAGCTCTGGCCATATCGGCTCTGGCTCACATGACGTGAACATTGCTTTAAATGCTTTATCGCTTCACTACCCAACACGCGGACAAGGGGAAGAACAGAAAAAAGAAACCAATGAGCTTATGTCGTGATTTGCGATAGGCCCAGGCCTAGAGAAAAGACAGCTATGGGCCTAGAGAAAAGACAGCAATATAATATTTAAAATTTAACAGGGAACAAATTAGAATGTTGGTCAAACTATAATAAGGAGAATAGCAATAATAAACAACAATGTCAATTCAATCAATAGCCTAAAAAAAATAAGCAATGAAAATGAGTGAAAAAAGCAATAATAAACAATAATGTCCATTCAATCAATAATATAAAAACAATAACATGGTAAGACTACATTAAGGAGAATATCAATAATAAACAATAATGTTAAATGAATCACCCATGATCATATTACCCATGATAATCTCATACAGGATGTTTATTTTTACATAGCTAAATTGTAATGAAGGATCCGATTAGTTACTTGGATATCATGGGGGTTTTCATATATTTTTTATTTTTATTTAATATATATAGATTTGTATGTAATGTACTGGTCAATTGTAAGACACCCATTATCTCAGCCGACCTCATTTGAATTTCAAACGACGCCAAGGTTGGGAAATGATGGATTAACAGTTGTCAAGGCTTGTTCTAATCATATGCTTTCTCTGAAAAGTATGAATGACTTAAGTTAATGATTTAAGTTGGCAAAATGATCACTACATTTGTACCTCTACCAGTACATATGTCAGGTTTGGCAGGTTTATTATCAAAAGCATGAGGATGGGCATGGAGCATTCAGCCCTCTTCCTTGTCGTGGCCACTACAGAAACTGAGGGTAAAGTTGGTATGCTTTAAAGTCTCCCAGTTTTACTAACTCCTTCCATCTGTTTAGGGTCACCTTGCTATGTGATTGGGATCATTATGAAAGCACATGGGCAATATCATTCTCTTTCTCCGGAGACTGAGTACTTGTGATGTAGCCGCTCTCTCCACGAATTTGAATTAGACTGTATGGACCTGTCTCTTCACTTCACTTTTAAATGCATATGGGGGAAGGTTGTAGAAAATACTGTTAAGTTTTCTCACTTGCTTTATCCATGAATATTCCACAACAAATAAGCTGACAGCTATTTACATCTTTTGAAATCATATGCTCTTGTTTTTTTTTAATTATTTTTTTGTTATCAAGTCACATTTTAATGTCATTTATTTCCTGTTTGTTGTTGTTGTTGCTGTATCAGTCTTCCCCTCTGGCCTGCTCCTCTGGGACCACCCTCCCTGGCACTCAGCTGACATGGAGTCTGCAGCTCATCTGGGACACGTCCTCCAGTCTCTCTCTCTCCTGGGTCTGCTGACTGGCTGGGTCAGGAGGCGAGGATGCACTGCTCTGCACCATGTCTGGAGTGCTCCCCTCGTTTGTCAGGGCCTGTCCCCATTGTCCCCCATGTCCCCCCCCTATCCGGAGCACTGCCACTGAGGCAGCCACTGTCACCAGGGCCCTTATCACGGTTCAGTGTAGGGTGAAGTGTAACCTGTTATCCACCTCAAGCTGCCTCCTTCTGCTCCAGACGCAAAGATAGCAACACAGCACCTCAAACTCAGGAACTCCTACATTCTGTGTGTGCGTGTGCGTGTGTGTGTGTGTGTGTGTGTGAGTGAGAGAGAGAGAGAGAGAGAGAGAGAGAGAGAGAGAGATTCCAGGATGAAGTGGAAACTGCTATCCACCTCGGGTTGCCTCCTTCACCAGATAGGTTGAAAGCAATACAAGCAATTCAGCTTCAGCCTTACATACTGTGTGTGTGTGTGTGTGCGTGTGTGCGTGTGTGTGTGTGTGAGAGAGAGAGAGAGGGAGAGAGACTGTGTGGGACACAACAACCCCCTCCATACCTCATACATTTGTATGTGCATTAGTATTTACTAATGCACATACAAATACGATTAAATGATAGTGTGACAAAACTGGTTGTCCTGGAGATGAGCACTTTACAAGAACACGTCGGAATGAATACGACTTCACAACAAAACTAATATGAATGAGTTCACTAAAATATTGGTAGGGACAATTTTAATGTCCCTATAGTTCATTAATGTCCCTATAGTCCATTAAAACCTACGCACTTGACATAGAGTACACACAATATACAGTATATTAATGTTCCTAATTAATAACTATAAAATAAAATAATTATCAATATATATCTGAGCTCATATTTGATAAAGAATTAGGAAATCACAAACAATGCATACTAATGAAAAATTGTCTTCAGACTACTGCATAATCCAAGCCTCTAAATAAGTGGTTGAGACAAACAGAACTGGGAAGCTAAAAAGTAGAGCTGCATCTCCTCTCTCTCGGAGAGAGAGAGAGACAGAGAGGCAGAACAAACAAGTAAGATGAAAAACAGCCCTCAGCTTGAACGTCCTTGAAAGTGTATTTATTTATTTAACTATTCCCATCTCTTGCAGAACATTTTCACTTGAAGTGTTGAACTTGGTAAACCATTCAATTTCAGCATTTTGAAAAATGAATGAATATTTTCTATATTCATTCATCTTCTAATATATATGAGTTTCTTTGAATTATGTGAATTTGAATATGCTGCTAAACCTTGAGCTCAAATAGTCTTAAATCCCATGACCACAATTAAGTGACTGGATATTTTTTTTTCTCTCAAAGCAGTGAAGCAAGAAAACTGCTCCAAAATAGAAAGAACATACATATTTTTTGGAGTGATTCCCCACAGACAGAGAGATAGATAGAGAGAGAGAGAGAGAGAGAGAGAGAGAGAGAGCTCTGTCTCTAAAGCCTGCCATTCAGTAGCAGACAACACAGTGTTGTGCATGCCAAGCAGGACCCCTGTGTCCATCACACTCCGTTTCCAGGGGAACGCCGACTCCGAGTGGCACTGTGGAGTTCGCCCCCACACTTCACCCACATAGGCTTGGTTCAGACTGGGGAGGGGGGTGTATGGGGTGTCAGAAGCTCTTTTCTCTTGAGACAGAGGGTTACTATGCATTTTAACCATGTTATCAGTACAGATTGTCTAGTCATCATCCCACATTCAGAAACATATGCCTCTCCTTTTGCAAATGTATGCAGTTTACAAAATGTGTAAATATGAGATAAATACGGATAAGAAGATAAATAGGAATGGTTTAGTCTTACACTTCACAATGTTGCAGTGGGCTAACATTGTTCTTGTTCTTGTTGTTGTTGTTGCTGCGGTTGTTGTTGTGTGCTGTCAGCTTTTGTTTGCTTCTTTTATGTCACTGTGCTGCTTGCATTCCTTCACACCAGCTTGGGCCAGACTACATCATACCCAACGGGGAAAACACAACTAAGTTCCTATCACTTTTTACTACTACGCCATCCATCACAGTGCAATGCAACAGGCATTCATTCACTGATAGACTATCCAGAAGATAGGAACCGAGGCCCGCTTTGTTTGTATTGAAAGTTTGTGTCAAGGGAAGACATAAGAGCAAAGGCATGACGGTAATGCATAATCCTAGTCTGGCTGACATCAGACTGATCTCAGATCTCAGTTATGATTGAGAATGGGACTCTTCATGCCCTTCTGCTTTCCAAGTGGCGTAACAATCGGTGAAATTAAATTTAAACTGGTACATTAAACTCTTACCCAATCTTTTTGGAATTACAGCATGCACATCTTTCTTGTAAAGTAAGGTTTTAAAAGCAGGTGTTTACTCAATTCTAAAACGCTATCTCCGTTTTTAAAACCATTGAAAAGTCAGGCTATTTAATTGTGCATTTTAGGTAATATCAATCAAATTACAGTTGTGTTGTTTTGATTGAGTAACGATAAATCAAATAGCAATACCCAATTGCAGCTCTAAATAACTTGAAAAAAACAAAATGTAAAAAAATGATTTATGAAAATTAATTAAAATGGTGGATATGGCGTTTTGGAACCAAACGTTTTGGATATGTCTGTGTCGTTTAACACTGACAGCATCTGCTAGCTGTACTCCTCTGTCTGTCATCATATAACGCATCATGCCGTCATCATGATTGGTTCCTGATGTAACAGGACAAGGTCCACGCCCCTTGTCTAGCCCGGTAGTGCCATTGCGAGTGGCTCTTGGCATTCGGAGGTGAGCCAATCAGCATTTAGGAGTGGCTATATTAACTTCAGCTTTTAATTTGAAAGCTGACATCATAGCTGCATAGCGATGTTCGTCA
Source organism: Alosa sapidissima (assembly GCF_018492685.1). Classification (NCBI taxonomy): domain Eukaryota; kingdom Metazoa; phylum Chordata; class Actinopteri; order Clupeiformes; family Clupeidae; genus Alosa; species Alosa sapidissima. The sequence continues at coordinate 31,190,729 of NC_055967.1, forward strand.
TCCTAACTCCTGATTTCACCGCGGGATCCCTTGTGCTGTTTTGGCCTCCTGCCCGCTGTGCATGCATCCAGTGACATTCCTGGTAGGTTATTGTGGCATTGCGTTCGTAGTAACTTTTCCCGTATGATGTAGGCTAGTATAGTTAATGCTGTCAGTCGCAGAACATGGGCCTTATAACCGACCTCATCTGATCGGTATGTAATTTTAACTGTTTTTAAAATAATATGTAGCTTGCGTGGGTTGTAATTGTATCTTTTCGTGTAGCAGAGCTTGGTGGTAACACAAGGAGCGGAAATATCAGGGCTACTTTTGGTCCGGGTTCCGATGGCTGCTATTTTGTCTGCACCCAAGTTGTGTTGGTCAATTTTACATGTTTGTTGTTTTCTTTACTGTATGTTTGCATACATTTTAACTTGCACACGGGAGAAGAACTGTACACCAGCCGCTCTCGTCCAGCTTTAGGCTATTTTGTCTGTTAAAGTGGCCCTGAACTAACCTGACTCTCGCCAGATGAATTTCGTTCCGCCTAGCTCCACTCATCCATCTGGGACCAATCCATTGGAGTGTTGCTTCAGAAGGCTGGGTCTAATCAAAAAATACTTGCATATGATTGAATAAGCCACTTGTCCGTCATCTATTGACGTGCTACTTCAACCACTCACATCGAAGCCAACCCGTGACGCTGATAACAGTCTCACAGTCGCTTCTACGCTATGTCACATCTATGAAACTCCCGCCCTGCGTCCTGATTGGCTCTACCATACAATCTCGTGCTGAAATCCATAGACATAATATACATAGACGCCGCATTGGCTGCTGGAAACAAGAAATGCGGCCGCCATCTTGGACCGGTCATACTCCTCGTTGCGTTGCAGCAGAAAACACAAGATGACAGCACTGTGCAGCATGTTCCTGCTCAAATCGGCGGACCATACTCGGGGGATTTACTTTTCACAAGTAAGATTTAACATTACCGTACTATTGATTGTATTTTGTATTTTCGAACAATGTGGCCTGTATCATAGCTACATGTATGACCTTTGCAGCAAAAAAAAACGTGTGAAAATCTGTTCGGTATTCAGTGAGGTATGATTAATTTAATGCGTTGACAGCTTATTGCACCAGCCAAAAAGATTACACTGAGTGGAGTGGATGACCGATCCAAGATGGCGGCCCCACGTCTCGTCAGCGCTAGTAGGGAGTAGCGGTCGATGCGGCATCTATGTATATTATGTCTATGCTGAAATCACTCTCAATGGAGGAGGTCCCAGATGGATGTGAGTGAAGCTAGGCGGAGCTAAGCGGAACGAAATTCATCTGGCTAGGGTCAGGTTAGCCCTGAACGCCCTGTGTTAAACTTTGGTTGTGAACTGAATGTTCCCAGAAGAGTACGCATGCCTAGCTAGTAGGCTAGCCTGTGTCATGCCAACGTGCGGGAAGGACATTAGGCCTTACTGTATAAGATACAATGTTCACCCCACTAGTATTTGTGAGTGCATATACTGTGCATTGTGTGTATTAGGAGTATTGGTTCCTTCTTTGATTTTTCTCTCTCTTGCCGGACAGAAGCTGCAGGCCAACTGGGGTTGCGGGCTATCTCGAGGTGGTGGCGTCCCTTCACTTTTCCTGCTGTGGTGCATTTGAGTATTTGATATTGACATGTTCACGTGTGGTGTGTCTGTAGACCCTCCCTCTGATATACTCTCCAGTCCTGGGTAAGCTCCAGCTCTGTTCCTGGCTTCTCCCATCCCTCCTCAGCCAGTAATCTAATGAGCACATTCTGGTGTATGTGTGTGCGACTGTGTGTATACATGTGTGTCCAGGTCTTGTAGGCCATTTGTGTCAGTGCCTTAGTGGCAAAAGTTCTGACTGTCTGGAAAGAACCCACTCCCTGTATGTTTTTAATGAATGTAAATAAAGACAGAGTTAATTTTTGGAACCACGCCTCTGGTTTTCCTGTGACCACGAACCTGTGTTGCCTGGTTGGGCTTCAGGTAACAAATTATAGTCCAATTCATTGAATATTCTGAGGGGCAGGGCCTCAGATGGCGTAGTCGACATGTCTCAATAGAGAGCAAACCTACCACTTGCCACACTGAGTTTTTGGTGATTCAGAAATCTGCTTCAATAGAAAGGTCACCGCACTTGGAGCAAATCCAAATGTGTTCACTCAGGCTAACATAAATCTGGAGAGACTGCCAGATGACCACTTCACCATTCATGTCATTGGCTAATATTGTGCTGGCTACTTCAGCAACACGACGTACTTAGATGCATGGTGCTCTAGCCTGGGAAACCAAGATTTGGGATTTGCTCTGCAGGTCTGTCTGGCTAAGAACCCATTCAAGCCCATTTCCAATTTTCCTAAATCCAGGCACCAATCACAACCGTTGAGGCGGGCTTTACACAATGACGATAGAGCACGAGAACCAACGTTGAAGCAAGCAGGGTTTTTTTAATAGGAAAGATAGCGGCTGCCGAGGAACAGCGCTTGTTTGAAGCTGCTATCATATCAATTTAAGACAGGAAGTTAGAAGAAAGTTTCCCATACTGCTTCCATATGTTGGAATGTGTGAAAATTTACAAAAATTGAAGGGATGCCTATATGTGATATCTGCAACAGTGATAGGCTACTGAAAATTGTTTGATATTCTGTTCATGTATGCAGTAGCCTACTTTGGGTGGACAGATGACTCATGTAGCCTACAGAAAACACTTAATTCTGAATTGATGTGCTATGCTGACTTGTTAAATGTATGCCAACAATGATTTATCAAAACAGTAATCACAGTAATTTGTCAGTCATCCCGTTCATTTCAGCTTCTTTATCATTAATTATACCGATTCCACCATGGGCGATGGTAGTGTAGTGGTTAAGGAGATGGGCTAGCGTGCAGTAGCCTGAAAGTTGTCAGTTCAATTCCCGGCTTCCACCGTTGTGCCCTTGAGCAAGGCACTTAACCCGAAGTTGCTCTGGGGACAATGTAATACCCTTGTAATATACAGTAGGGGACATATGTAAGTCACTTTGGTCAACAAGTGTCTGTTCAATGTAATGTAACCAGAAACTCTCAGAATGCTCAAAAAACGAAGTGAACACATTGCAACAGTTTTCATAGAAAGAAAATTATTTACAGATCATTAGTCGCTGCATTAAAGGTGCCATGTGTAATGTCCGCCAAAAAATCAATTCATACTCCACATTCCATAAAAGATTGGGGCAGTAAACCTCCAGAAAGCGAGTTGGTCTACCCTAGAGTAATAACCAAGACACGTGTATTGCATTTTGGCTGGCGGTTATGTTGCCCGCATACCGCCTCCCATGGCCGAAACTGGAATTATGACCAGGGGGGACCTGTCGGGCTGTGGCTAGTAATTTAGCATGCTAATTCAGGTTGATATCTCTGCAGCACTATACCTTGTCATTTTTTTAATGACATCATCGCCCTTATTTCTTCTCATTCTTTTGATGCGTGTAGCTCATTTTTTGGATATTTTTACCTCAATTCTTACACGTGGCACGTTTAAGCTACACTTCAGTGTTATTTGATGTGGTCGCCCATGTAGCTACAAACCAAGGACATCACTGCTTAGCTTTTGACTAGACCATGAAAATATAGGCTAGCACAGCGAGCCACAGACTTGAATGACCCTCTACGCTACGAAGTCTGACAGCTAAGCAAACGGTCCATCCGGTCTTCAGGGACCGGAGTCAGTGACCTGGTTGTTGCTGATGACTTCGGCCTGGTTGCCAGCCCTTTTGCAGCACCCACTACAGGGGGCGCTGTACCTCCCAATTGTTCCTCCATAGTAATCCAAGCGGAAAAGAAAAATCTGAGTGCCTCTCACTGCCACTGGTGTTCCCTTGTAAACTGCCACCAAATGTTAAGGGTAGACGTGATCGAGGCGTTGTGAGGTGGATGTTAAAGCACTCAGAGATCTCAAATAGCAAGATGGGTATTTATTTTTCCCAATTAAGGCCCGATGGGCAAAAATAATTAAGAAAAGGTTTAACAAAAACAAAATAATAATAATAAAAAAAAAATACTTTCAATAAACAAAGCAAACTGACATGATGGTCAAAAACAATAATTCAATACCAAATTTTGTCGACAATAGACTAATTGCAATCAATAACCGTTTGAGCACTAGACTTGGGTCTCTTCACCATTCCTCCCCCCAATAGACTGAATCCCCCATGATAAACAGGCCTGAACATTCCCTTACAATTGGGCCAAACCAATATAATAAAAAGCATCAGGGGTGTTTACAGGCCAAAATATAACTAAGCTAAAAACAGCACAAAATAACACATTCTAACTAACTAGAAAATAAATGAATACATTTAAAGTTAATTGCTCATGTTTGGCATAACCAAACAGTACCCAACAGCTAAATAATATTTTATTACATTTTAATTACAACACGGGTGAACTTCCGGTTAACCCAGGAAGTCTCAACGTGTTTTTAAACAGTGTAAACGCGGCATTTACTCCTTTACAAACAGAAGAAGACGCGACAGTGGACACTGGTAGGACAAACATGTAACAAAACGCTATATAAGCTAAATAAACGGAACATTTAAGACATGACATAGTGTGATTATTTTAACAGACGTAACGTGATTGAATGGTGAATGTTTTAAACTGTAGGGAGTTGTGGTGTTGTGTTTAGTTTTAGCGCATAGCTCGCCGTAGTGTTTGTTTTTAACTATAGGCCTATATATAACAACTACGGGAGCAACGGAGGAAAGGTATGATGAATGACATGTTTGACTGATGAACATAGACGGTATAAGTGTAAACCGAAAACACAGACACATTCAACAAACATATACATTCAAGCAGACATACATGCAGTGTTTTAAATGAAGGCAGTGCCATGCTGCTGTGACGGTGGCTAATCGCCCCGTCACACTAAGTTTTACCATATAGACTACAGCTCTGAGGTGTCATAGTTTTGAAGCCTCAAAACAGTTCCGGCATAATTGCTTTGAACGATTCAGTGTTTCACTAAGCCTCGCTTTTAAGTGGCAGAGGAGTCATCAGATGCATTGCTAGCCTACATGCTTTTTGAAATCTAATATCTAATCTAATATAATCTAATAAACTAATAAATTTGCATAGCTTAAACTAGGTTATATATTTCTTTCATCCCCCATGCACATTCGCACATTCGACTTTTTGTTCGGTTTTGTTCAGAGCTGAAAATGCAATTGTTTGACAGAGGGCAGATGTAGGTTGCTAGTGACAAAATATTAGCTTTCAGTGTGGTACGATGTCTTGGTACAATAGGTTTATTAAAAGAGTTTCATTCTTCCCGGTTCTCCCCTAACCTACAACCAGACAATAAATGGTGTATTTCCCGTCGCTCTGCATAGGTCATCTCTTTCAATGCTCTGATTGGTTTTCGTTCTCTCCAATTTCGTCCGGAGATTTACGCCCCCTCGAAAAATGGGCTGTGAATGAACCTTCCCCAGACCGATTCTCAGTTACAACTAAGAAGGGTCTGGTTGTCAACCAGGCTAATGGTGCTCAGTTTTGGCGCCTAAACTGTGAATAGTCAATCACATAGTGTCAATAGTAACAAGAATGATAAGTATAGTATCAAAAACTCTACACCAATTCACTATAGTCTAGCATGAGGTCCTGCCTATTTGGAAAACAAACGTCTGTGCACTGAAATAACGTATGCTAAAAGCTGTGCTGAGGGTAACATGGTGCAGCCTGACTCCCCGCCCAGGAGCAGAGGACGGCAATCGTGATGGGCTCAGACAAGGGCAGCCAGAGCAGGAGAGGCGCGGCTCCTCTGTCAGGCCCGCTGCTCCTCTCCTCTCATCAAGCACCGGGGGAGGCGAGCTCCACACGCCACACCCACGCCACGCCACGCCACGCCAGGCCTCCCGCAGCAGCCAGGTGTGATCTCTCGTCTGAAGGGCGACGGGCGCACAGGGGGAAGCACAGCCGTCAGTGCACATATGCCTGCTCTTAAAGCACAGAGTGTGATGCTGTCAGCCGCTGCCGTCTTAAGGCAGAGTAATGAAAAGAGCTGCTCTGTGCTGCCTGCATACGCAATGAAACACAGATGTTTTTGCTGTGTGATCTAGCACTACAGCGGGGCACTTTTGTTTCTACGTCCTTTCGGGATACAATGAAATTATTGTCTATGATAAAAATACAACTGTACCTTGTCCTACTGTATGCAGTTCCATTGGACAGCTGTGAAATGAACAAATAAATACACACACAAATGAAATACATTTTGTAAACCCAGATGTTTGTGGACAAATTGAACAAATCTAGCTGACCTGAGAGCAGTAGTCAGCTGGAGCCAAGCTAGAACAAATATACAATTGCTCATCCATTGAACCATCAGATGCAATACTGTTATGATACTGTTGGTCTCTGTTTTCCTGTCTCTGTTTCTATGTGTTGCAGGGCGGAGTCAGTGCACAGGTGTTGCTAGTCAGCTGCTAGTCAGCTGATCAGGGATCCAGTTATATAAGAGGCTACCTGGCTGGGTTCGGGGGTCCCTCTCTCCAGGAGAACCTGCGTTGCCT
>NC_055967.1:31199787-31222287 GCF_018492685.1 Alosa sapidissima
CTACCATGAAACATGACTCTGCTTTAGCCAATCATACTTGCTTACGTCGTTATTAACCCACCTCCTCACTAGCTGTGAGCCAGGGTGCGTTCGGATTACACAGTTTATTCAATCAATGCATAGTAACACACTGCATTTAACGTCCAGTAACGTTAACGGCGTTGTATACGGCGGGAAAAGTAAATAGTCAGATTACCCCGTTACTGAAAAAATAACGTCGTTACCTAACGCCGTTCTTTTAAATGCCGTTATTCCAAACACTGACTACCAATAACACAATATCATACATTGAACTATTTCATAATACTGAAACCATTTTGGAATGCAGTCTGTTAAATAGACATACTGTGACAAAGACATACAGGTTCCATCACTTGTTTCAATCAAAATATAGAATATATAGAAGAAAACCAACAGTATAAATAAGGTCAAATGCTTTTTGGACCTGAAGAATTTAGGAATAAAGGCATTGCATTTTTATCACCTCACAGCAGATCTAAAAGACCATTAAAAGGAAGATTTAAGAGTCAGGTACATTTTATGAGATTTTTAATATTGTGCTAAATGTCAGAGCCTCTTACTCAAAGACAAACCATTTGGTATATAAAATCCATCTTTTATGCTATTGGTGTGTGGCTAGACTTATATGGGCTGCCCGGACAGTGGACAGAAAAAGAGAATAAATCAATGCATGGCACTGAAATAACAAAATACACTGGAATTAGACTGAAAGAGGAAGGAGTGAAGTAGGTGGTGGAGGGGGGTCTTTGTTTTCATCTGGATCTACTGGTTGTTGGAGGGGAAAAAGCAGAGGCACAAAGGAAAGGGCCAGCTGGTGCGATGACCTTTCCCAGTAATGACTCCACATGTACGGTTCCGGGGAGTGCTACGGCGAGAATTGCACATCGACGCTTTTTCCACCCTACAGAGGAATAAAAAATGACAGCAACCTGGTCAGCCCACGACACAAAGGTGTGAGCGCTCTCTCCGAGCCGACAGCCGAGCCACCGAAAGTCTCCGTCCAATCCTGACACGAGTCTCATTTCAGACAACAGATCTGTTCTTGCATCAGGTGCTAAGGGATTTACCGTGATGGGCTCTGATGGTGTTTTCTCTCTCTCTCTCTCTCCCTCCTTTCTCTCTCTCTCTCCATTTTGTGGGCAGTCTAGGGAGGATGGGGCGGGCAGTGGAGTCGGAGGTGTGATGGGATGTGTTGGCTTGTTTATAGGAGCTCGTCCTGACAGAGGAGTCTGAAGAAAGAAAGAGGAGAGGACAGGTCGGTGAAGGTCGACCCTTTCCCATACATTACAAAGCCAACTGTGCTGTCATGACAGAAGCCCTCAGGAAGAGATAGTGGAGTTGCACTGTGTTTTGTGGTACTGAGGAATACTTCATTCTGAAAAGGATGATTCTTACCTGTACAGTAAATAGAGATAAAGAGGAATTGTTTATTTCTGTAAATCTCTCGCATACAGTATGCTCTGCGTTCCTGTGATAGTTTTGGGTCTTTGAAGAGGGGTCTGAAGACATATCTGTTTAGCATACACTTAATTAATTAAGTGGTTCTTATGAGTTATGGTTTGTATATTATGGTATTTGTTTATTTTCATTAGGCTATTGATAATTGTTATTGCATTGACATTATTGTTTATTATTTCTATTTTCCTTAATGTACTCTAACCAACATTATAAAACATCATTTTTTTAACTATTGTGCACATGTGTATGCAAATATGTAAGTATATTATATGTATGTAAGCATCTAGTTTTACTTAATGGCAAAACAGAATGTTAAAATAAATAAAATAAAAAATTAATTATTTTAACATAATTTTCGTATGACCGACAGAACAAGAAATGTAGTTCAGAACAACCCTTTACACAAAGCATGCACATGAAAAACAGGATTGGAACAATAGACCTGAATGTACATACAGTTACTGTTACATAGACGTATAGGCCTATATACATCACAAATGTGAAATATAATAATGCAATGCATATGGAGAAATTATCTTTACGACTCATTCTGTATTGAATATGCTTTTAAATGATTTAGCTAATTTATGTAAACGTCCAATCAAACATTGTTCATAGCTGCTGTATTTCTCCAACGTAAAGTGCATAATTCAACAACTTCATCGTGCTGGAAAAAATATGTCAGACAAGCTCTATGAAGAGACATAGTGTGGCTGGAGGTCAAACTCTATGGAAAATATGAAGATATTTCCTAAATAAAGTCCAGGCCTAAATCACTGTAACAGGGAAAAGGTCAGGCTAAGTGTGAAGTGGACCCAAAACAAATGGCAGACTTTTCCACCCAAAGGCTCACAGAGCAGAGCTAATTAGCTCTACAAATGCCTGAATGCTTGCTGGGAGCTGGAGGCATGTATTTGCCAGCAGTTACGACCATCCTAATGCCACATTGCTACATGCATAGACTACACACTGCAGACCTAGGATCATTAAAGTTAAGCATAAAATATACTTTTCTATAACCAAAATATGTGGGAACCAACAACAACAATTGGTTTGTCCACCCCTCCAAAGGATCATAGTTACATGTGAATCGTAGTGTATTTCGTTCTTTAGGGAAAAAAGACCAAGACGGGTGCCAGTCAAGACCTGATGAAAGACATGCATTAGCAACTACAGCTGGGTCCGTGTGGTGGCGGCTTGCTCTTGCATGGTGACAGTTGGGGTTCACAGGGTCACACCTCCACCCACCCCTCTGGATCCCTCCTCCGCACCAACCCAGACCGACACACAGCATCAGAGCATGTCTGCACACACAGCCAGGCTATGTGGCAACTTGAGACATTGATATCATTTACTGTATTTTTTCTGCTTATTACATGTGGATTATAGAACTACTGAGAGTTTATTACGCCCAAAGGAAAACTCAAAAGAAAGCACTATCATGGCTTATTTTATATGCAGTGAAGTTAGAAACATACACAAACAAGAATTTAATCTAGCAGAATTCACATTACACACAATTTCTAAACGAGGTTATGTATACCTTTTCTGTCCACTGAGAATTTGATGCCAATTTCAGTTGTATTAGCTCACATTAACCAAGCATTAGCTCCATATTCTCCTGTCCCTTGTTCAAATGACCAAATCAGTCATAGACTGGTTTGGCTGTAGATAATAGTAGCTCAAGCAAAGCCAAACATTTGTACACACACCAAAACGGGCAGCAAGACAAAGGGAAGTGGACAGAGAACCAACCAATACACCAGCCATGAGCTTCCTGGTAATTGTTCAGGTAATGAGTAGGTGCCATTTTGTTTTGCTTCCTGCCAAGACCAGCCAATTGCCTTTATCGGTTTGGCTTTTTCACTGACCCCAACAGGGACCTTGATCAATAGTGTTTTAATTGCAATCCGATGTGTTTGTATTCCTTCACACCCAGTCAACACAATATTATTCACCCCCATATTCTGAGAAGACCACAATGATTGATCTCCAGCTCACACTATTTGCATTTTATTTCACCTGTTTGCCCTTCCTCTGACCTTGTGCTCAGATGTGAAGGCAGAGGCGCACAGCTATACTGAAGTCAATCTCTTTTGTTTGCATATCCAAAAACATTTAGGGATTGAAACATAAATGCTCTGTGTATCTCTATTTCTGTCAGTTGGTGAGCAATGTTTGGAAAATGGTGGCGGCTTCTTCGCCAGCATGGTCTTGTGAGTTTGTGATTGGTGGTGAAGTTGTTGTGCGCCCTCCGAGCACCCACATGTCTCTGAGCCAGCAGATGATAGTGTTTACCTCAGCCTTGTGGCTCAAAGAGTGCAGTAAAAAAAAAAAACTCCAATCAAAGATCAACCTTGCCGCAACAGCTGTGAGTGAAACACAGAGAGCTTCTCAGCATCAGCCTGAAATTGCATTATAGTGAGCATGGTGCAGACAGAAGCATTTTAAGACCATTGTGGCGAATGGAAGCAAGAGATGACTTGTGTGTGTGTGTGTGTGTGTGTGTCTATGTGTGTGTGTTTGTGTATATTAGTTGGGGTTGGGGCATGGGTTTGTGTATTTAACATCACAAAAACCTTGTAAGGCAAACACTATTTTCACTCAGTTTGGTTAACACAGATGGACCTCCATCTAGCAGTAAACAGCCAGCCAGTGCAGAGCAGAACACAACTGAACTGGAGTTATGGCTCCCATTAGCACATAGGGCTTTTGGGGTGATTAGCATTTGTTTAGCTAAAGCATTTACCCCTGGATCATTTTGTGTGGGCAGATTTTCTGCTTTTCTGTGGAAAAGCAGGAGTTACAATAATAATGTCTCAACCAAGGATATCTTAACTTGTTTTTGTTGTGGTAATTTTTTTTACTGGGTTCTCAGCAACATGTTCTGTCCACTTGGTATTTGCCTCTGCTGTCCACTGAGGTTGAACACGATCAACCATTTAATCTGCTAAACATCATCTGCATATATTTTTAAATCACAGCCCACTCACTCTTCTCACCCATGGGCAACACGCCAGTTTTTGTTTTGGAGATTGGGGGTTGGGGAGGTGCCTGCTCTGAACCCACACAAATTCAAACCATGCAGATATTGATTGCAAGTATTCTCAAGAAAATGGTGTGAGATGTGAAAAGGTGTAGTAAGCAATCACTTCACCATCACATGGCTTACTGTAGAAAGGACAGAGATAATCTACATGTCAATAATCTGTTTTATTATCTGTGGTAATCATAAGCAATTATAACAAATTGCTGTGTAATATATGGACAAAAATGTAAATATAAATTAGTTTATTCATTAGCAACATAGCAGAAAGTAGATGGACAAATCTCATTATTATGTCTAAATTGCTACCTACACACACACACACACACACACTATTCTATTCTATTTAGATGCAAGGAATGATGCTGCAATTTAGATGTGATTTACTGTAGTAGTTTATTTACAAATGCATTTGAAAGGAATCTGTAATACAATATTCACCTCATTAAAGACTCACATCCTCTACAGAAGAAGAGTATGTGTGAAAGTCCAAACACCAACTTCATGTGAGTTACCCTCTCTCCCGCTCTTTCTCTCTCTCTATCTCTCCTCTCTCTTTCCTGCACCTCCAGAATGTGTGTGTGTGTGTGTGTGTGTGTGTGTGTGTGTACATGTGTGCGTAAAGACAGAGAGAGGAGATACAGAAATAGAGAGAAAAGGTACATAAATGTATATAAACAAGTGAAATAGGATGAAAAACAAATTCCATTTTATGTAACTGTAGCCAGCCAGGTGTTGAAAGGAATGGGTAATCTGCTGTACAGCATATAAGGAATGGGTAATCTGCTGTACAGCATATATGGTGTTCAGGGTAAAACACAAGGTCCCTTTAAGAACTTGCGCGCCAGTATGATGTCATCAGCAACGAGACCAGAGCAGAAGTTGTCGGATGGAGCATGGTGTAACTAAAAACCCAGTAATCCTAGTTTAATGCACGTTGCAAGTGTGCAGTTTGAATGAAATCTAAGAGACTAGATGTTAATGAGTTTATATCTTGGGAGAGTAAGTTTGCATGTTGATCTGTAACTCGAAGATGAGGATGGATTTTCCAGGACTCATGCCCGCTAGCTAGAGACCTATGGTTGCATGAGTTTGCTAGTTCATGTAGAAGTAAGTATATGTGTTTAGATAAGAGTTCACAAGTTAATTGAATGTAATAATGACAGTGCTAGAAAGTAGACTAATGTGAATATTTTCCTTTGTCAGCATTGCCACTGCCGTATTCTTTGTTTGGAGAAATTTGCCTTGTAACAGTCATTTTGGATAATAGCTGGATAGCTAAAGCATAGGCTAATCTGAAATCCACAGTGAGTTCATAAGTGAACGATATTTTTGTTATTTCCTTTGAGTATTCGGACTTAAGGATCTAGCTCCTGCAATAAAGCAGTTAGTTAAGACATATTAGATATTTTGTTTAGGAACCGCGAGCCTAAGGAAATCGGAATCTTTGAGATTTAGTCTTTAGTTACGTGACTGTGTTAAGTTAACTGTATTACCTCAACAGTTGAGTGGACATTGGGATAAATACAGGGCAGATAGTGCTTTGCATTACCCTTTTATTTGAAGCATACTGTATTTTCTTTCTTTTACATCTTGTAAATAGTCAACTAAGAATCTATCAGAAATAAACCCTCTTTCGTATTTGTTGTGCTGTGTGTATTTCACCCAGCCACACAGCGGTCTGAAAAGATGTTGCATGCCAGACAGCCTTTCTTTTGCAGCATAGCAAGTTCAGAACAAAACTATTCATACCCCTGGAAAATATTGATTACACACACACACACACACACACACAATAACACACACACACACACACACAAATACAAACACATGCATCATGTATGCATCTCTTTACAGAGCACTATGTGATCCTTTCAAGGCGAGAAACTTCGCAAGGGGTCAAGATGACAGGAGATGGTCTCTGCTGACTCTGGCAGGGGTATTGATTGGTGCAACAGCAGGATTGAGCCGTTAGCCTCTGGCCCCCGAGGGGCCTGGGTAATAATCCCACAAAAACCTGCTTTCTGTGAAAGACTCATAATTTGCATGTTTAATCATGTAATGGGTTTTCAGAGGCTGTGTCCTCCAAATGACTGAGCGAGACACTGTTTGTTCCTGCATGTGTAACTGTGCGTGTGTGTATCTGTGTGAGTGTGTGTGTTTGTGAGAGAGAGAGGCAGAGAGAGAAAGAGAAAGGAAAAGAGAGACATACAGAAGGAGTGTGTGTGTGTGTGTGCGTTTGTGTGTGTACGCGTGTGTGTATTCATGCATCTGAATTGTCATGCTGTGTGTATCTGACCTCGTGAACATGGCAATGGAGATGAATTGCTTTTATGCAACGTTTTATAGGCAACGTAGAGATGCAGTATAATTACATGTAGTGTTTAAAATATAACAGCACCATTCACTCACAATACTGCAAGTGCAAATTATAGATACTACTTTGCAAATTACTAAACACTCCTCTGAAATTGGCCCTCATTTAACCAGAGAGTGGTTTCCTATTTTAGTCATGCCACAACATACCCTCCATCCCCCCATGCTAAAGAACAGCCTGAACATGTGCCATCTAACCCCCTTGTCCAACCCTGCACAGGGAAGAAACTTTCAGCCAGTGAGCCAGTTTTGATGTGGCATCTCGTATTTTATGCAATCTGCACTTTTGTGTGTCTCTTAACTGTAATGAGCCGGTGGCCTGTTGCCACATGTTCAATATGGCCGCTCCTCTGAGTGATTGTGCCATTTATTCTGATGTGCATGCATCGATTTCACTCTGCAACGTGGCCACAAGTCCAAGGGCTGCTCCCTTGGATGCCTCCCCTTAATAGCACTCTCCCCTGTCGCATCACTGAAGGACTTGAATCCGTAATGTTAAAAAAAAAAAAAAAAAAAAAAAAAACATGCCACTTGTTCTCACAGCACCCCCCCTGGCTGTCTGAGGAAACTGCACCAGAGGTGACACGATAGTGCTCTGGCTGAGTTCTTAGAGAAGAGAGAGCACTGCTGCAGAGAGAGGAGAGGATTTTTCACCCTCTCTCAGGAGGTAGGAGGGGAGAGCCTGTTTACAGCTATCTATTCCATGTTCAAACGCACGCCACACGCACACACACAAACAAATACACAGACACACATACGGAGACACCAATCCACAGATGCATGTATAAGGCTCTCTCTGGCCCTCTCAGGCTGTCATTTTACCATTAAGTCATGGCTTAACTTCTCCTATCGGCCACTGCACCGCTATCTGGATGGAGCAGAGCTTTGCTGTAATTGCACTATTGACTGGTGGAGTCAGCCTTCATGTCCAGTAATTCAACTGCAGATTCTCTTTTCATTCATTTCATGTCTGGAGCCGATATACACTTTATCTCGCGGACTACCTCTCTCCCTTCACCAGCTGTCCAAATACTAGATATAGCCCCATTTTAAATGTCATGGACTACGCATGTCCATTAAGATGCGTCGATTCAATCAGCATCTATTGCATTCAGACTTTCATATATTCACATGAATTTAATCTTTAATGCCTGTACTCTTCTTGCTGATACTGGCCCCTATGAAGAGAAAGAACAGTTATTGTGTTCCTGTTCAGTCTTCAATAATTTGTCACCATTCTAAAATGTTTCTGCAGATTTCTCTCTCTCTCTCTTTCTCTCTGTCTCTCTCAGACAGTGCAATCACTTCACTCCTCACAGAAACCTCACCACTTATTTATGATAATAGCTGCTAGATGTTTTTTTTTTTTTTGTGTAGGGGCCTCGGGCAGCAACATTCTCTTAAATTTCTCTCATATTTCCTTTTATTTTTTATTTTCTAAATAAATTCTAAATAAATGTACTTGTACCCTATAGTGCTGAATTATTAAATTCACTTAATCATAAATTGAAGACATATGGCCCAATTGTTAGTTGTCAGCCTGGTACCACCTCATAGACACTATACTCTATACGAACAGGTGTTGTGCCGTACATGCCACATGCATCAAAGAGCAGTATGTAAGCCACCCAGAAGCTGAATGAATGCAATATCATCCATGCCATCTTACTTAAAACTAAAAGAGCAAAAATATGAATATCAATGTTACGACACCATAGATTATGTGAATTTGATCAACATAACATAACATATGTGTTC
This sequence comes from Alosa sapidissima, assembly GCF_018492685.1. NCBI lineage: Eukaryota > Metazoa > Chordata > Actinopteri > Clupeiformes > Clupeidae > Alosa > Alosa sapidissima. The sequence goes on from NC_055967.1 coordinate 31,208,447, forward strand.
TACTCTGCAAGTTAGTAGTATATTTGTGGAAGAAAAAACAAATGAAGAGTTCATTTTAAAGAGTTTAAAGAGAATGTCTGTCATGTATCAGTGGTACTGCAACAGTAGTGCACACACCATCATTTATGGCAATACAGACCATAATTTAGGGTGGAAAAGCGTCATGGGCAGGTATAATCAGCATAGCTGCAAGATTTACATATGACAGCAGAACCAGTATAATGCTGCTTTTGCACCATCATCTTCTGGTAAGGGTGTATACTGTATATGTAAAGGTATAATTGGTACTCTGAGGTCTTTTATTGCACTGTAGCTTGAAAGCTATTCCTTATTCCTAATTGCTTTTGATAAAAGGGTCAGCTAAATGAATGCATGTAAATGCAAAATGTTGTTTAAATGACTGAACGCACTCTGAAAATGAAAGAGTTGTGGCAAGTGCTGTAAGTGTGTGGTACATTTCCTTAAAGTGATAATACTAAAATGTGGTCATTCTGAAGTGTTCAGTCAGATTATATACACAGAGTTGTATTTGTCCAATTTGCAAAGATTGTTCCAATTATGTAAAAAGCAAATGTAAATGAAACAGCCAGAAGATGTATTTTTGTAAAGCAGTGCAGTTGATTATCATTTTGTCATCGAGCCATCAAAACCGATTCAAAAGAAGAATGACTTTTGGATCTAAGACACCCTTGTTCTTAGCAACAGATGGATAGCCTTTTAGCTTTTCTCCTAAAAAGAATGAAAATCAAAGTAGCTCTTAGAAGTTTTAAGCGAGGATTGCCAAAAGGGGGTGACTTGATGAATAGTTAGCAGGTGTTTCTCAGTCGTACAGACAGCTATTAATCTTGCGCCTGAGAGACGTGGGAGGTGGGGTGAGGAGGGGGTGGTGTGTACAGTGAACAAAGCCATCGCTCATAATTACTCACCATTTCAGACTTACCTGTCATGTGACTTGGGGGGGGGGGGGGGGCAGTCCTCCTGACTCTTGGGCATACTTTTTTGAATTTAGTCTAATGATGTAAATAACATGAATAAGAAACCTGTTGATAAAAGGAGTCGTGACAGTATGAAAGGACTGGTTTTGTAAGACACCATTTCTCTCTTACAATGATTGATTGTTACAAGGGAGAGTGGGAGAATGACGGAAGAGTCTGAAACCTCAGGTGGCCAAGCCAACTTAATATCCAACAACTTTGATTTATTGCCGGATAATCACCCTCATAATCTGCTGTGAAAGATGGAATTATTTTGCCACCTGGCCTTTCATGTTTATTTAAAAGGCAGCTATTCCCAAATTCCTGATAGCCTACCAAAAAAAGGTTTTGTCTGTGTCTTGCACTATAGATCTTCACATTTTAAACATGTGTAATAAATCCAAAAATCCATGATGAGATAAATTCCTAATATAGATTTAGGCCTTCTGTATGGCATTGAGCTTACTCGTGTAGCCACTATTCTAGACAAGTTGAATTGTCAGGAAAAAGTACAGACAGTGTCTTTGTCATCATAAATACCAAAAAGAGGCTTCATAAATGTCACCTGATTTCTGTGATGTGTTACATCAAATTCATTATTAATATGCTGCAGGGAAACGAAATCGGCTCAAGTCCGTTGTCCATTATCATTTAACACAGAGATGCGAGAGAGGATAAGCGTCTCAAACGTCGTCCTTTTCTCAGGTCCAGACTTCATTATCCCCAATTTATTCACCAAGAGTGGAGCTGGGAAATGACTGGAGAGACAGCTTCGGAGTAGAAGTGGATGGAAAAAGCCATCCAACTTAATTACAGTCCAGTGTCTTGGTCGATAAAGAGGTCTGGAGTTATGGCACTTTTCATAGCATCCTATAGAGAGAATAATTGGATGTTTTAGGCAGAAAAAATAAATGATCTAGAAAATCCTCTCTCGCTTGACCAATAAAACTAATTAAAAGTGAGGCGATACAGTCCACTTATACGCAGAGCTGATGTAGCGCACCCTGATTGCCACTTGAGTAGCATTGAAGCTTATTCCAAATGCATGAGATCGTTACATTGTAGTTGGATATAATTAGATATAATGGCCTCTCTTCATCTCCTGCATCCCCATAATTAATAGAAAAATCTCAGTTGATGTATGTAAAAATATGCAAGACATTTTTAGTGCAATAGCCTCCTGGTTTATGTTAAGAGATACCTTGTTTATTTCATCATGAAGTGACAGTTGCGCTGATATGTGATCGTCATTTCCTCATTATTTGATGAGATTCTTCATAGTCCAGTGGCACCAAAGCATGTGATCCTAAGAGAAAAGAAGGTGAAAAGAAATTTTAAGTCAACATCTGTCTCATCTATCAGAAATAATTGATATTCCACGTTCTCGGTTCATGTTTTTTTCTCTGTACCAAAGTAAACAACCTTTCAAAACATGTAAGAGTGATGTCATCTCTGCACTACATTACAGTATATAGTTCTATAATTAGTTTTGGTTATGGGCTCCGTTGACTTAGTAAGAGTCACCGACTGTGTCATATGCTCATAACCACCAGGCATGTGCCATAATGAGACAGAAATCTTTCAGGCAAGTGGTGGTGTCGCACAGCTGGAGTCATGGTTGTGTACTTCCAGTCAGTATTATGGGATGGGGGTGGGTTGAGGGTGGATTCAACAGCGTGAGGTGACAGCTTGGAGTCAGAGGTGGGAGCACCAGCTGCTACTAATCTCTCCCCGTTACCCCCTGGACCACGTCCAAGAGCAATAGCAATACAGGGATCATCTGACGCAACTCCATCTCAAAATTTGCAGCACAGTGTGATGGAGCCCATGGTGCCTACCTGGCAGTCCACTAGCAGGGGGCAGCATACATGCCGACCGCAGACAGCCATGCAACATCCGTAGTTTCTCACTCAAACCCATTCCTGTGCAAGATAACAAGACAAATAGAATGGTAACTATCAATTTCACTTATATCTATTTTACATTGGCAGGACATGCTTATTTACATGGCCAATGATCTATTCTGAAGAGGAATTTGTAATGCTGATTTCTGACATACCTCTTTCGGAAGTGGTTTAAGAGTATGGGTGTTTTTTCAGCCACAAACAATTCACATGGAGTGTTGCTAGAGTTGGGTGTCCCTGAAGACTCCTCAGTTTAAGGATCCTAATAAACTGTAAGTGCTGGTCAAGTGAGCACCTGTTAAGATGTAAAGAACAGCCCAAACACAACCATTTTGACTTGCCCTGATAAAGGTCATTATACTGAAACATGTACACATTTTTTAACTGAATAGCAAGGTGAGATTAAATGTCTTTTGCAACCCTTGCAAGTGTCTCAGATTTTTAAAAACACAAGTATGAGTGTGAAGGACATGAGATTATTGCCTGTTTTGAATCTTGTGAGAAACATTATTTTGATCTTATCAGAAACATGTAGACCACCATGAATATTTAGATGTGTATTACTCACTTTCTCTTTACTATACTCTGAGAGCGAGCACCATTTTCTTGTAAGTTGAAGGCCAAGGCTGCTGAGTCACTTCAGCTCTGTCTAACAATGGCCTACCCTCTCACATCACACTTGGACATGCTGAGATGGTACACACACCCCAGCATCTTTTAGCACTTACAAAAGGAAGTGCGCTGTTTCACTGTGTCGAGATGATGGACCAACACTCTGTACCCTTAAAACATGTCACTCTGGAAGGGACTATAGCACCAGGGTGTCTGGACTTCTTTGCTATGACACCATGGTCTCAGTGCACCTGACAGATTGTGAAACAGAGCATCCAAACAAGAGGACACACACAGTGACCCTTGCACACAAAACAACCCCATGGGAAATAAACTGAAACAATTATCACATTTTTTTCTCACTAACCCTATGTCTTGTTTGCAGTACACAAACAGCATGCTGTTGTGTCTTGGTGTTATTAAGCAGTTATTTCGAAAAATGTCAGATACATGATACACACAATTTTTTAGAGTAACAGATCAACTTGACCAACATCTAATTTCTGGTTAGATTGCACTCAGCAGAATATGAGTTGTTTTGCTGCAACAGCCATTTCATTACAACATTTATTTGATCAACAACAATAGTCCAACTTTAGGCTACACCAAAAGCTTAGCTCAAAGGGACATAACATTGTTGAACATGGTTCAGACCATCACAAAAAGTGCAAAAATACAACTGCCAACAAAACCAGGTCTCAATACCTCTCACCTTTTCCCCGTGATTTAAAGCTTTTTTCACTTGATCTTGTTAAGCCCTATTCGGATGGGATTAGTTTATGTGGGGACATGGGGTAAAGTCATTTTTACCACAGGACGTCTCTAATATAAATGGCCAATTCACACAGGATTAAGAATCCTCTGTATTCTACCAGAAGTGGCAGGGGTAACTCGATTTACGCACTGCCGTCACCTCCCATGAATGCTTCTTGCATTCATACATGCGACATGGCCTGAGTAATGTTTAGTCATTAGTTCAGTGTCAAGTTCAAGTTTATTTGTCATATGCGAAATATGTCAAAGACAACTGTAGGCTACAATAAAATGTTTGTGATGATCTTAGGGCATTCTACAGGCTTCATCTGAAAAATGTCACAAAAATTCACCCTCTTTGTCGATTACATTGGTAGTCTATACTTTATAAATCATCTCCTTGTTATTACCTTCCATTATTTAAAGGTAAACTATGCAGGTTTAGGTATTTTTGGCGAGTTTAGAGCTCCCTCTAGAGTCACGATGTATTTATATGTTACTCTGCTATTGTAAATAGCAAACTTCTCGCGACGTACTGTATCCCCCCCTGTACACAATGCAAATGATTTTGTTGTGGAGGTGAAGGATTAACAACAGGCAAAACCTATCTCTAAAGAGCTATATCTACTGACAAGGTAATGTTTCATGATTCTCGCGAGTTTTGGCGGGGCGCCGCTCTTGGAAGTTGCATGGCTGGTTTTCTCTGTAGGGACTCGCTACGTCTTTGCTGTATAGCTATGCTAGGTGAACAATTTGCCTACAACTTCATTTACCATCAAATTGGCTTTGTGAAGGTGAAAATCTTGCATAATGTGCCTTTAATACCAAGTCCTTCTACAAGCGCCTCCATGCTCAAAAAAAATGTTTAAACAGGATATGACGGAATATCTATACATTTTTACATGGGGTCATATTCGCATAGGATTCATTTTACCCGAGACATTTTTTGGACCGTTTAACAGAAGGTAAAAGTCGACATTTATATTTTATATAATATAAATATAATTTATAATTTATATTCTCCATTGTAATTAGGCTACTGACATGGCACATTCGGACGGGACTAAAAACCCCTGGTAATAATTACTTTACCCCACGTCCTCACGTAAAACTAATCCCATCCGAATAGGGCTTCAGTGCAGATGTTTGTATGGATCGATTCATGGCAAGATTTACACTACAAATAAGGGCAAAATGTACAAATTCACAAAGTTTAAGTGTAAACTCTCCCTCCAGAGACGAAGCTGTTGTGCCAGTTCACTGATTTACCAGGTCATGACTTTAGATAGAAGAAAGATAAATAAAAAGAAATAAACTATTAAACTTTTAAACATTTAAAAATAAAACACAGATACCCCGTTGTATAGAGGAAGGAGATACTGTATACCAGTGGGGTTTGGTCATCAGGGCTATTTTATTCCACATTCAGGCAAGTTCTGGTTATGGTTTAAAGAGCTGCTGCTGCTGCCGCTGCTGTGCTGTTCGCATGGTGAAACAAGCTGGGCCAATAATGTCACTGCAGCAGGTTAATGCCACCGAGGATTGATTTTTTCCACTTCCACCACAGTGTCCACAATTAGAGTCAGAGCTGCATAGTAATGTTCTATTCCAGGCATCCTTACGCCACACAGGGAGGACAGAGTCTCATTTGTTACAATTATCCTTGCTTTGCTGCAGTTGGTAAGTGTTTATTCTTCAAACCTTATGAAGTTTAATAGGTTTTAGTGTAAAACCAGTAAGATACTCCATTTCCACTAAAGTAGTGTGCTTGAAGCTCTAGCTTTGAATATCAGCGGCCCTACCTGTTGATAGCTCATTATTTCACTTGCAAACTTGATAAATGCAATGGTCTTAGATTTAGGATTAGGGTTTAAATTAGGCACTGACTGACAACAGCTAAATTAACATTAGCCTAGGCACTGATTGACAGTAGCTGTTGATGATGTCAGTATTGTAATAATAAAGGAATTGTCTACTTGTGCAAGTACATTTTTTTTTTTACTGGTAAACAGAATGGTACATTTTCAATTCCTTTGACACTGTTACTGTTATCAAAATGCATGTAGACTTGCTTTTGGGAATGGTGTATTCCCAACCAGATGTGTGTTCAATTATCATATGGTGGCTGTAAATTAATCTTAAAAAGACATCTGCAATGTGAATGATCTCTTTAGCAAAAAGCACAAATCAAGTATTGAGGTATTTTGGATTAGCAAAAACAACCCCCCTCTGGCAAATATAATGTATCACTGGGATAGACCTGCATCTTTAAATGTCTGTATTAGATCCTCAAGTCACATTCAGAGTCATGCTCTACCACTGAAGTTCCAATCTATTGATCGATTGAAGAACCAACTGCATTACTGAAGCCTCACTGTAGTAAGTACTGGAGTTGTACAAAGCCAAATTGTCTATTTGAGGGATGACCTTCCTACTGCCATTAAATTTGTAGGCACAAGAATGCCCTACACAGGATGAGTGAAATTAATTGTTTTACTCCCCCCTAAAATACCATCTGCCATCACAGATGCTGCATTATAAATGACCACAGTCCTATTTATTTTTGCTTTACTTATGCATGCCATTTAATGTTCTTTCTAATATACTGATTTACAAAGTTCAACTTTAAGACATTCACTGGTTGTTGTTGTTGTTAATGACTAATATATTGGCACTGGATGAGACACATCCATCATACCCCTCAATCAAATGTTGTGCACCAGTTTAAACAAGCTGTAGTTTTGGTCATCTCTTTGCAGGCTGGATGCTGCAACTGGCATAGGCAATGACCCTCTCCTGTCCTCCCTGTAACTGTGACAGCACAGCCCCCAGTCCCTCCCAAGATGGCTGTATCTGTATAGACGGTGGAAAGGGAGACCAAAATCAGCAAAAGCAAGTATAGGGGCACTCACCAAAGCTGCTGGATCTACAGATGCATCATTATGGCTACCTACATGCCCCAGGGATGTTCCGCTGAAATAATTTCCATTTCTTTGGCTGTAGTTTTAGTCCCATTTCCATCAACTGAACACCCATTCCAGGTCTTATCGAATTGTATCGTGCATATCAAAGTCTGGGAAGTACACAATCACATCATCCAGGTAAATCAACAAGGACTCGTTTACCATACATTCCAGACAATGCTGTATCATATGCTGGAAGGTGGCTGGTGAATTACATAAGCCAAATGGCAGGCATTTGAACTCGTAGAGTCCCATTGGCATTTTTGGAATCAGTCTGAAAAAGATCAGTCTGGCATCTCTACGATAGAGAAAATTTGGAGCAGTTCGCCAAACGAACGTCCAATCAGCGTTGATTTTGAGGTGGGCTTAGGTGTGACGCAACGAGAAGCTACTGTTCAATCTAAACAACATGGCGACTTCCACGGATGAGATGAGCATAGCTATCGCTGAAGTTTTATCCGAATATTTGAGTATTCCTTAGGAAGCTAGGAGTCTCTGCAATGTAGCTGGGAGGAATGAAGGACACAGACATTCTCCACGGCCAATTCCAGTTAGTGTTTGGTAGCACTAAATCTTAGTTACTTAACGAGAAGGAATATGGTTTCTTCAGACGTGTAGCCTACCATGAAAACTTGGTGGGGATTGTCGTTGATGAGGTTCATGTCACATACAAATGGTAGGTTTAAAAATGTTAACGTTAGCTACTTACCTAACTTGTATGTTAACCCTTTAGGCGCCAGAGGTTTTTTTCCGAAACGATCAATTTTGACATCTTCATTTCAAAAGGCTATATCTTAAAAGTGATAAGAGATAGAGACTTTCTGTAAATTAGAGAAATATTAAGGATGACCCAAAGTTTATGTAGAGATTAAATGTTTATATCTAATTTGCATATTATGACGTCATATTGTGGCGGCAATCTTGGATTATAGAATGTTCATGAAAAGTCGCATGTTTGAATGATAAAATGCACCACTTTTTCCCCCCAAAATGTCCCTCACCTTCTGTATGCTATATTGCACAATACTGAATGCTCAGGTAAATAGTAAGTAGTGAACAAACTGTGTAAATCATTACTAATAAATGGCCGAAACAAACCAAATGCATGTAGCGGTAGACTGGCCTTTTGCTGTAGAGATTTTCCATTTACTACATACAGTAGGCACTCTGATTCCATGTATGGGGCACATATAGATTATTCAGATGACACACAAACACAAGTAGACAAGACCTGTTTAGTTCAAAAGCTCATTTGCCACGGCAAGGCACAGATCAGGAGTGAGATGACGAGACAAGACAAGAGACAATGTTAGTATTTTTTTTCTTTTTGTTGTTTTTGTTGATGTTTTTTTTCTTAGCTGACAAAGACACACACATCACAAGGGCATGAACACACAAAAAGGAACACATAGTGTATGTCCTAAATGATCAGGGAAATAGATAGCAAATCAACAGTGTAAATCATTACTAATAAATGGCTGACATTTTTTTTTTTTATGTAGCAGGCCTTTTGCTGTAGAGATAATGACTCCCTATCCCTATCCATACAGGGCCGGCATTCCCATCATCTTGTGATAGACTATGCATGACCTAATGTGTGTGTGTGTGTGTGTGTGTGGGAGGGGGAGAGGGAGAGAGCGTGTCACCACCTCCACCATGCGAGCAGCATGGCCAGATCTGCCTCGCGCGCGCCGAGTGGAGAGAATTTGCGCAGCTCGGACTAGGCCTTCTGTCATTCTCATTGCGACTCCCCACACTGCCACTACGTTCCCCCCTAACTGTCCTATGAGCACTTCGACCTCGTCTAACATACCCAGTCGCATTAGACAAAGGCTCCACCACGTTACTGTCGCCGCGATTGTGGAGAGGCACAAGACAGAAGCTAGCGCTATGGACATTAGGCTACCTCCAGCCTTGTTCGCCACACCACTAACACCCTGCTAACTTCCCGATGAACACTCCGAACCCGTGAAACATTATTCCCACCAGTGACATTGGGCAAACCATTCAACGTTTGTGCTTGGTGTAAGCTAAACTATGGAGTAAACTCTCACTTTGTCCAGCTGCATCATTGCAAGGCAGGGACGCATCTGAAGCCTCACTAAACGAATCACCGTCATTTCCTGAAGGCAGATATTCCCCTTCAGAATCAGGGTCCGCGAATAGAAGACCCAACACTTCATTTCAGGTAAACTTTTTTGATGCCATTAGACGATAATCTAATGCAAATACTCGCTAACGTTGACAATATCGCTCTGACTAAGTGCCTCACACGCACACTAGCTCCGGTATTGCACGCACTGATTCAATGCGCTGTAGCTCAAAAGTTTTGTTTAAACCATGACCTTTTTCGGACTCGGGGATGACGTATGACATGTCTGCCACCTAGTGGAGTGGATGTCGAACGAAATATGACACCCTATTTGACTAAATCGGCCGTTTTATTCAGTACCGCATCTTGTCGAGTAAACTCGACAGTGGCGCCTAGAGGGTTAAAAGATGGCATTAGAAGAACGCTTCGTTGATCTGATTGGTTGATTTGGACCGTCTATCATCAACATAGGTGGTGATAGACAGATGGTTTATCCAATCACCAGTATTTTCGCCCCTTCCCAAATGTTCTCCAACGGAAAGTTCCCAGATGGATATGCGGAGCAAATGCGAAGCAATTCTTCTGGCGGAGTCAGGTTAACATTAAATAGGGCCGAATTAAGAACTTGGGTGCCAGATTTACTCAAATTATATTTTTTTCTGGACAATCCCATGCATTTTCTGACAAGTGAGGTGATGTCACCGACTGCTTCATATGATGGTAAGGATCTGAGACAGGATTAAGGGGCAGGAACAGTGTACTTTGTCCGAGCCAAAGGCAGAGTACCTACTGAGAATATGTTTGCGCTGTGTGTGATACAGGCTTATTGGCACTAGACTCCCCATACGTCAGTTATAGGCCCTGTACGATTATAGTGCAAGTTCGATGTTAGATACCAGTTAGCAAATACCTGTGCAAACAGGTGTTGCCTTTCTCAGAAACTTGCAAAATTAGCACCTTATTACTAGCTTTAGCATTGATCTCCACTTTAAAGAAGCCCTATGCAACAATATTAGCAAAAATTACCTTAATTATGCAGGTTGAGAGTCGTTCTGATGGTTCTACAACACTTTTTGGGTGGTTTGGTGGGTGTTTCGTCTCCCCCTAGAGCATCTCCGTGGAAAAAACGAATATGCAACTTTCTGTCACCTCGAAAATGTAGTCAGATTGTAGTTTCTAAGAAGACTGCAAAACGGATCCCGACTTGCAGTTGAAATTGTAAGTAGCCTTTCCCTTGGGTGAACTTCGTTTTTGTAATGTGGTTTGATAGTCTCTTGAACAATGTGTTTGCTCGACTGTTTTATTGTGAGCCCTGTATGTGTTTAGCTTGGTTTCTTGATGGCTAGCTCGCTAGCTAGTGGGGGTTTAGCGTAGCAGTCACTTGCTACCGAAGCTGCAGGGGGAGCTATGTCGTGAAAAATGCGAGCCCAAATCAGGCGAAAACCCAGAAACAGCGAAGGAATAACTAGACCTGCAGAGGGCTTGTTTAAAGGGAAACTTGGCAGGATTCCCCCCTCTGCTGGATAAATTGTGCATTATGCTATTTCAAACTGTGGGAAAAGGTAAGGATAAAGCACATGGATTTGTTTACAAGCTAGCGAATGGTTAGCATATGTTTGGTAGAACTATGTGGATGTTACAAGGTAAGAAACACGATTTAAAACGAGTTTCTTGTTTCTCACTTCTCTTTCCGGGATGGTAGTCTTAATGTTGCAAGGTTGGTTTTCTGCCTGGGGACGCTAGGCGCAGCGGGGAAGTCACCATTTTCACCGGAACAGGTCATTTAACCATCCAAATGATTTCTAAACGGGTTTATTACGTTGAAATAGTTGCCAAGTTCTCCTTTAAGGAGCCCCAAACTGAAATACTGGACTTAATAACTCATAACTAAAGCAGCTTCAGCTCTAAATCAGTACAAATCATTTAAAGACCGTAGTCATAAACTGGCATTTACTTCTCAGAGTCATCTAGCATTTAACACAGGCGACATAGGGCAGTGGTCCCCAAACCTTTTCTTCCGAGGGCCAGCTCACTATGCCTGGCTCTAAGAGAGAGCCAGAGACTCGGAGTATACCAACCATAAATAGCTTAGTGCTGTGAACAACAGCAGTCTACCTTAGTTGAATATTCCATTACATTTAATCATCACTGCAATTTAATACCATTGCTAGCTGTGTTTATGTTGCCACCATGCCATATCAGTGTAAAATGTAGCTCAAATGAAATAATACTAATCAGGGCTGTAGTACTCGAGTCCGGACTCGAGACCGTTTTTCTATGGTCTCGGACTTGTCTCGGACTCGCTGGTATTTGGACTCGGACTTGTCTCGGACTCTGCCACTGGTCTTGCCAAATATGGCTTTTGGTCTCGACCGAGTCCAGGTGTCTTTATTATGTTTCTGATAATATTGGAGGAAAAACACTGGCCACTTGATAACCAATCACATACTAGTGTATCTTCGCGCGCCCTGCATCTGCGTCATTTCATTTTCATTGCTTCACACTCACACACACTGACTGACAAACGATGTCCTCCAATTCTGCAGTAATAAAGTTCGCTTATATAAACCATCAGGAGTTTCTCAGCACAACATTAAAAAAGAAACACAGGGCAGACTGCAAAATCTGCAAAATCTGCAAAATCACGATTTCGGAAAGCTGTGGGACTACTTCGAACTTCGTCAGACACCTGCAGAGGCAACATCCATCTCGGTAAGTTAGAATGCTAACTCCAGAGGTGCTTAGCCTTATGTGTTAACGTTAACATTAGCCAACATAGGGGAAGATAAAGGTAACTTACGTCTGGTATTACTGGTTTCATGAGGTAAAAAAATCAAACGATTATGATATACGCAATTGGTTGTCATGTATTGTATTACGTTTGTGGTTGTGTTAGCTACAAATGAACGCTCACGTTAACATTAACCTTAGCTGCTAGGGTTAAGTAAACTTTGCATCAGGCTAAGACATGCCTTAAAGTTATACGTTCGATAACGTATGGTGGTAACTGTGTCTGTGTGTCATATTTGCGTGAAAGGTGGTGATTTTGGGTGATGTTTGACACTGGTGATGTTTTCCAAATTCCTCAGTTTTAAATTGAGAGGCTTAGCCACAGCCAGCTACTACTAACATTACTCTTCAAAATCTTGAGGGAGCTAGCGCAAAGATTCACGTTTAACTAGCAGGAGGCACAAGCATGCTGCACGTCTCTGAAATAAAATGAAAATGTAACGGAGCAAAGTTAATATATATTGCCGAGTTGCTTGTTAATTTATGTCACTGAGTAATATAACTTTGTTAACGTGTTATCACTGTGTAGTTATCTGATCAAAATAAACTGTAAGTCAGGCCACATGCATAGAAGTTGACTTATGAGGGAGTGCGAGTGGCTACGATCTCAAATGGAAGGCTGCCTGCTTAAGGGCGTCGCAAATAACATTTTCGATAGCAAGCCTATTTAAGGTCAAAATAATCATCCCGACCACAGAGTGTCTAGTAAATTGAATTTTTGATGTATAGGCTATATTTGAGTTGCCGTTTGAATGTGGAATATCAATTCTATGCCTATTTAAAACCTTTTTTAAAATGTGTGTGCAGTATTTAATATATTCTGTAACAGACATTTTGGAATATGTCCAGTCAGAAAAAAAGTATTCTACTGTAACCTTGTTTGAGACAGACTTAAGTTAAACACTGAAATACTGCTGCAAATATGACTCTCCCTTCATGTCAGTATCTGGACACAGCTTTGAATGCCATTTCAGTTTCATAGAACATTTAATAAACAAAGAAATCCATTTACTAGGCTAATAGTTTGAAAATTCAGACACAACTTTCTTTAGTTTGATTATGGGCATGAATGGATAATTGGGAATACAGATTTCACTTATCTTTAAATAAAGCTTATTATCTGCCTGTTATTCTATTCTAACACTTATAGATGCTTTTGTATTTCCATCTGCAGCCTGCAGGAGTATCGGCAAGGACTGCAACAGGGGGAGTCACAGCCAACGATTGATGCATTTCAGCAACGACCATTACAAGTTCAAGTTTATAATGCTAGTTCATCAAGGCAGCAGGCTATCCACCAAACGATCATCCATGACCTTATCATTGGCTGCTGTCTACCTATATCGATCGTGGAAAATGAACATTTCCGAAATTTTCTACGCACCATGGATGAAAGGTACACCCCAATCTCCAGAACAACGATAACCAGCAAAGAGATACCTCAACTAGTGATGAGAGTGAAAGAGTGCATCAAGTCCAGTCTAGTAGATCAGAAATCAATCTCTGTAACTGCTGATATATGGTCAGACCGCACAATGAGATCTTACCTTGGAGTTACAGCTCATGTTCTCAACTCTTCAGCCAGTGGGTACACTCTGAAGTCCTACCTGCTTGACTGCAGGAGATTCAAAGGGCGTCACAGCTCTGAAAACATTTCAGCTGCATTTGATGAAATACTTGAGGAATACAATATCAGTGATAAGGTAGATTTTATCATCACTGATAATGCAGCTAACATGAAGAAGGCTTTTAA
>NC_055967.1:31227287-31469787 GCF_018492685.1 Alosa sapidissima
ATGGTAAACACCAAGATATTAAAAATATACTTTCAGTTATTATCAAACAACAATCACATAGAATCAACGATTGTTTTCATGCAGTGACTGACCTGTCTGTCCCACTAGAAATGCTGGACACTTCTGGAGTAGTTAATACTAGAGGGCTTTCCCTTCATTGGTGTTGATGTGACTGCTCTCAGTTCTCTCTCATAGCTGGACAAAAAAGAGCAGTACATGTTAGAATGTCTCACTTTAACCACAAACAAAGTACATTCATTTTATGACCGTGAGGAAAGATGTATTTTGGTAGATGCATTGACTAAAGTTCAATCAAAGCAGTTTTGTCTGTATTTTATTGTTCTGCATGATAATGACTTAGACCCTCAATGATCAGTCTCAATGGGCTGGCTGGTCTACCTTGCTCCATTCACAAGTGTAATGGACTAGGCTAGTCTACCCTTCCCCCATTCTGAGGTGTAGGCTACACTCATATGGTGAAAAACTTTCAATTTAGTAATTAGTAGGCTACGTCTACAATTAATAAGACTACAGGACAGGCCTCAGGATGTGAACGTTACCCTTGGAATTGGCTACCTTAGCATTATCAGATTAGGATACATTTAGGCTATAAAGCAAAAGCAATGAAAAATAACTACAATTTACAGTGCCCTTTGCCTGTGATCCGTCATAGCAGATTTATGTTACAACGTAGAATAGACAATCCTTTTTCATCGACGCGAGGAAAAGTATCCCAGACATCATTCTAGCGTTATGGACAACCATGCTATAGTAAGCCAAGCAACTATAAAACTTTGAATTTACACCATAGACTGTACATGTTTACACGCAGGGTGCGATTTGTAGGGGGGGATAGTGAGGATTCCCCCCCCCCCCCTCTGGTTTTCCTATCCCTACCTCTGCTAAATTATTTTTTAAGAGATTTATCCCCCTCTGCCCCTCATATTGATTAATGCTACTTCATATAAGTAAAGCGCTGCAACGTGAGAACAGTCTAGTAGGCTAGCCTACATAATAATCTGACATCAGAAACGCACCGTCACCGTCAGCACTCATGCTGCTGACACAGTGGCTGCGTGATAACTTAATTTGGCCTTGATCGTGCAGGACATTTCAGAATGTCGAGTGTGTAATCCATCATAAATGGCTAGTTTCAATGGAAAAGTTAGCTGGACAAATGAAAGAAAACGAGAAGGATTTAGTGAAGCATATTGTCATATTTTAGAACCTTCAAAATGCACGTAGAGTATTCACCCAGGCTAAAGTTTGTAACGTTTTCCCAACAGCTCAACTGATAAACATAAGCTAGGCTACAAACACAAGAGGGGGGTAAAAAAACTTTACACATAAGTGTCTTATTATTTTTTTATTCAACAACCTGGCTGTAGAAGTGCAATCCCAGACAAAGTTTAAGTCGTGTTAATTCCACTGTTCCCATCGATATTCAGGCTGTCTTCCTCCGCCATCTCCATGGTCAATCTGAAACAACACAAAATAAACATAGCCATTGAAAATAGGCTAAGTCACAATTGCACTCGTTTTTCCCGTTAGCGTCATTACTGTTTTTTCCAAAATAGTTATTGTGATGGCTGTTTTGCTTAAGCTAAGCTAGTAGCCCATATTGCTGGAAAATAATAGTATAACCTTACAGTAAAGTTATCAATCGCTCGGTTGCTTGTTGTTGTCTCTGAATAAACCAACAGAGATAAAAAGCAGATAGCCTACCTTGAAAAGTTGGGCTGTCCTAGTCCAACCCCAGGCTGGCAAATCATGTCAAAAGATTGAGAAAACCAAAGATCCTTGATTAACGTTACTGCTTGGACTTCTGCATGCGTGGCAAGAATATGGGGTTGTCTCATAGCACTGTTAGATCTGACACAAACAACAATTGACTACTTTTACCACTGCTAGGTAATAATAAAAATAATGAAACGAACATATGATCAATATTGAGCCAACTATATCTTCTTTTCCAGCCTTACTGTAGAAATGAAGTGGCCATGGGAACATAGTGCACCCCCATGGTTTCTAAATGTGTGCCATTCCAAAATACCTTTTTTTCTTTAAGGCAGCCAGTTGACAATGAAGTAGGGAAAGGACAGTCAATTTAGCAGAATCAGCACCTTTAATTAATATCATTACCACCTGGGTCTGCTCTGAAAAAATGGTCCTTCGGCTCATATCCCTATCACAGGTTTGGGCCAAATCAGTGTTTTGTATTTTAAACGCATCTCCTGACTTCCAGTTGAGTTGCGGAAATTGGACCTGGGACAAATCTGTAAACCGGTGATAAAACAGCATTGCTAGCAGAGCTGAAACCTGTATCAGGAGCAGACCTGGCCCACAGTCAGATACCGTATGTCCGCTACAGGCGGATCTAAAGGCTTTTATGCGGATCCGGCCCAAAGGAAATTGCTATCTGGGTAGGCCTATTGTCCGAAGGAACTTACATTAAATGAGGAGATATTTGCTGAATGTCACAAAAAGTGTTACAGAAATTGCTTGGCATCGCTTATTCAATGGCTCTCTACCGAAACACCTGTAGTTTGCGCCGGGGCGCAGCTACCCATTTTTTGAGGGGTATGCAACAACAAATTGGCGCCCCCCCCCCCCCCCCAAAAAAAAACAAAACAACGAAAGTAAAACAAAAGGCCAATAATGTATTACACATTATTATAAGAAATTCTGCCGATTTGAACTTGAAGTATTGTTAAATGTCGCAGTCACTTTAAGAGAGTCTAAACGGTTCTCATAACGTCCTTTTGCCAGCTGTTGCTCACAAAGGATAAGGCTGATCCAACTCTAGCCTTTGTTTGCGCCACATTGACAGCACAATATTAAGTTATTACAAGGAGTCTTCATTGTTAGGAAATGGAAACATGTAATGAGTTGTTGCTCGTGTGACATTTCTGTTTGCAGTTTGCCATTAAAAGTGCAGTATGAGCATGGTAGCCACCTAGCTATCTGAATGGAATAGGCTATGTTTCAATCGGCATATGCTTAGCAAACGCTAGTTAGTCTGTTAACATGAATATTTGCAAGCCTCCAAGCACAGACGTCACACTTTAAATCCTACCTGTTGCTTTTCACCATCCACTTATTTAACCACCTTGACATGCCGTCTCATTTTTCCTTTCTTTTTCTATTTTTAGCCCCCGTGTATTTATCCATCTTTTTCCATAGACACTACTCGTAGGCCTACCTGCTCGCTCAGCGCTCACGGCGCCCCCCACTCCCTCTTCTATGTCAAAATTCTATGATGGAATCTTATGAGATAGGGCTCCTACTCTAGCCTGTTAGTCCTCTAAAATGTTATTTAACATTGAGGAAATGCAGAAATGATTTAGAAACGTACAACAGTAGCTACATATAGAAAATACCAAATATATTATTTTATTTGTTTTACGCTTTGGCGCCCCGTGGTGCTGCGCCCCTATGTGCAGCATATAGCGCATATCACTTTTTGCGCCACTGAGTTTGCGGAGGACGAACGAGAAAGCACTCGTTTGATAAATCAGCCAGTAGGCTAGGCCTAGTAGACAAATAACTTTCAGAAATAACCTGTACTGCAAAAACGAATGTTGGTGGGTATTTAAACTATCTAGCGGGTGTTTTAACAGCTGCAAGAAATAGAAGCTTCATGGTCTTTATGTTCTGGTTCGTAAATTATTTTCATAAAATTTCAAGTTGCCCTATAACTTTACTCTCCAAACTCTTCACTGCACTGCCAGTACTATCATACTGTCAATTAACTGACAGTATGATAGTAGGCTATTTATTTTCTGTAGGCTACAATAAACACATTTATTTTTTCAACTTTTGCAATATTACGCACTTGGCTACTGAACGCCAGCAGGAGAGAGAATGCACGTAGCCTACGCAGCGTGTGTAGGCTATTTGGTTACCAACTAACACTGTTAGCCAATTCACTAACTTAAGACTTCAGTGCCATCATAGACTATACAACGTTTTTACACAACAAATACAGAAAGGATGGAGGCAGCAAAATAGAGGAGTCATTTCAGATGGGGCAAGAACAAGGTGAATTTGTATGCTTGTCAAAACGTAGTCCTACCCTGCATTAGAGAAGCTGATCATCATACCAAGCACACTCGGTGGCAAAATTAATATAGGATATTATTAGCCATGACATTACCAGGCTATTAATCGTTCGTTCATTTTTTTTTATTTTTTTTTTTTTTGGGGGGGGGGGGGGGGGAATTACAAACTTATTCAAAATCATCCCCTCCTCTGGTTTTTACACAAATCGCACCCTGTTTACACGAATAGGCCGAATTACCTGTCGAGAAAGCAGGCAACTTCGGCGTCCCTTTTAAAATCCTTGCTCCTCACCAGCTCTTTCCATCTTAGAAAAGCCACTCCAATATTGACTTTGGTCTGTTGTTGGCGTTTTAATTCTCTTTTTCGCTTCCTTGGCGACTCCTTTTCATGTCCTCGAGAATAGGTGTAATCCTCCATCTTCAACAGACTTTCAAATCTGCCGGCAGTCGCGAGTAGACTAATCATGCAATGAGTGTTGTTAGTGTTGTTAGTAGGTGGAAATAATTACACATGAATGAGCACATATTTTTGAAAGAACAAATGGGGTTTTGCTAAGAATTAACTCAAAAAAGTACACAATGTAGCTTTAAAGTTATCAAACTATGAGAGTTTTATGAAGTGCTGGCAAACACATGAAATGACCACCATTCTAACTTTCACTCACCTGATGAGAACTTTGAACTCTGTATGAACATTTGAACGTGTGAATAAAAAATAGAAATAACTAGAAATGCAATTCCAAGGAATTACCAGTGCATGAAAATGCTAAAGTTGTGATGTAAAATATCATGTATAGTTAAAACAGATAATACAGAGATGGTTACTATAGTGATGCTAGGATAGACATGGTGGTTGCATAGCTTAATAAAAGTTACTACTTAGCTACTACTTAGCTAATGTTTTCTAGCAGTTTTGCTAAAATGCTAACTATGTTAGCAGGGGCGTCGCTAGCTATTGAAAACATTCGGGGCTAGAGCCCAGAAGTTGGAGACCTTTTTGTCCGGGGGTTCGGGGGTTTCTCCCCCGAGAGATTTTGAAAATCGGGCTGATGAACATGCAATTTTAACCTACTTTGAGAATGAAAAGGAAGGCCAATTGTAGTGACTCACGTCACGGCATTCTGAATATTTTGATGTTTAAAGACCGTGTAAGGAGAACGTCTCTTCTGCCAAAGTGCACCACATACAACACCCAAAATATGACATTAAAATAGCCTGTAGAATAAACATCGTCATGCACCTCTGTCAAGTGCACAGGTGTGAGCGTTCGTCTCGGGATAAACATTTGGACGTCATCCCCTTCAATTAATGGGCTATGGGTGCCTTGAAAGCAATGCATTTGGGTTGTGTATCACGAACTTTTGCCCCCCCCAAAAAAATCCATTCTGTCAAAATCAAGCCCAACATGCATTGCTTGGAAGCCCCCTCAAACGAGGTCAGGTTTACTATATTTACTGCGCATGTGATTCAATAGTAAATCACGATATATTGAAACTGCAGCTGATCGAAATGTCCTCCTGGGTTGCAGGAGATGATGACACACTGTTAGTTTCCACTTCTTGTCCCTGCTCTGCCCTTTTTTTCTCTAAAGAAACTTCTAATATCCATTTGTCCTTCTGTACACTTATTTCGCTAAGGCTAGTTAGTAGAAGAACGAAACAGCAATGCGTAATAGCGTAGAGGAGAATTGAAATTGCAACATTTTGCAACAAATGTTTCTAAACCTGCCCACGTCAGATTTTCTTGCGCTGCTGTTAATGCACACAATGGACACAAAACACAAAAGTCTCTTCTACGGGGCTATTTATTTCATTCACGATTAGAGTTTTTGTTGTTGACGGCCCATGGATCCGGGGCTATAGCCCCGAATGCCCAGGTCTAACGACGCCACTGCATGTTAGCAATGTTATCATGCTAACTATGCTACTTAGCTAATGTTTTCTAGCAGTTTTGTTAAAAATGTTAGCAATGCTAACTAGGCTAACCATGCTACTTAGCTAACTTAGCTAATGTTTTCTAGCAGTTTTGCTAAAAATGCTAACTCTGCTAGCAATGCTAACCATGCTACTTAGCTAATGTTTTTAGCAGTTTTGCTAAAAAAAATTAGCAATGCTAACTATGTTCACAATGCTAACTAGCTACAGTGGGTAGGAGTCATAGTTGATGACAAGTGTTGACATAGTTGATGACAAGTTAAAAGTTGTTGATAGACAGCTAGTTTAATAGATAGATAGTTTAATGCTAGTTTAAAAGTAGACTGTTTAAAAGTTGAATGTATATAGTTTAAAAGTTGTTGATAGACAGCTAGTTTAATAGATAGACAGTTTAATGATAGTTTAAAAGTAGACTGTTTAAAAGTTCAATGTATATAGTTTAAAAGTTGTTATAGACAGCTAGTTTAATAGATAGATAGTTAAAAAGTAGACCGTTTAAAATTTGAGTGTAAAAAGTTCAGTAGTTTAAAGGGGTTCATTTGTTTAACAGTGAATTATTGTAGTGAGGACTTTTATTTTGAAACAGTTTTGGGCAGAGGAAACAGTTAAAGAGATGTGTAGTCTTAATTGACCCAGCCAATGTTAAGTCTATGGGGATTTTTAAAACGTTTTTCTTTAATAGTTTAAAAAGTATAAAAGTTTCAAAGTTGAAAAGACATAGCGTCTGTTTGAAGACCTATGTTACAAAGTTTGAACAAAGTTTCTAAGTTAAACTGTTCAAGAGAAATTGCGTACGGAAAAAGTGGTAAGCGGAATAATAATAATAAGAAGAAAAAGTTGTTGCCTAGGAAGAACAGTACAGTGCATTTTCATGCACTGTAATTATCCCAGAAAGTCCCAGAAATATGACTTGAATAGAAGTTAGTTAGTTATTAACAAATAATTGATAAACTTTTAGAATACTTTGAGCACTGATGCAGTCAGCATAGGCCTCTTACATTGTTTGCAGGTAGGCCTACATTTCATTCCGTTTTCGATGGCAAACGCGAAATAGCGCCAAAACAACCACCAGTGGACAAAAAGAGTATGACATGTGTACTGTTAACCCTTTAGGCGCCAGAGGTTTTTTTTCCGAAACGATCAATTTTGACATCTTCATTTCAAAAGGCTATATCTTAAAAGTGATAAGAGATAGAGACTTTCTGTAAATTAGAGAAATATTAAGGATGACCCAAAGTTTATGTAGAGATTAAATGTTTATATCTAATTTGCATAGTATGACGTCATATGGTGGCGGCCATCTTGGATTATAGAATTTTCATGAAAAGTCGCATGTTTGAATGATAAAATGCACCACTTCTTTCCCCCCAAAATGTCCCTCACCTTCTGTATGCTATATTGCACAATACTGAATGCTCAGGTAAATAGTAAGTAGTGAACAAACTGTGTAAATCATTACTAATAAATGGCCGAAACAAACCAAATGCATGTAGCGGTAGACTGGCCTTTTGCTGTAGAGATTTTCCATTTACTACATACAGTAGGCACTCTGATTCCATGTATGGGGCACATATAGATTATTCACATATAGATTGACACACAAACACAAGTAGACAAGACCTGTTTAGTTCAAAAGCTCATTTGCCACGGCAAGGCACAGATCAGGAGTGAGATGACGAGACAAGACAAGAGACAATGTTAGTATTTTTTTTCTTTTTGTTGTTTTTGTTGATGTTTTTTTTCTTAGCTGACAAAGACACACACATCACAAGGACATGAACACACAAAAAGGAACACATAGTGTATGTCCTAAATGATCAGGGAAATAGATAGCAAATCAACAGTGTAAATCATTACTAATAAATGGCTGACTTTTTTTTTTTTTATGTAGCAGGCCTTTTGCTGTAGAGATAATGACTCCCTATCCATACAGGGCCGGCATTCCCATCATCTTGTGATAGACTATGCATGACCTAATGTGTGTGTGTGTGTGTGGGAGAGGGAGAGAGCGTGTCACCACCTCCACCATGCGAGCAGCATGGCCAGATCTGCCTCGCGCGCGCCGAGTGGAGAGAATTTGCGCAGCTCGGACTAGGCCTACTGTCATTCTCATTGCGACTCCCCACACTGCCACTACGTTTCCCCCTAACTCTCCTATGAGCACTTCGACCTCGTCTAACATACCCAGTCGCATTAGACAAAGGCTCCACCACGTTACTGTCGCCGCGATTGTGGAGAGGCAAAAGACAGAAGCTAGCGCTATTAGGCTACCTCCAGCCTTGTTCGCCACACCACTAACACCCTGCTAACTTCCCGATGAACACTCCGAACCCGTGAAACATTATTCCCACCAGTGACATTGGGCAAACGATTCAACGTTTGTGCTTGGTGTAAGCTAAACTATGGAGTAAACTCTCACTTTCTCCAGCTGCATCATTGAAGGCAGGGACGCATCTGAAGCCTCACTAAACGAATCAGTCATTTCCTGAAGGCAGATATTCCCCTTCAGAATCAGGGTCCGCGAATAGAAGACCCAACACTTCATTTCAGGTAAACTTTTTTGATGCCATTAGACGATAATCTAATGCAAATACTCGCTAACGTTGAGAATATCGCTCTGACTAAGTGGCTCACACGCACACTAGCTCCGGTATTGCACGCACTGATTCAATGTGCTGTAGCTCAAAAGTTTTGTTTAAACCATGACCTTTTTCGGACTCGGGGATGACGTATGACATGTCTGCCACCTAGTGGAGTGGATGTCGAACGAAATATGATACCCTATTTGACTAAATCGGCCGTTTTATTCAGTACCGCATCTTGTCGAGTAAACTCGACAGTGGCGCCTAGAGGGTTAAGGCTCGCCATAGAGAATGAATGGGGGAATTACGGAGGTTATAGTTTGACGATGTCGTACTCCCGTGCGGGCCAGATGCTATATACCACGACATGTTTTGGGGGGCCACCCAAAATGAGTTGGCGGGCAGTATTCAGCCCGCGGGCCGTAGTTTGGGGACCACTGACATAAGGAATGAATCAGTATACGAATATATAGAGAGGGAGATGTACAAATACTATAGGTATATGTTCTGGGAAATATAAGAAAGTATGCTAAATAAAATAAATGGAATACTGTAATTGAAAGTAAATAGTTAGTTAAAATGTATTTGTCTTAAGGGACATGGACTTTATTCTAAAGTTGCAGGTATCCCAACATAAAGAATATTAAAAAAAAAAAAAAAAATAGAGAGCTTTGGAATGGGCTTGTTTTTCAAGTTTCATAGTCCTTGTAACAAGTGACTGACTTTCATAAAACCAGACTATTCCACCTCAACATTTCAGTACCTGGCAATTCACTGCGGCTGGACAAGGCCAACCGAGTCTGAAAGATGAGAAAAAATATGAATATAATAAGATGCCGCCGTCCACCCGCCTCACATACACTACGTTCCTCTAGCTCTGGTCAGGAGCTGCAATAAGTCTCCAAGGCTGGTGGTCACTGCAGATCAATCAGCGCACCCTCGCAAATCAATTGATTAATCATCTGGCGCTGGGGTCCAATCGAGACGGGGTGCCTGGTGGGTCAGCCCTGAGGTGTGTGGGAAACTGAACTTGATTGTTTTCCTTTGGTGTTACACAATGTGACCTCCAAGTCTTCTTGCCCTCTTCTCTTTCTCTCATACATACAAACACACTCTCTCTCCTTCACTCTTTCTCTCTCTAGAACTCTCGTCTGTCTCTCTTCATCTCCCACTCGTTTCTCCCACTCCTCTCTCTCTCTCCTTACCTCGGGCATGGCTCTCCTCCTCTCTCCACTTATCAAACAAAGGCCTTCTATTTCTCTTCAGCCCTAATGATGTACCAGGCGCGTGGGGAGTGTGGCTTGAATTTCAATGCAGCCCACAGGCAGGCATCTGCTTTAGCGCAGCGCAGCGCTGGGCTAGGCCAGCCTCTGATGCGTTATTACCCAGAGGGCTTATCAAACCAGCTATCTGCTCGCTAGTCGGACCCTCTCCCTTGCTACCATGCGGTTGTGCAACATGTTGAGTGCATCATAAGGCAGGTACTGTATGTGGAAAAAAAATGTTTAAAAAAAATATTTTCAAAAAAGCATGAATAAATATGTTTTCAGATTGTTTTGTTTTGCTGTTGCTACAAGTCACATGTTGACCTTCTTGTTTGCCAGTGTTGTCTTAGATACTGTGGTTTCAACACTGCAGTTAAGGGCAGCTGTCACTGGTGTGATCATCCGTTTCATCAGTGTCACAGGCTGGACTGTTTGTTGATTGGAATCTATTGGCATCATTATCAGGCTCTCTTGCATTAAATGCTCAAACACATCAGTGGTGATCATCAGCAGTCATTTGGGGTTGAATAGCGCTCATTACACTGACTTGATATTGCTCCACAGGCTGTGATTTCTGGAGAAGAAATCCGAGGAAAGAGGAGGTTAGAGTGTCAGAGCACAGAGCTATTCTGCAGACACAAGCATGGTTCTATGGTAGCCTAGTGCTGCAGCTTCCACACATCTTGCTAACTTAGCACTACAATAAATACATTGTTATGGGTCGTTTTGTTCAGTTTGGGACCAAAAACCACTGAACCCTGTGGTCCCCGTGGCTCGTATGAGTTGAAAGCTGGGTAAACATCCAAAAACAGGCAGCAAAATATATTAGTGCTTACTCTGCACATTTAACATGAACTATATGGCCAGTCTAGGGAAGTGAATATCACAACTTTGCAATGATGAGGCTGAGCAGCCCAAATGTTCTCTTTCTATGATTATCATGTATTCATGTATCATTATAGGAAATATATAGATTTTGTCAGTATGTGTGCAGCCCAACAATCAAGCACATTCAAGCACAAAATGTTACCACCTTCTACTCATTGAATTACAGAAGTGCCAAAATTAAACAGCATCTTTTCATTTCAAGGAGATTGGCCTCCAGGCTTTTATTGGCAGTGCAGACAATAGATGGATTGATTCATCAATTAAATAACTACTTTAAACACTTAATAAAATGGGAACTGTGGTAATAAACCAAAATTGCTAAAAGAAATCTTCCTGTCCCCAGCCATATAATGTGGCTGCATTTGAATTATTTAATCTTGAGGTCTTTGTGTGAAAATGACAAATTGTCCCTGCCTCCTGTGAATCACATTATCACCAAATGTGTTCAATCTGTCTTCCAACACAGCAATCAGTGAAATTTTCTAATATGCCAAATACTTGTTTCCAGGCTTGCACTAGCCAGATGACCTCTTCCCACGGTGACTGCCTCCGTCCAGGAGAATTACAATCCAATTAGCTTCTCCTGATGCTTAATATTTCATAATGTCATTAACTGGTGATGTATCCAGGGATAATGTGGATTAATGACAAAAATTATTACATATTACGTGTTCATATTGCCGCTTGTATTCAAATGTAATAATGCTGTCCTGGTAGCACATCTAAAACCCAACACAAAATTAAACAAATAAAAAAAGATAATCTGTCCTGGTAGCACATCTAAAACCCAACACAAAATGAAACAAATAAAAAAAGATAATGTCCATAAGCAGTCGAAAGAAAATTGCACAAGATCATAGTTGCCCTTCCCTAATGATCTGCGCACTGTTTATATCAAGTGTGGAAAATCTTGTAGAAAGACAAAGCATCAGCTATCTTGACACAGGAAGTCATGTTTAAATCAGTGTGTCTGAGTCACTTTTGTTGTCAAATCCTGATTGACAGCCCAGTGTTCATGAAACTTGGCAATAAAAGTTGAAAGCGCCAAAGGGGGGAAAGTGTGGGCGATGTGTAAGAAAAGACCTGTACAAAAGATGCTGCGACTGTGTGCTAGTCTCTCTCTCTCTCTTTCTCTCTCTCTCTCTGTATGTGTGTGCGTGTGCATGTTTTGGGGGTGAAGCAGCAGAGTTTGCTTCAGAGGATAGAGGTTCGTGGTCAGGTGACAGCAGCTAGGACGGGTGGTGACATTTTCCTCCCTGAGCCCCTAGACGGGCCTGTCCACCTAAGGTCAGGATCAGTCTGGGGCTGTTTATTTCCTCTGGTCGCCTGGCCTTTGAAACAACACACACACATACACACACACACACACACCATTTGAACAAACAAGGCACCGGGTGTTTGTTTTTTTCCCCTCACTTATCTCTTTCTCATTTCACACTCGCAGGATTGCATTTGTTTGTAGATTGTCAAGTGCTGTCAGAGTCAGAGCAATTTGTGAGTCCCTCGGACAGCTCAGCTCTCCCCTTCTAAAGCTGCTATAGCCTCACTGTATATAGTATACACTTTATATATTTATATTTATTTATATATTTGTTTATGGGGTTTTTTTCACCGTGCAATTTCTGCCACATTTATGGTGTGTGTTTTTTCCATCCTCTCCATGTTTCTTGCTCTTTCTCAAACCACTCTCTCACCTCAAGCATACAAATTATAATTTCACTGCTGGTACCATTGTGCACTTTGGAAGGAAACCCATTAAATCTTTAAACCATGTGGCAACTACAAAATAAGTCTATGGTATACGCATACATTCTTCTGTCCTTCAAGGGATTATTTTGAATTTCCATCTGTTGGCTAATACAGACATCTTATCACTTGACTTCTATGATATCATAAGCTTGTGCAGGGTTCAGTCTAGGGTTTTGAACAGTGTTTGAATTATACCGTGAGCTTCGGGGGGTACCCAGTGTTCGAATTATACCGTGAGCTTCGGGGGGTACCGCTATTGGAAATGCATACATGGAAACATGATAATGGAGACATTGATAAAGGGCTAAGCCCGAAACGTTTGTTTCCCAGTTTGTTGTCTGTAGACTTGATGAAAAAACCTCGGCTCTCAATACAAATTTGTATTAGAATCAAGCCCTTGAGTGCGCCTCTGCTTTTTTTTCTACTGTACTCAACCTTTGGAGTTCACGCACCAGGCAAAACATCACAAACTTAAAACGTTTAAGGCGCAGACGCCAATTCGCCATTACATGGAAACATGGAAATGCATACAGAGCAATAGCAAGGAAATGGCAAACATACAACTTAAATTCATACAACTTAAATTCAAGACCCAGAATTGTTTACAGATGGGCCACAGAAAGTCTCCCGTTTAATAGCCAAGTTCACCTAGCCTAAAGGCCAGCCTTTGGTTCATTTGATTCATTTTTCTTGGATAGCCTAAGCCTGCAAAACGTCAAGCAAATAAAAAAAAATGGAAAACAAATATCTTCACGTTGTTTAGCCTAGGCATTTCATATCATGTAGCCTAGTGCATTGTGCAGCAATACGCTTTTAAGAAAGGCTGATCTCTCTGGCAACGAGGAAAAACATTTCACGTCCAATTGATTATTATATGTTCACGTAGCATTTCAAACAAATTGCAGGTAACGTTGCAATTATGGATGTATGGGCATTTGCGTAAAAAAGGTTGAGAACCACTAATCTACATGTGAAATTCCCTGAATATTAGTGCAAATTCCCTCGTTAAGACATTAAGAATGAAATTGCACAAAATGATAAATTGCCTCATTAAACCTCTCAACTTGTCAGTATATCTATGGAACTCCTCCTATGGCGTGTGATTGTAGGCCTGACTTTTAAGCAAAGCAGCAGCGATGGTCGTGGCCGCTGAGTGGAAGGGAGACCTACAGTTAAACCATAGCGATCTTGCTACTCGATGTTTTTCTAAGGTTGGCTATCACTATGTTACAAAGGCAGTAAAATATTAGACAAATGTATGGCCAGTTGGCCACCGCTTGTTAACCCATTCGTATCAGGCTTTTGCAGCCTACACTGTGCATTTGTTTTAAAACAAGACTGTATTGTTTGCTATGATATACTGTATATCATAGCTAACAATACAGTCTGAACGTACCAGAGATATGGTACAGCCCAATGGGGGTGAGGGTTTATAAATTGTATTTCATTAGATTAGGGACTGTTCGTTATTTATAAAAAGGGCCACCGGAGGGATTTTGAGTGCGTCAATCAAAAGTTGCATGACCCTCCCCGGCCAATTATCGATGTCTTCCGCCCACGCTCAAGCGCTATGAATAAACGTTAACTTACGCTATCGTTCTAAAATCAACCTCTGCTTTCTGATCTTACACATCACACTTCACCAAGATGGTGGCCATTTCAGTAGATTTACTCACTAACATTGTTGTGGAAACACAATAAGCATGGAAACTAAATGCACACTTCCTGCAACTGCATTAGCCTACTTGAAATAAGTTACTCCTCTAGTAAGTATTCACATGAAATAAAACAATAAAACATTGAGACCATTCAACAAAGCACACTGGGTAATAACAAATTAAACACATGAACTGGTTGCTATGGACTCATCTAGGCTTCCTCAGTCATTGTAAAGCTGCCGAAGCTGAACATTATCCAAAACTCCCTTTCTCAGACGAGCGTCAATTTGGGAGCTTGCATGCTACCACTCCTTCCTTCTCAAATGATTTGAAAAGGCTGCACAATTTCACAAATAATCACAGGGACCGGAAAATACCTAACATGCCAACTTTTCTGGGTTTATTACGTATTTTAACTTTTCCCCCGCTGTCTTGCCGTTTTAATATTTTCCCGTAGAATATCCCATATTACTGTAATACGCACATAACATTAGTCCTGCCATCTGGCCTGTCTCTGTGTTGTCCTGTTGTTACCCCCTTGCCCTTCCAGTGAAACAGATGTATTCAAATCATCGTTTTGCTTGCTTGAATGCGAACTTAGAGTGACGTTAACCTATTTAAGTTAACGACGTGGTTGTCGTGAGAGCACGATTCATTGGCGCTTGCAGTGTTCGGCCTTATGTCTACGTGCGCACCTGCCTACCATCAGGCTACTCAGCTACAGTACGTAGACAAAGAATTTCCCACTGTTTGTATATTCACTCCAAGTTGGCCTAGCATAACTTACCAACTCTACATTGTAGACCATAAACTGGTAAAAACATATTTATATGAAATAACCAAATGTATTTGTTCAACTTTATGAAGCAGAATTACGCACTGCTACTTGGAACGTAACACATTTTTGTTTGCGAGAGAGAATGACAGCGATTAACAAATTGCACTTGTTGCTGTTTACAATAAATAGGCCTACTATATATTTTTTTTTGCAAACAACAAAAACAGAAAGGATGGAGACAGCAAAGCTAGAGATGGGCAGGAACAAGGTCAATTGGTAGAAATGCTTGTCAAAACGAGCTGGATGTGTGGATGAATGAAGCACATGCTTTACTATGTTAAGCATGCACACTGTTTAAAGTTAGGCTACACGGTAAACTACAAGTAAACCAAAGGTAAATTTAGCTTTTTAGGGCTGGATAAAGTTGACCAATTGAATATAGGCTGTTAGGCGTGAATAAAGTAGGCTACTTTGTTGCTCCAACCCTTCTAACGTTAATGGGGATGAATGTTGACATTTACCGTATTTTGCGTGAGAAACCCGGGAAATCTCCCTTAATGTTGACAGCTATGGAATGAAAGAGAACGTTATATGGCGAGAGAAAACAACAATCAAACAAGCCACTTTGATTTTTTGCTGTTTTCATGAATACAAAAGATCCTCCTAGACAAAAAAAAGTTGGGTGACCCTCCCCTCAACAAAGAATAAAAAGACATGACCCTCCCCTATTTTCCTCTGGTGGCCCCTTCAATAAATAACGAACAGTCCCTTATATCCTGAAGTGTTGGTATGTGATGGTAATACTGCATTTAATTACATGCAATATTGGATAACATTACATTTTATTAAATTTTTTCAGTACCCCCCAAACTATTATTTTCATCCCTTTTGGGGGGGGGGGGGGGGGGGGGGGGGTCCAAGTCTCATCTAGGGGGGTCGGACCCCCCCAATAATCCCCGTAATTCGAACCATGGTTTTGAAAGGTTTACAGTTTTGCTGCAAGGACTCACATTTTATGTGACATGAGACAAGTATATTGTCAAGCAACAGTTCTGATAGTTTCAAAAGTGTTACCTGCACGATGCACCAATACTGTACATCAAGAGTCGATGATGGTCATGGAGCTGGGCAGGTCAAACTCGAGAGACATATTATTCTTCAACAACCCGACTTCACAGTTCACAAAAGGGTGTCACAGCTGGTGAAAACAGGGTTGTGGAGTCATCTCTGTCCTGTACGAAAGCAAGGCACTGGAATGCCTGGCATAGACATTTGGACTCCATCTGGACGTCTGCACACGTCCACCTGAGGGTCTCGTCCATGAGGACAAATGAGGAGGCAATGAACACCTGCCCCCTCCTCCCCTCATCCTCTCTGCCCTCCCTCCGCTCTCTCTCTCTCTCTGTCACCTCAGTCTTTGGTCCATCAACGAGGGACAAGCCACGTGCAGACCATTAGTGGCAGTGGCCGGAGACACCTGAACACTCATGATTAATGTCACCATCACTTCTCTGTCCCTCTCCCTCTCTCCCCCTCTCTCCTCTCTTCACTTCCCCCTGCACCGGCACCACAGAGGACAGACAAAGAAGGAACAGGGGCAGGGGAGGAGACCAGCAGACTCACACTAATGGTCCCGGCCACCTCATCAGCCCCCTCTCACGGGACGACTCCCTCGGAATGACTCCACACACGACTCACACCACGTTATGATTGGGGCAGATTCCTCCGAGGGCAAAGCCAGGGTCTATTAGATGTGACACTTTAAGGGGGAGGACTGCACACGTGTGCCTGAGTCACAGCTGCTAATCAAAGGGCTCTGGCCTTTCATCTGAAGCCTTTTAACTGGATGATTCTGCTTTTTTAGCTGCCTCTTGCGTCTTTGTGCCGTTCGGTACTAGAGTAATAGCTTATCTGAATATAAGTGTACAGTATGTTCTGACCTGACCTGTCATTTAATTCTAAAATTAGGATTCCTCTATATGTTTACATCTATACTTTAGAGTAGTGTGTAACAAAAGTGATCAGTGACATATATAAATACAAACAAACAATGTTGTTGTGTTGTTGATATTACTGATGAAAAGTTAAGAGAGAGTCTGTAGAAACACAACAATCTGCATTTTGTATGTAGAAGGTTATGCACAGTATACACAGCATTTTTCTTTTTCAAACAATATGTTGACTCTAAATTGAAAAACAATTAGTTATTAATTGCCTCTATGGGGCTCTTGGGTAGCATCACATAGATATGCCTCCATGTTTTACTGCGGCAGTTCATTTTACGAGGCATTTTGTTTTCAGTTTAAATTCACATCATGTCCAGGAGGCTAAAATCACCGGTGTTACAGCCATTGTTATTCTCTGAGCATATAATTACAGTACACATGCTGTCATGCCATTGTATACAGACACAGTTTCAGAGGGCCTTTGGTTCATACCAGTCTCTAGCCTAACAAATGCAGCTATATTCAGCTCAAAGTGAAAATATGACTTCCTGCCTTCTCAGGTTTTGCCTTTATAAATTCATAAAGCCCTTCGTGTGGAATCTGCACCCCGCAGTGTCGATGGCAAATGAAAACACCAGTGCCTGTGTTCTCTCCAGCTCTAATCACGCGTTCACCCAGGCTCTCTCCCTCCACTCATCCCCCCGTCTCCACGAAAGTTGAATCACTTCACAGACTGATGTAAGGCTCTTAGAGTCACGAATAAACCTCCCGCCGAGACAACAAATTGTAATTGTCTGCGCCACTCCCCAGCCGGTGCCGCTGTTCAATGGAAGCACATTTGCCGGCAGGCTTTTTTCTTTTTTTCTGCGGTGAACACATGGTGCACTGTGGGGCTGCTACTATTAAGAACGTTAATGAAGGTTCAGCGCCACGGTAAAAGGTCACACTTGTTGGCTGCCCTGTAAAACCGAGGAAAGAAACAGACCACAACAGGGAGATCTACCTGCTGCCTCCAGAGAGGCTAGGAGAGTCCCTTGCACTCAGTTTTGAAAGGGAATACCGGTAGTAGCAAAGACAGGGGGATACTTGTAAATAATTAAAAATATGAAGAAAGTTATTGAATTTCTCAGGGAGAGCATTTCACAGAAAACTTCGGGTATTTTGAATAGTTTATGTCTGAAGTCCTATGTGACAGATGTCATTGTAACACATTGAGAGGTAACAATCAGTATTATTTTTTCCTTTTGTTTTTTTCCTAATACACCTGTTATTGTAGCATTGATAGACCTCTGTCCAGTGGCTCTATTAATTCTCTCCAGTCTCACCTGGAGTGCACCCTTACACCTGACTTGAATGTCATTCTCGGGACCTTGTGGGTTGAATGTATTGACATTTGTGGTTGCCTGTGCCGCTGTGACAGTGGTGCTGTGTTAGTGGTCTCAGGTGGATCTTCGAATGTCAAAGAGCTTAAAAGACATCACTTTTAATCGACCCTCTCCATGGACAGGCCTCATTAGATAAGAAAAAGCAACACCTCCTCCCCCTATGAGGAAAAGCACTGCACTGACTGCACTGCATTGAAGAAGGGCTGCGATCATCTCTAATGGACTGGACTGAAGTCATGGAAAATATCAATATAAATCAAATTTCAAATAGCCACAGATCATTTGAGTTGTTTCTCAGTTGTCTTGTCACTCTTGTGCATGGGATGTCT
Organism: Alosa sapidissima; assembly: GCF_018492685.1. NCBI lineage: Eukaryota > Metazoa > Chordata > Actinopteri > Clupeiformes > Clupeidae > Alosa > Alosa sapidissima. The sequence goes on from NC_055967.1 coordinate 31,245,863, forward strand.
GGATTTCAATTCATTCACTAATCGTGTGCACCTTCTACTGTTATACTGTATATCAAAATCAGCTGATGGTTCTTAAGGATAACACTTGAGGTTGGCAACATAATAATTACATACAACTATAGGCATATCAAAATCAATTTCAAATGGATGGTTCTAAGGAATCACAAATTATGATTGCCTGCGCTGCACAGACTCTGGGGTTGTCTCCTGTGTAAGGATTAAGCCCTGAGGTCTGCGGCGTGCCGCTCAGCGCTGGTAAGTTACTGTAAAGGCCTTCAGCGTCTCAGCGCTTGCCAGGCTGGTCAGGCCTCAGCACCCCCCTCTCCACTAGGGACCCCTTCGACGAGGCCCGGGTGTAATGAGCTGGCAGTGGCATTAGCGAAAGAGGAAATAGCCCTGGTGACAGAGCCTCCGGGAACGAGCCGTCTAGCCAAATGACTGGAGGCCCCGACGCCACTGGGGCAGCCTCTTAAGAGGGGAGCCCTGCTCTGTCTTTCTCTCTCTCCCTGTCTCCCTCTCTCTCTCTCCTTGTCTTCTCTCTCTCTATCTTCCTGTCTTCTCTTAATCTCTGTCTCTCTCCCTCTCTCTCTCTGTCTTTTCTCTCTCTCTCACTTGTTCTTTCTAGTATCAAGGGCTACACAAGGGATGATGGTCCACATCATTCGTTGATCATTTCCGGTTGAGTGAACGCTGTGCGTGTGTGTCTGCCGCTGCTCACCGGGTGTCTTCCTTGCTATCGCTGGACTCCTTTCTCCGTGTCGATTTACCCCCAAACCTAGTGGATTACCGCTTCTCCTCCTGGTGTCTGCTGAACCTTCCTGCCCTGTCGCTGGAGCATTGTTGCTTGCTGCTTTGTTGTTGTCCGTGGATTAATGCTACAAACTTTGCTACAAACTTACTCCCCCAGTTCTGTTTGCCACTGCCCGGCTCACCTGCTCTTCCCCTGCATGAGCTCTCTTCCTCGCTCCCCTCACAGTGACTACTGCAGTGGTGAGTGTGTCTCTACCCTCTTGCCTCGTTGTTGTCCCCAGTCTGTTCAATGGTTGACGTACTAAACTGCGCTGATTACATTGCGGACTGGGTTGTGTTGTGAGCCTGGTTGGCTAACATGTAGGTGTTGCTGTGTCGCTTGTGACAACCTCACTGTGTCGATATCATGTTTTCCGCTGGCAGCTGGATTAAAGTCCTCTCAGCTCGCTTTATGCTGTTGTGCCTGTGTGCTTTTTGTAACTTGGCAATTATGCCTGTTTACACCCCTGCTGCTCTTAAACGTTTTCGCTGCCACACCCCCCTGGACCCGACACTGTATAAACTCTGCTGCTCGCTTGGAAATACTCGTCGTCCACGCTATGCTCATCGCTTCAAAAAAGGACCGACTCTCATCTATGGACACGATGCTCAAATCCTAACTGTATACACGCCCGACCCCAGCCAAGGAACAGGGGAATTAACTTTGACAACCTTCGTTGCCCTCCTAGGCTGCCTCCTCCTGCCTCGTCGTCACGTCAGAACTTTAACATTGGCCATCTAAATGAGCACTCAATCACAAACAAAACGGCCTTAATAAACGATCTGATCATTGACAAAAAATATGACCTGTTTTGTCTCTCAGAGACCTGGCAACAACCCGGTGACTGCATTAATTTAAACCTGTTGACCCCCTCTGGCTACTGCTACTTATCCATACCCAGATCTGTAGGGAGAGGGGGCGGGTTGGCTGTAGTGTACCACTCAGATCTGACTATTAAAGAACTTAGGCCATTTGAAGTGACATCCTTTGAATATATTGCTGTGAAGGTTTGTCTGTACCCTACCACTTTTACTATTGCTAATCTACCGCCCCCCAAAACCATCTGCAAATGTCTGTCTGAATTGAATGAACTTCTCACTGTTATTTCATCCCTTTGTTCTGCTATGATTATGTTAGGGGATTTTAACATTCCTGTGGATACTAATTGTTCTTACACCTCAGAGTTTAACTCTGTATTGGACTGTTTTAGTTTGACACAGCATGTTGACACGTGGTGCAGGGACAACAACCTCCTGCTGAACGTCAGCAAGACCAAGGAGATTGTTGTTGACTTCCGGAGAGGTCACACCCAACACCTGCCACTGACCATCGACGGTGCTGTGGTGGAGAGAGTGAGCAGCACCAAATTCCTGGGGGTGCACATCAGTGAAGACCTCTCCTGGACCACCAACACTGCATCACTGGTGAAGAAAGCTCAGCGCCTCCTGTACTTCCTGCGGAAACTCAGGCGAGCAAGTGCTCCACCAGCCATCATGACCACATTCTACCAAGGCACCATTGAGAGCATCCTCTCCAGCTGTATCGCTGTGTGGGGCGGAAGCTGCACTGAATAAAACAGGAAAGCCCTGCAGCGCATAGTGAACACAGCTGGAAGGATTATTGGTGCTTCACTCCCCTCCCTGAAGGACATTTACACCTCCCACCTCACCCGCAAGGCGACCACAATTGTGAGTGATGCAAGTCACCCCGCTCACAATTTGTTTGATCTACTGCCCTCTGGGAAGAGGTACAGAAGCCTGCGCTCCCGCACCACCAGACTTACCAACAGCTTCATACACCAGGCTGTTAGGATGCTGAACTCTCTCCCCCCTCTCTCACCTCCACCCTCAGCTACATAACATCCTGGACTTTGGACCCACAATGGCTGCCTTGCACTACTCCACTTGCACTACTCCACTTGTACACTTTGCAACTTGTTGTTAATGTCCTGTTGTCCTGGGGGGTATTCCAGAAAGCAGGTTTACTGGCTTAACTGGGTATGTTAACCCAGAGTTAGCGGTAAACCTGGGATTTCAGTTCCAGAAAGCTCAAAAATGATCAGGCTATGTAAGTAACTATGGTAACATAGGCTCTGAACTGAACTGGGTATGTAAACCCAGAGTAAACGGTAAACCTGGGATTTCAGTTCCAGAAAACTCAAAAATGATCAGTCTATGTAAGTAACTATGGTAACATAGGCTCTGAACTTAACCTGGTAGGGGGTAGGTTTTGTTCAGGTTATGTTCAATTATGTTCGGTTATTTTAGTGCATGTTCAATCAGGCCGCTATTTTTACACTTGTCACGCAATGGCGTTTCATTTTGACGAAGGTCCGATTGACAAAGAAGTACAAAATCATATAATATTCATCCGTGCAATTCACCGTGAGAGGGCAATAAGACCACGACATCACATGATAGCCTATCCATTCTTTTCAGCTGAATCCTAAATATAGGCTACTTGAAAAGCATTCTCCATCCCTACATTACGCATGGTGGATTAGAATGGAATAAAATAAATCTTTAATGTAGGCTAGCTAGCCTACACCATATGGACATTTGTGTTTGGCTCACCAGACAGATGGACAAACAACATCTCAGACACATTGAAGATATAGGCTAATTAAAACAGGTACAGTACAAAAAAGGGGAAACATAGCCTATAGAAAATTAATAAATAAGTTTAAATATAGCTGTACAGCTCAGCCGGGTATGCATGTTGTCACTAAGTTTGGTTAAGAATGCTGATGGCATTTGGGATAAAATATTTTTTAATAGGCTATTCACACGCTCTCCGACTGGGAGTTTTTGTAGTGTTGGAGACGCAGAGCATATCGGCAAGCTGTCGGTCGGTGCGTAAAGTTTGCCTTGCGCTAAAGCAGCTCCTGCGCAACTTCATTCGTTTTCCTGGACACAAACCCACGAGGATCATTAAAGTGTAGTTTCACCAACTGGCAGGTCAGCATCACTTATTACATTTTCCAAATGTGTCCAATAGGCTACCCATGCCTTCCGACATTCACCCTTCCGATGATGGAGCGCAAAAGTTTAACTTGGCCCACAGCTGCAGGACCCGCGTTAAAATAGAAAATTACATTTGGGATTCTCAAAGAATTCTATGGCCCACTCAATCTGTGACAACTAAGCTAGTTTGAGAAAGCATCATTCAAAGTAGTCAATACAATACGTGATGTCCAGTGAATTATTTAATTGTTCTTTTGACATTAAATAGGCTATCTTAAACATACGCATTTACACGGTCAGTTAGGCTATTCTCTGCCAAGCAAGGTCTCGGACGCAGGCGCTTAAGTATTGCTCTTTTTTTGTTATTACAGTTCTCTCCTCCTCGTAAGCCTCGACTACTCCGCCTCTAAAAAATACGGTGCTCAATTCCTTTCGCCGGTTTCACTCATGATTTCCACTCTCAATAGATGATGCCTTTATAAGTTCGCCGTGAACGCGCAGAACTCTAGGTTATCTAACACAGGGTTGATTGAACTAACTGGTAACCGGTGTTTTGGAACCGACAGCTCGGGTTTAGTCGCCACAGGTTCAGACAACCCAGAGGTTAAGTTTTATCTCAGTGTTTGTTAAACCTCCTTTCTGGAATACCCCTCTGAAAACACTTCTGAACACACTTCTGCTGCTCTTACATAACTTGCACCACTATGCCACTTGCATACTTAGGTCAAACAGAACTACCTCAGCTATTTATTGGCCTGACTTTTGCACTATTATATTGACTGTCTACTGTATGCACAATTTCAACCCAAATTTTGCTGCTCTTATTTCTTCATTGTATGTGCCTTTTTATTTACTTTATATTGTTTACTTGAATGTTATGTTTGTCTGTGGACCTAATTGGTAAAATATGTCTTGTCTCCATCGTGGGATGGTGGGAAACGTAATTTCGATCTCTTTGTATGTCTTGACATGTGAAGAAATTGACAATAAAGCAGACTTTGACTTTGACTTTCCCACTCACACTCATGGCCCCACATTGGATCTGCTCTGCTCTTCTGATCTGAATGACATCTCTGTCTCTGGTTCCATCTCTGGTGTCTCTGACCAGAAGCTCATTGAATGCCGTTTTCATATGATCACTCCTCCTCCATCCTCAGAGAAAACAACTATCACAGGTCGTAACATCAGATCAATTGACCACAGCATGCTTGCTGCCTCTATACAGGCCTCGTCGTGACCTAGACAAGCTCTCGTCCGCGGATAACCTGGTTGCTATGTACAATGACACCCTGACCAGCCTGCTTGATAGCTTAGCCCCTGTCAGGACTAGGCTTGTACCAGCAAACCGTACATGCCCCTGGTTTACCCCTGAGCTGAGGCAACTAAAGGCCGCTGGCCGCCGTCTTGAACGGCTATACAAGAAAACTGTCCTTACAATTCACTCCATGCTCTACACCGAACATATTCAGACATATAGGGATGCACTCAATGCTGCCCGCTCAAACTATTACTCATCACTCATAACCTCCTCCATGTCCAGGCCAAAAACCCTATTCAGGACTGTGGACAAACTCCTAAAACCCCCTGTCACTGCCTGTCCTAAGACCCCTGAGCAGTGCCAGGCCTTCTTACACTTATTTGATGATAAAATTAGTCAAATCTACCACTCCTTCAACCCCAATGCTATCTCTCTCTCTTCTTCTCCTCCTTCTCTGGGCCCTCAGCTCTCTCATTTCACCGCTACTGACTCCCTCACCATCACTGACATCATTACTAAGTCCAACTCCTCATCGTGTCAGCTTGACCCTGCCCCCACCCCTCTACTTAAAGCCTGCTCCACATCCCTATCTGAACCCATTACATTGATTGTTAACACCTGCCTCAACTCTGGTGTGTGACTGCTGCAGTTACACCCATTCTCAAAAAACCTGACTCCGACCCTACATTACTATTAAACTACTGCCCTATCTCCAACCTCCCATTCCTGGCCAAGGTACTGGAAAGAGTGGTAGCCTCACAACTACACACCTTTCTTAAGCACCACGACCTGTATGAGCCCTTTCAATCTGGCTTGCGCTCATGTCACAGTACAGAGACTGCCCTTCTACACATAGTTAACAACCTACTCCTGTCTGCTGACTCTGGTTCACTTAACATTCTCATCCTCCTTGACCTTAGTGCTGCTTTCGATACCATCAACCACAATGTTCTAATCTCCCGTCTGTCTGATACTGGTGTTTCTGGCACAGCCCTCAACTGGTTTCAGTCATACCTCACCAACAGAAAGCAGTTTGTAACACTTGGTCCACATCAGTCCCCCAAGTCCCCTGTCACTCGTGGTGTCCCCCAGGGTTCTGTACTTGGGCCCCTCCTCTTTCTCATATACATCCTCCCTCTTGGCCAGATTATTCGCAGCCACGGTCTCAACTTCCATTGCTATGCAGATGACATTCAACTCTATCTTCCACTCCCTCTACCTCTGACCCCCCACCACACTCCCTCACTGACTGCCCCTCTGACTTAAAATTATGGATGCAAAACAATTTATTCAAGCTCAACAAAGACAAAACCGAAATTCTGCTGATTGGCCCTAAAAGCATCCTCACTGATCCTCATATCAAATCACTTACTAAGATTGATTTTTTTCACCTCCGTAACATTGCCCGCCTCCTACCCTTCCTCTCTGCTAGTGATGCACAGACTTTGGTTCACTCTTTCATTATGTCCCGTTTAGATTACTGCAACTCACTTTTCCTTGGTCTCCCCACTAAAACCCTTCAAAGACTACAATATATTCAAAACTCTGCAGCCAGGCTCCTCACCCATACCAGACGATCAGCACACATCACCCCCATTCTCCATCAACTCCATTGGCTACCAGTTCTGTCCCGGATCAAATACAAAGTACTACTACTCACCTTCAAAGCCCTCCACAACCTTGCTCCCCCCTACATCTGCGACCTCCTGAACCCTTACACTCCCTCCCGCTCACTCAGATCCTCTGACCAAAACCTCTTGGCTATCCCCCCGCTCCAGACTCTCCACCCTGGGTGGCAGGTCCTTCAGTGCCTTGGCCCCCAAACTCTGGAACTCCTTCCCCCAACCTCTTCTTGCCTGTCCTTCTCTTCCTTTCTTCAAAGCACATCTCAAGACTTTCTGTTTAATGATCACTTCTCCTCCACACCCAACACATAGTTCCATACAGATAACTTGTCTTTGTTGTATTGTTTTGTTTGTTTGTTATTGTGTTTCCCTGCTTTTGTCTCTGTTGTATTGTTTTGTTTGTTGTTATTGTGTTTCCCTGCCTTCCTTCTATGTAAAGCGACCTTGGGTTTGAGAAAGGCGCTATATAAAATAAACTCAATATTATTAAACTTATTATTGTTCACCTACTTTAACTGCGTTCACACTGCTCACAGATTCTGATGGCATGCCTGCCCAAGGTCTCTCTTGCTCTCTCCCTCTTCCTATCTTTCCCCTCTTTCATGCTTTCATTCATTGACTTCAGACATGCTTCTCCTTATTATAGGTTCTGTGTGATGGCCAGAAGTGTTTATCCACTGAAATCAGCCTTGAAAAACATTGTTTATAATTGCCATGTGTTTAATCAAATTAAGCACATCTACATATGGTGGATGTTTTATTGATTTAGGAGTTGAAATGATTTTCTTCATTAATCTTTATTTGTCAATATTTACTTTTTATGTTTGGATGGCACTGGTTGCTGCCAGTTTCCAAGTTCCAGCCTGACAGTTAATTAAATGTTTAATTTCACGTAGCACTAATTTCTTTTCACATTACACTCTTCCAAGAACTTTGGATGAAGTCATCATATTTACAGTCGCCCTCGAGCACATTAAGTTATCAGTAACAATGTTGCCCAATGTGCCCAACCTGGAGCATGGAGAAAAACAAGACCTTGAAGTTTCCTCTTTCCGCAGTGGTGATGTGGATCAATGGGGGAAGAAGGCAAATGGCTTCAGAGATGAATGTAAATTAATGGCAGAGCTAATTAAGACTTCAAAGATGCCAATATGGTAATAAGCAGTTTTTCACTCTGTGCACAACATTTCTGTAGGTGTTCAGAAACACCTTTTTTACTTAGCTAAACACTTACAGTATACTGGCTAGTATAAAGACTTTTACATATTTTTAAACCTGGTGGGTGTAACTTGTGGTGCTATTTTATTCTAATGGTGCCTGGACAATACTCTTCATACAATGTGTTGAAAATTTAAGAAAAATAAAAAAACATGCATACAATATACAGCATTAAAAAAGATAAAGCAAGCATTGGACAGATTCCAGCTTTGTGTCTTGAAATTGAGAACATTGAAGGTGGAAGTGCATTACAGCTGCCAAAGCCAGCAAGTGTTATTTAGTTAAGGCTGTCATGGGTCAGTTTCAGTTCATAATACACCGTAGCCAGCCAGTCTGTGGTTTATTTCAGAGTGTATATTAGGTCCTTTTTCACAATAACCAGATTAATCTCCCTCTCCAGAGATGGACGAAGGAACATGTGAGGTCAACCTGCAATGGTCCTCATGTCAGAAGCAATCCTTACTGTAGACCATCATGTTACAGCAGATACATGTGAATCATTCCTTTTTTAAATCTGTGTTTTACCTGGACATTAAACTGAGTACTATTTTCACATCAACAACATATCCTACATACTTGTTCCTCACCATATGGACGAACAGCGTGTAAATGCATTAACAGCTTCAGTCACTCATTAATCATGTCAGTTCGTATTGGGGTTCAAGGACCTCTATATCAATTTCTCCTTACATTTAATCCAGATAACAAAGCAAGGGGCCAGATCTTTGCAGGTGAAAGATTAAGCCAGGCAGATTATGCTCCCGGCTCAAGCCAATAAATATTGATATCAGCGGCTCGCTCTCACATGCAGGAGAACAGCTGTCTGCACTCACAGATCATGGGGTTGCTCTATAGAGGTCAGCTCAAATGGGCGAAATCAGATTTGTGCAGGCAGAGAGGGGTCTGGAGAAACGGCATGATATGTGCCTCCCCGCATTAATGAAATGACTCCTGCGCGCTATCACCACGTAGCAAGAGCGTGTGCCTCTGCCACAATTCAGCCTGGACAATAATCCGTCATGAGTCCCTGGAGCCGAGGCCTTTATAGCCAACCGGTGGCCATGTACTGACAGAGAGAAAATATAAACTAGCAGTCAAAACTATATTCCATCTGTGAGATGCTTTTGAAATGTGTTGTAGAAAGGTAAATAATAGTAGTGAAACTAGATGTACCGCATTGCGGTACAAAATATGACCGCCGCTCAGTCCTGTACATCCGTTCCGCGAAAATAAATTTGTCTCCATATTTTACTCCATCCCCCACTCTTGAAACTTTTGTGTGTGCTTGTTTGGCATGCCTGAGTGTGTGTGTGCGGCTGCACAGAAAGTAGCCTACTGGTGCTGAAAAGGTGAATAGATTGTAGAATAGCCAAAGAAGATGTAGCATTGTTATAAAACCTTTAAAATCTCTAAACAATCACAAGTAGGGCAGTTCATCACAGTTCATCCATTGCAACTGGATTGATGAAAGGTCACTTACACCTGTAGGCTACATTGTATTTGGGAAAAGCAAAAGGTATCAGCATAATGTTATTTATTTATTTATTTATTTATTTATTTATTTATTTATAAATAAATAAACAAAAACATCTCTGTCAGTTCCATGCCGTTTTCAACAGCTATCAAAAACAAAGGTCATTTTTGGATGGATGGATTTTTTGTGAATGTTTCTTCTTCTACATAAGATTTTAGTCATCTTTAGTTCATGTAATACTTTATTGTCAATGCACAAATTAAGTAACAGTAGTCTGAAACGTTATTGTTAATGCACAAATTAAGTAACAGTAGTCTGAAACGAAATGCTGTTTTACACCTAACCAGTGGTGCAAATAACTGACATGTCCAAATGGGCCTTGATGAAATGCGTCGCTACACTGTTCATACACATTTTAACGGGCCAAAGTTGAAGAGCTGTTGTCCGTTATTGTTCGTGCAAATATAGGCTGATTCATGTTCCCTTGCATTGTGTAACTGAGGTCCATGGCTAGTCTGGCTTTCACCAGACCAAGCTCAATCTTTTAAGAAATCAAAAAATAAATAGCGGGCAGATCAGGCTGGGTTCACCCAGCCTAGTCCATAGGCACCCGATATTGTTTAATTTTCCGATTGAGATATCCACGCTCTGGCTAAATGCATTCTAAATGCAAAAATGCATCAGGGAGTTATGACAAAACTGTAACTAACAAACTAGATCCTAATAGAAAGCTGTTAGCTTCCCTAAGCTACAGGTAGGCTTATAAGGTAGGCCTATTTACAACATAAATTGTCAATAGGCTATGCTGGCGACACAAATAAAATCTCCTTTGGAAACCAATGGCTTACGCCTTACAGTATCAAGCGGACTTAAACTGCCATATCGTGGCGAAAAGTTGTAATAAAATTCACACAGCTCCATGAGTCAAGGAAAGCGCGAATGAAGTAGCCACTTCTAAATGGGACCCACTACACAGTAGCTTAAGGTGTGTTGCTAAAGCAGCCATAATGAAATGATGGTGTCATTGTTTGGATACTTCACACACACGTGCTTTTTAATTTCACAGACTACAACTACCAAGCTGGAATCAAAGCACATCGATTCCCCTCTCACACCCTGCACGCACTTAAAACAAAATAAACAGGCGTCTCAGTCTCACACATGTATAAGCAAAACTGTATCAGACCGGTGTAACGTTGGTAAATCTTCCATTGCACAGAATGATTTTTGTAGCACGTGCAACAAATGACAGTCAAAAGATACAATTACAGTGCTGCTATCAATTTGGTTGGTACAACCGCATTTATAGTTTTCTACAAATGCAATCAATCAAATTGGCCTCCATCACTCAACCAACGCTAACGGTAACATTAACTAGGTCCTTATTGATATTATAAGATTAACATACCTGCAGTAAAAACTAAGCATGTCCGATAAACATCCTCAGATTTATTTCGGCTTCAAGAAGAAATGGGAATTACATTTCATGTGCACATCGTCCTATCCTTATTAGACGTTCTCTGCGGTAAACTACAGTCCTTGTAGGAAGCGTCCATTGTTTTTCCAACCCACTTTTAACTTCCAACAAAATTACTTCTCACTGCAACGATGCACCATCTAGTGGACAAATGACTACTTATCGCCAATACTGGAAATGCAGCCATGATGATGATGATGATGAATATTTATTTTAGCTTTCTTTTAATCCTACTGAATTTGTAATTATGTATTGGCCGTTCTAATACCGATAGTATGTGGGTGCATGTGTATATGTGTGCACCGCCATCTACAGGCCAATGAGTGTACAGTCACTAAATGTACACATAACCTAATTTTTTTAGACCCCCCCATGTATGAAATTATACGAAACTTGGCATACCCCCAGAGAATGCTAGGTCAATCATACACATAAAATTTGGCGCAGTTCTGAACATCTTAACTGAAGATAGGGGCGATTAAAGCAGAATAATATTGCATTTTCATTTTTTACCGGGGGAGGTGCAAATCACAAATGAGTGATTATGGGCCAGGTTGATGTGGGCCCTTGAGACCAACATACCATAAAAGATTCTTCATCCTCAGTGCCACGGTTCAGGTTGTTATTTAGAAAAAAATGCTTTTTTTGCGGTTCGCGGGGCCCAGCATGGGGGGGGGGGAGTGGCCCCCGGGGACGAAACAAAATTTTTCCGTAAAAGTCTAGTGGGGCTACATACCCACCAAATTTCATGTGCCCCGGTGCTTCGGTGTCCCGGGTATCGTTGACCAAAAATTCAGGAAGTAGATGACGGGAAAACTTTGACAATCCCTATATGACCGCTTCACTAGCTTCACTAGCAGCGGTCATAATAATTAGTAGTGTGTGTGTGTGTGTGTGTGTATGTGTGTGCTGTAGGGCAGTATGTAACATGACTAGCCACAGTTACAGCAAAACTATCACATAAATCAAACACAAACACGTTATATAAATTTCAAATCATATATTGTGATAGTTTAAATTAAACCAAAATATTCATACACAATATAAATAATTGATTCCTTAATACAGTCAAAAATAAAAGGATATATTTAACAAAAAGGAATAGCATGAAGAAGTCTGTGTCTCGGAAGGAAAGGGAGTTGTGGAATCCAACTTTAAACCTCACTTTAAATCACTGAACTAATATTTAGTTGCAAAACCATTGCACATCTGCATTAGTCAACCAACTTCTGGCACCTACGGACAGGTAATTCTGCCCAGAATGAACAAACTACATTCCACAGTTCCTGTTTTGCTTCAGAAACTGCATTTTTAATGTCACGCCACAAGTTTTCAAAGGGGTTGAGGTCATGGGACTGTGGAATGTAGTCGCCCAGGGTGTCATACAAGGTACAAGCAACAAGTCATTACACACTTCTATTTCCAAAGCAATGAAGGCTGCAACAACTTAATATCGCACATATTATTGATAATATTATTATATCAATATAGCTCAATCAAGCAAGGCTTATAACGGCTAACAAGAGCTGACAAAAGGGCATTATGAGAATGTAAAGACTCAATGTTCTTAAAGTGACAATGCACCATTTATAAGTCAAACAGCATTTCTTCAGAAACTAATGTTTAAAAACACACAGAGCTTTCACTGTGATCTAAATTTTGTGCATAGTTATGAATTCACTGACTCACCTTAGTGCATACTTATCAGCCTAATAGCTCTCTGCTCAACCCCAGGTGACCCAGAGTAAGCTGGGCAAAAGGGGGCTCTCGCCCCCTGTGCCCTCGGTCTCATACTTACTCTTTCTTTCTTCCATTCTCTTTCCCCTCTGATCCAAACCGTTTATTCAGTTGTGATTATTATGACCGCCGCGCAGCGAAGCGCGTGTCCAAATTTCCGTCAAGGATTCCCGGGACACTGAAAGACCGGGGCAGACGAAACGTGGTGGGCATGTAACCCCATATGGATAGCATGGAACCATCGTTTTTCGTTTTGATCTGTAGCCCCCCCCGCTGGACTGCACCCCCCGAAAAGAGGGTAGGGCAGACACAGTTTTCTGTGAAAATCTCGAGAACCGTAAGGTTTAGGAGGACCTTTTTTTTTTTTAATGTTGATCTCAAGGGGCCATGTCAACCCATTCCATAACCACTCATTTCATGTATAGCGCCACCTAGTTAAACACAAAAAAGTAAAAATGAGGTGTTGTAATCGCAGGTATCTGTGACCTAACATAGTCAAAACTGCACGAAATTGGAAGTGTAGGATCATTATGACACCCTCTGAATGAACGCCAAGTTTCGTGGAATTTCGTTCATGGGGGGGCCACACAATAAATTAATTTATGTTACTATACACCAACTGGCCTGTAGGTGGCCGGAGACAGTTTTCTGTGAATATCCCGAGAACCGTAGGGCCTAGGTGGTCCACCTTTTTTTTGTATGTTGGTCTTAGGGGGGCATGTCAACCCATCCCATTACCACTTATTTCATGTATGTTTTCATCACAATATCTCTGGCTGACATGGTCAAAATTGCACAAAATTGAAAGCGTAGGATCATTATGACACCCTCCAAATGCATGCCAAGTTTTGTGAACTTTCGTTCATGGGGGGCCTTACAATAAAATAATTTATGTGTACATTTAGTGACCGTACACCAACAAGGATTCCCGGGACACTGAAAGACCGGGGTACACGAAACTTGGTGGGCATGTAACCCCACATGGATAGCATGGAACCATCGTTTTTCGTTTTGATCTGTAGCCCCCCGCTGTACTGGACCCCCTGAAAGGAGGGTAGGGCAGACACAGTTTTCTGTGAATATCTTGAGAACCGTAGGGCCTAGGATGAACAATTTTTTCCGTATGTTTGCCTCCAGGGGTCATGTTAACCCATTCCATGTGCACACACACGCATAAACAGATACACACGCACACACATACATTCATACGTATGACACATACTCACACAGTAGACATATGTACGCATGCATGCACATGCACAAACACACATACGCAGGCAAACACACAAGCACGCACGCACACACACACACACACACACCCACACATATAAACATAAACGTGTACACGGGATTGTATAAAATGAATTTTACATGTGAAATGAAACTATGAAACTAATCATGTTTTGGTACTTGTTGTCTACCAGATACCAGTGAGAATTGAGTGTGGATAATGCAATTTAGTGAGACAGTTAGAATCATATAGGCCTTTCAGCATGATTTATTTTTGTGGAAAAAATGTGCTGGACTGGGCGGCGGTCATATTTTGTACCGATCTGCGGTACATCTAGTTTACAGTTGTACAGTTGTATTTGTCTATTAGGTTTTAGGTTGCATTCAGATTAATGTGTAAAAATACACATGAAGTATCTTTAAGAAAGGCAATATGTCGCCTAGTTTCTTCACAAGTGGATTCAAAAGTCGTGGTCAACCACTATAGGGGATTTATTTATTTCTTGCAATCTTTCTTGTGTGGCAGAAATTTTGAAACGTTTCTATTACTGGGTGAAGAGAATCGAGAGAGAGAGAGAGAGAGACAGAGAGAGAGAGAGAGAGGGAGAGTAATATAGAGAGAGGGAATATATATATATATATATATATATATAGAGAGAGAGAGAGAGAGAGAGAAAGAGAGAGAGGCAATAGACAAGAGAAGGTATTCCCTCCACTGGCTGTCAGAGTAAATTCAATAGACCCGTCTTAAGCGTCAGGCAGACAGATCTGACTGGCTTCTCCATAATAACACTCAGCGAAGCCCATGTCAGAGCAATTTTAGAAATCCTGATGGAGTGCCGCCTCAGGCCAAAATGAGTTACAAACCAAAGGTCAAAGGTCAAGGTTGACACAAGAATGAGGGAGCTGGAGATATTTGTCAACAACATGCGAGAGGAGGTTGTTTTGGCTTAATTGAATGTTAGTAAAAGAGTAAAGAAAGAAAAGGCTTTTTCTTTTGACATTTTCATTGCTAAAAATGTTAACGCCTTGTATGATACTGTGATATTATTGTTATGTAATATGCAAGATGTACATTACAGCACAGCCACTGCATTACTTGGCTCAATTGAAAATTTGAGTGATTTAGAGATTTAGATCAGTGTACATTAATGCTCTGTGCTGTGTTTCCTCTGGTGGACTGAGGAACAGAGACACTGGATCTCAGGTGACTCGTCTTGAAACAAGCAAATGACAGCGAGGGCAGCTACATATGCCAGCTCAACCTAAGAGCCTTCAACGTTAACACCACAGTTGAAACATGAGCAAACAGCCTCTGCACTTATATTAAAATGCGATTTCAAAAGGCAATTGGTATGATCATTCTGTTATTTTAATCATTTAATTAAAGAGTTAAACATGTGTGAGCTGTGTGTGTGTGTGTGTGTGTGTGTGTGTGTGTGCAAATTTACTTTCCACTGAACGATTGTTTTCCTCTCAGGGTAAAACAGGAGAGAGGAAGAGAATAGGGAGCCTTCTAGCCTTTCCTGCTCCCAGCGTTCTCAGACAATTTATGTTGCCCCTGAAAAGACCAGCAGAGTGACTTATTGAAAGATGTGAGCTCGAATCCAATTTGTCTCCCCTGCACTCTGAGTCCCCCCAGTAATATGTGTTGTCTTCTGCTGCGGTTGAATAGGAATTAACCTTCTCTCTCTCCTTCTCCCGCCTCAGCACTTTATTATAATGCTGTCCTCCGCGGCTTGCTCTGGGGGCTGTGTGCTGCCACTGGGTCCACTGTTCCAGCACCTCCCCCCAGGCCAGGGCAGGCGACCGCTGCTCCCCAGCCAAGGTCCACCTCCACTTCTGCATTACACAGGGGGATTTGTCAGGGAAGGGGTGGGTCTTCTTGAAGTAAATGCATTGTGAGCCCTATTGATGCTACAGTGGTCACTCGCGGGCTAAGTGTCCGGGAGACACTTAGATGGCTGACTGTACAAATTGACCCTCATCCATGGTCAGAGAGATATGGCAGGCGAAAACAATTCACAGGGCCTCAAGGAAAAAGAAACCCTTTAATGGTGGACCTAGCTAAAGTGTAATTCCACATATATGTATATGTGTACATCCTCGCAGAGTCAAACACAGATACTAACACAAGCATACCATCGTTGCACACACATATAACCAGCCCTTGCTGCACCTATGAGCAACTATCCTTGCCACATATGTCCCTCGACACAACGTTTTAGAAATTAGATTTATGGAATCCACAGCTTGCTGTACAGGTGCCTGTGTTCACCTCACAGAGTCCCAGAGGAGAGGAGCCATTCCCAGAGGACAACCTCTAGTGCTAAATTACTGTGCAATTAATGCACTGTGTACAGTAATGACTTTATCTGCCAGCCAAACAGCAGTTTGAACACAATGTCACAGAGAGTAGGAGGCTATGAACACTCCAGGCATGAATGATGCCCTCACCACATAATTTCATGCAATTAGAATTGATAATGATATCCACCTGAGTTTCAGATGTACTGTACAACAAGTCTGCCCACAACCATTCTATCAATCGTCAATCTACAATGTTTAAAAAATAAAATAGATACTAAACCACACAACATTTCTGCCACATAATATATATATATATATATATATATATATATATATATATATATATATATATATATATATATATATATATATATATATATATAATATAATAATATTTCAACAGTAGCACTTTATAATAATCATTATAATAGCTTATAACTTGTAAGTTTAAAGTTTATTAATGTTTAGTTGATAGTTTAGTTGATTTTTATTATTAACTAACAATTGAGTAATAGTGTCAAATGTTGACTAATAATAAATAAATTATTCATAATCCTTTACCTAAATAATTTGTAAATAAATCATAAATGTTACATAGATCAATGGTTGGCTACGGAGCCCTGGAGGGGTCATTGCAAGACACTTGTATATCCAGAAAATGTGCACTCATTTTACTAAATTGTGCTCTCAATTTAGTAAAATGAGCACACAATTTAGTAAAACATTGGCAATTCAAAATATTGCTTGTACTGTTTCATTTTGTCTTGGGGTACATTTGCCACACTAGGGTACAAAATGGTTCATCGCTGGGGCAGTACCGTTAAAAGAACATATTTGTACCATAGGCCTATTTGTACAATTTTAACTGCCATGTTTGTGTTACGAACTAACTCCAACTCCACCCCGTGTGCACGCTGTGGTGTTGCCCCTATATCCTGTTTCCTGATTTATAAGTCAGGAAAGCATCCCCACCAGCACAATGGCTTTTTTGTATGATCTCAATGCATAGCAAGGGGTTCATTAGGATTAAACAAGCGATAGGATTGGCTAAGAAGTCATGATTTGTATGACACACCCCCACAGTGACATCTCTCTGTATTCAATTTATTCGTGCCAGGCATGCATGAATGAATGCAGCATATACACAAATGGTATTGTGACATTGTGATACAGTAAGTCCTGCTGTTGCTGCATCTGTGAACGGCACATGGTTAAAACAAGGTCCTTAATGGCTTTTCACCCAGCAGTTTCTTCCTCTGAAGGAAAAGAACCTCAAGGAAAAAGGACCTCAATAACAGGTGGAAATTATTATGGTATGTAGACTTTAAAGAAGAGCAACACCCAGTCTGCACTGTGCATATGGCTATAGTCTCCTCTGCACTATAGCTTAAATGTTATTTTATTACTGTAGCTGTAGCTCTGTAGCTTAAATGTTAAAATGTTCAAATGTTAATAGCTTAAATGTTATTCTATTGCTGTAAGTCGCTTTGGATAAACGCATCTGCCAAATGAATATATGTAAATGTAAATATCCATGTTTAATGGGCTAGAAGACTAATCTAATAATTTCAAATGTAGGAGAAATATTTTTGACAAACTGGTAAATCAAATGTCCTGTTTTACATTGAATAGTTCTCTACTCACTGTTGAAAAGTGATGATGTCATTGTGTATATTTAATCAATGTTTTTACTGACCAAAAAAACACTTCATTGTGTGCTAATGGAGCATTTAATCCAATTTCATCACAACTTTTGAATTAATCAGGTGAGTTGCTTCCTTTTAACTCTGAATTGTCTATTGACAGTTACTTTAAACAGTGTCAAAATAATACAATAACATCTTGACCATAATTGATTTTTGAATAACTGAAATGAAAGGCTGATAGAAATATGTCACGGTTTTATAATTAATCGCTGGGCCAGAATGAAAAGAAAGAGCTATAGCCAGAGACTTTCTAATGAGGAGACACAGCACTCAAAAAATCCTCCATAGAAATGCATGGGGTTAGTTTGTAACGCCAATATGGCCGTTGTCTACAAATATCCCACCCCTTCCTCGGCAAAACGTCGACATGTGAATACATTGAGCCAATCATGTGGTGTGATGTGAATACATTGAGCCAATCATATGGTGTGTTGGGAAGACATCGTGCCAATCATGTGTTGTGAACTCGCCGCTGGAGCAAGGTTGGTGTCGTGAAGCCTTGCGCACGCGCATTTCTGCCGAATAGGATGCCCGATGAGTGCCCAAAAAGCGTTGCAATATTGCCGCCGAGTGGAGGGACTTGCCTAAAAGGACTTTGCTATAGCTATGAAGCAGATTACAATAAGAAAAGGCAGAGGTGGTGTTTCAATGCATCACATTTGTTTGCAATGTTAACATTAGTGGACCTGTCTTTCTTGCCAGACTCTGAAGGGTGTGTGTATGTGTGTGTGTGTGTGTGTGTTTGTGTGCGTGTGTGTGCGTGTGTTGGTGTGTGTGTGTGTGTGTGCGTGTGTGTATGTGTGTGTGTGTGTGTGTGTGTGTGTGTGTGTGTGCCTTTGTGTGTGTGTGTGTGTGTGTGTGTGTTGGGACTAAGGCGTTATAAAGAGCCACTGCGGCTCACTCACTCTGATGAATGCCATTGATCCATTGCTGGCCTCTTAGTTGAGCAGAAACTCCTCACTCATAAAATCAGGATCGCCAAGATCGTCACCTCCAGACTATTTATTTATGATAGTATATTGATGAGATGTAACACGTGGGAGACATACTGTATGGTGTAATATAGCCCAAACATCCTGATTACTGGAAGGTTGAATGAAAGAGAGGACACTGGGAACATTAAAACACTGACATTTTGTGAATACATTAAAATGTCTGAAAAAAGATATGCAAACAATTTCTTATAAAAAAAAACAGCAAGTCATAACATGAAATGGGGCTGATATTGGTGGTACGAGTACTAAATACTTCTGCTGGCATTAACATCTAACAGGCAGAAAATATTATACAGTTAGCCCAACAGCAATTGATTATACATAATAAGCTGCTGGAGAAAGTCATGGTGGTCCAATACTCATACTCTTAAAACCACAGACCTGTCCTACAATGATATTTGGGCCTGCCCTATGAACTAAAATAACAAAATAATATGGTGGAAATTACAATAATAATATTAATAATAATTCAGCATGATTTCTAGTAATCCAGCTGTTCATTCAGTAATTCAGTAGTCTCGTGCAGTCAGAAAAAAACGGTGTGATTATAGCATCTAATATTGATGTGTGCACTGTGCACCCCACAGTAGAGGAAGTTACATGTATATGAAAGTGAGGATAAATTCTTCTCCACGTTATGCTGGTGCCTGTTCTTTACTGACTAAGATAAAAAGGTGAATCTGTAGTCAGCCCTGAACATGTAGCTCAGGGGGCAAGAAAGCTTTCTCATAAGATTTATATGAGCATCATTTCAAGTTCATGCCAGAAAAATAATGCATCCCTGGCAAAAGCAGACAACAACATATTTGTCTGTCAAATGCACCAGACAATGTAGAACGGAGAAAATGTCCGCACACTCTTTGCTGACGGGGGAGTTCTTCCCGCTGGCTGAGGAAGATCCATTTTAATATAAGATGCCGCCAGCATTGCTGACATTTATTGATCTATGCTGCTTTATTGAAATGTAGAGAAGGGCCCACTTACTGCTAATAAGAGATGGTTTATAAAGGATGTTGGCACATCACGGTTTAAGCCCCTTCCTGTGTCTCAGGAGGCAAAGCCAGCTATTTCCCCCCATTTGAGTTAGTTTGTATTGACATACTGTGACTTCCTTTGAAATCTCCCCTCTGAGGTATTAGCAATAGCTATCTCATTTCCTCTCCCAGGTTTGCCACTTCAGCTAGGTATGACTGAGCTGGCAAAGAGCAATAGATCTTCCTCCAACATATACCACAAAACAATGTCTCTGCATTAACATTGACATTTCTGTCATGCCTTACCTGCTGACTTTTATATTCTAGTTTCTGTCACATATTAGTATGTGAGTTGCATTTCTGTATAATTTATCTAAACAATTTATACCACCATCAGCATGCTGGGGGGGCAGCTGGGTCCAGACTTGTTATTGGGGTGGCACTTGGGAACCAAAACTACTATATGAAAACTACTTAAAATGTTTCGAAGATTAGGATAGCCATTTTAATAACGCCAAGTGATTGTGTAAAGCCAACACTGATGCACAGGTCCATTCACAGACAACCTGAACACGTCCAATGCTATTTCTTAACCCAACCACTAACCATGAGTATTATTAAAGAGATAATGATGCCTTCCCTGCTTTTTTTGCATATTCATTTGTATATTAGCCTGTGTTTAAAGAAGAATAAGATTGCCCTTTTTGAAAGCTTAGCCTATTTACAACCTCCAGGGCATCCTTTAGTTAAATAATTGTAGCAGACTCAATTCTCTTTAGTCCAACGAATATTTGGATGTATGGCAGTTTAGTCTACAGGTGGGTTGTATGGGGATCATGAAATACATTGGAAACAATGCAGTAGTGTCAGTTTATTTTATTCGGCAGTTTATTATAGGTCCTGTGTCAAGATTGTTGATATCAATTAATAGCCAGTTAAAATAAGCTTCAATTATTTTGAATTATCATGATTCTATCACTGAATCATGATAGCCCACTAAATTTGGTGTGTGGTTAGATACAGTAGATAGATCCCTATAAGGGGAAATTCAAAGGTCTCAGTAGCATACAGACATCACACACAACATGCTCTTACAGCAGAAATGGTAAATATGTAAGTATAAACATATAACCAAACTCTACTGTACAATAGAGACAGTAGAAGATAAGAAAAATAACAAAACTAAATACTAAATATACTATATAAATGAAATAAAAAAATCCACAGTGTGCTTGAGGGTGATCAAGCATGAGACTCTTGCAGTGACAGGGCCGGGACTGGCCTGTAGTTCTGTGTGCATGGTGAGATGCTCAAGAGAGTGAGTGTCATAGTGAAGGTGCAAAAAGTAGTCCAACAGTAGTCCTGTAGTTTTGTGTGCATGGTAAGGTGCTCAAGAGAGTGAGTGTCATGGTGAAGGTGCAAAAAGTAGTCCAACAGTAGTCCTGTAGGTATGTGTGCATGGTAAGGTGCTCAAGAGAGTGAGTGTCGTGGTGAAGGTGCAAAAAGTAGTCCAACAGTAATCCAACAGTGAAACAGTGCAAGAATAAGGTCTAGAGACCAGCATAAATAATATGGACAAATAGGAGAGTAAAGTATAATGTAGACAAGGTAATATAAAAAACTATGTCAGTGCAAGAACAGGTTAAGGTAATAGGGTTACAGCCATTCACTATTCAGTATTGTAGCAGAATTGTAGCAGTATACAGCCATTCAGTATTGTAGCAGAAGTCATTGGTCATGTGTGCTAATATAGCATGATAGCAGTAAAACAGTAGTAAAAACATTAGGCTGTGGACATTAGTAAAACAGTAGTAAAACAGTAGTAAAGCAGTAGTGGGCAGTCAGTACTCAAACATGGATAGGGTGGAGAGGCAGACAGACTAAGCAGAGAAGTCTATCTCTCCTCTTCCCTTAAGTGAAGCATTGAACAGTTCAATGGCCCTGGGGACAAATGACTTCCTCAGCCTTTCAGTTGTGCATGGCAGTAAGCGAAGTCTCCAGCTGATCAAGCCCTTTTGCTTTTGCTTTTGGTTAAATTGGATAAATGTAGGTTGTTATTAATGATTAGCCATAGGAGAACCTTGACAATTGCAAAAAGTTCAAAAATACCATTTGTTGGCACAAAACACCTTTCAGTCATTTTCATCCTGAAATTCTGAAAAGCACTTCAACACATTATATTAACAATATTTTCTCTTAGGCAGAAAACTGGAGCACACAAGGACATTTTGTAATGTTACAACTGTGATGTTGAAGAAAGTAGAAAATGAACATAATCTTTATGTAAATGTAAATGGCATGGTGGGTATTTGAAATATGGTCCACATGTCCAATAAACATAAGTTCAAGCTTATTTTTATCAGCCCTGTGTGCATCAATACTATTTACCTCACAAGGACAGCCCAACGCAGCTTACTTTGCCATGAGTCGTGACACATATTCCAACATCTTATTAACATTGATGTTCCAACTTTCATCGACTCACCTGTTGTTACCGAGGTTAAGTTGTAGTCTACTGTCAAGTGCTTTTAACAGATGGCCACTTTGAATTGTCCCGCTGCAGCCTGCACGCACAGCTCTCCTCGAGATTGGATCAGAGTCGTAGGCTACACTACCTGACTGGGCCAATGGTCGTAGATCAGTGAGTGTAGTGCAGTGAGGTTCAGTCCCTGCTTTGCAAAGTGTGGCAGCAATCTTTTTTTGTTTTTTTACTTTTCACTCAACGGAGGTGGCGGGGGTGAGGGGTCAAGCAGGGTGGCCGGGCTTTGACCAGTGGGTGGCCAGCACGTAGCTCTGCCCCTGTGCCAGTGGTCTGAGTGTATGTGCTGTGTTAACATGTTCTACGTAAGGTGAAACTAAAAGCTACCAAGTTAATATGTCAGATTATGGATTTTTTGAGTCAGCTCTATCTGAACCTGACTACCTAGAGGATACAGTGCATATACTGTATAGGGCAGTGGTCTCCAACACGGTGCCCGTGGAACGGCTATGAGGCGCCCCCAGCGCACCTTCTAAAAATAGCCAACAGGTCGCCTGCAGATCACGCTATAAAAACACGCTCCATTGTGAAATTATTAATTGCACAAAAAGATTGTTGTTGTTTTTTTTTGTGAAAAAATTAAGATTAGATTCCCCATGCAAACTTTGAAATGAACAAACTAAACAAAAATGTTGGTAGTGTTGCATATTGATATTAAAGTATTGAAGAATCAGATGAAAATACAGTTGCTTAATATATAAAGACTTATAGGCCTATACAATATTGATAATTTAAAAGTAAAAATCACATAGGCCTATTATTTAGGAGGACTACCCTCGCAAAAAAGGGGTGAGGGCCTGTTTGTTTCAAATGAGTAGCCCTCCATATGATTTCGGGTCTTCGGGTAGCCCTCATTCCCAAAAAGGTTGGAGACCGCTGGTATAGGGACTCTGCACAATAACCACCACTAGAAAGACAAGCAGCAGTGTAAGTATGATTAAAGGATATCCCATGAGCAGACATTCAAATACAGCCAATTTTTGCTAGACATACCCTACTAGCATTCAGTTATAACACAATGGCAATAGACTAATAGATAGGCAATAGACAAATTTGGCTTAGAGCTGAAACTGAGCATTGATTGAAGCAGCCACCCTACGAGACTCAACATTGTGTGGAACAGAAATCAAGCAATATGTGAAAACAAAATAAAAGATAATGCCAAAGGGATGTTTAACATTATGTATTAATACACTCATGTTTTATCAATTTCTCTTTTGCTCTGTCTCTCTCTCTCTCTCTTTCTTCTCCCTCTGTCTGTCTCTCTCTCTCTCTCTCTGGTTCTGCAGTATGGCAGGCTGTGGGTGAAACACTAAGGAAGTGAGGGAGAGCAGATGGTGGAGGGAGTGGGTAATGGGTTAGGAACAAAAGGCTAAGTGATTCTATTGCTGCGCTCTAAAACAGAGGCACAATTAAATAAATAAAAGTCTGGACTGGAGTGGCGAAAAAAGACACTCCGCCTGCTTGTGTTTTATAAAATTAGAAAAGAAAGTGTGTCCCAGGTGTGGAACAGTCTTTTAATAAAAAAAAGTTAAAAGATTTATGCTTTTAATTCCATGTCATGAGTGGTTTAATCCCGTGGGCCCACTGCTCTGGACGCCTAAGTCATGGCTTTGCACAGCTGGGTGACTCTGAGCTGAGAGAATGGGAGTGAGAGAAGGAAGCACAAGGACAACAGAGAGCCTTTGATGGGGCCTTCAGATGCAACGGAACGATGGCACCACAACACTCTCAAGCTCAATATTTCCACTGGCTTGTGCTGTGCAACACTGCTTTGCCACTGCAGTGAACAAAGTGCTGTGGCCACTATTTTGTACGAGCCAAGCAACCAACGCAACGACAATTGCTTTGGACAGGGCTTATAGGTACAAGATTTTCACCTTAATATAACATTTACGAAGCCAACTTGATGGTAAACTAGATGTACCGCAGAGCGGTACAAAATATGCCCGCCGCCCAGTCCAGCACATTTTTTCCACAAAAATAAATCACGCTGAAAGGCCTATATGATTCTAACTGTCTCACTAAATTGCATTATCCACACTCAATTCTCACTGGTATCTGCTAGACAACAAGTACCAAAACATGATTAGTTCATAGATTTCACATGTAAAATTCATTTTATACAACCCTACCCCCATCTTGCCTGTTCATAATTCTGAGAAATTCTTGAATTGTGTGCATGTGTGCGTGTACACATTTATGTTTATGTGTGTGTGTGTGTGTGTGTGCGTGCTTGTGTGTGTTTGTGCATGTGCATGCATGCGTACATATGCCTACTGTGTGAGTATGTGTCATACGTATGATTACTGTGAATGTATGTGTGTGCGTGTGTATCTGTTTATGCACATGTGTGTACATGGAATGGGTTAACATGACCCCTGGAGGCAAACATACGGAAAAGAATTGGTCATCCTAGGCCCTACGGTTCTCAAGATATTCACAGAAAACTGTGTCTGCCCTACCCTCCTTTCGGGGGGTCCAGTCCAGCGGGGGGGCTACAGATCAAAACGAAAAAACGATGGTTCCATGCTACCCATGTGGGGTTACATGCCCACCAAGTTTCGTGTAGCCCGGTCTTTCAGTGTCCCGGGAATCCGTGACGGAAATTTGGACATTTGGACAAAAATCTGACTAAACCTATATGACCGCCGCTTCGCTGCGCGGCAGTCATAATAAACTTGTAATAGGGGAATCATTCTCCTAGCATAGCCATATAGCATAGCCGTAGCGAGGTGTTAATGAGAGAACTAGCCTTGCAACTTCAAGAATAGTCAACCCAATGACATCTCGCGAGAATCGTAAAACATTATTTTTGCCTGTTGCCTGCACAACAAAAGCATTTTCATTGTGTACAGAGGGAACAAGCCACGAGAAGTAGGCTATTTACAACGGCAGAGTAAAATATATAAATATGTTATGTTAAATTAGTTATTAGAAACTTTTAAAGCCATATACACTACACACACACAGAGTTATAGACAATATTTTCTCATCTTAATGACTTGGTGTCTTCATGCTAAAGTGTCTGAGAACATTAAGCCCTGATGGGCAGCCTTGAGCTAAGACCCACTGGAGGCCCTCAGCAGGACCCCATGGATCAAAAACACTCGGTGACATGTGGAGGACAAGAAATTTCCCAGAGGTGGGACATCCAGCTGGACATCTTTGGCTGGTCGGGGTGAAAGGTATTTGGCCTGTAAAGTTCAGGGCGCGGGGAATGGTGTGCCTTGACCCCCATTAGTCATTCTGTGAATTCATATTGGCCCTTCGCTTTCTAATTAGATTATAATTTGGATTTTGTCATTGTCTGTCATCACTTAATAAGTACTGTACAAATATCTTCCCATTTTGACATTTAATAATGTCAATGCATTGTGTGTGCTATGCAGTTTTATTCTTTTAAATTGCCCCTTTATTAAATAGCAAAACAAAAAAAAACATTCCTTAAAGTGGTTGGATTTTTTCATTCTAATGCTAAAAATGTATCATATTTGACAGTTTATGTATGCTATCTCTGCCCAGTCATGCTGTACCACGAGTCATTCAAACTTCCAGAGCAACTTACATCACTGTAAAGCATGTGTGCTGCAAGATGCCACAGTGTTAAATCTACTGGGCTTGTAGTGAATGGGGTTTATAACACACATATCTGATACACAAAACAGAAACAAGTGTATAATACAATACCTTTATTACATTGTAACTACAGTGTTATATATAGTGTTATAGGCTGAGTAATTGGAAATGTATACACTGTACTACTCGGGAGCTGAGTGTTGTTACACATGCCAGCACTACCACATCAGGACCTCTGTCCTCATACACATTGTTAAGTAGTTTGGTACACTGCAGATACTGCAGTAATGGCAATGTAAAAAGGACACTGAAATATCAAGCCCTACCCCGCCATTAACAGGCGAGCCAGTGTTGCATTTGCTTCAGGGATCAGCATAAAAGGCCTTGATTGGCTGTCATTAATTATTTAGAGAACATCCTACCCCCTTCCTCTGTCAGTCTGTCAGCCCTTCTCATGAATGATGGATGGTTCGTTCGTTCGTTCTTCCACCCCTCCCTCTCGGGCTCTGCCGGCCACTGGCAGGGGCACTACTGCAGCTGAGCACTGGCTTGGCCTGCGCCGCCCTTCACTCACCCACCCTACCGGACTCACCCAGTCAGCCACCACCACCGCCGGCGGGCGTGCGCCTGGCTAGCTCTCCTTATCCCCCCTGTGCGAGCTGCCGAGGACTCTGGCCGCGCTCCCAGCCTGCTGTTCGGCCTTTCGGCTGGGCCCGGCACACACAGGCACATTGGGCTTTAAAGCGCCACGGCTGTCAGGGCTGCTGTTGTGCTGTTGGAAGTGATTTGAATTGAAGCCTATTGTCTGTTCAGGCTAATAAAGCAGCTGTGTTGATGATGGCAGTTAGTATGATGGGTGAGTATGGCAGTGCACGTGTTACCTAGCTCAGCTACAAGGTGTCATGACACAGACTCACACATACACACTTACCGATTAATACCACAGCATTGTCATGTTTCTCTTCTCTTCAGAGGATATCTATCCACAGACAGGCAAACAAAAACACAAAAAACATGCACAAACTCTATTTTAAGATTAATATTATGGTCAATGATGCTTGCCTTTGTTGGTATCTGTAATATCACATTACTAGAATACTACTTCTTGGTGTGGCTGATCTGAAGGTCAATGAGAAGTACAGCCAAGTCAGCCATGTGACATAGCAGACCAAAGGTGCTCCATAACACTCCATGCTAATGAATGGATGATATAGCACCTTATCAGATAAGCAAAGTCTCACACATAAATCATATGGGAGCTATCTCCACACCCACCATTATGGTGCTATACGCCCACCTGGATGATGTGACGTCCACCGTTGCGCAGAATTATGCTCAGAGCACACTTGGCTGCCTGGCTGGTAGATAATGAACAGGCCAATAGGTTAAATTAGTGTTATTTTTAGGCCTTGGTTGGTTGACAGAGCTAATTTTGGAAAATTTGCCCAAAAAACTGCAATGGAGGAACAAAACTATGTAGAGACACAGTCACTGCATCTTTAAGCCACCTTTGCAGATAACATAAGCACAAGGTACATAAAGTAAAACACCATATCAACCTATCTTACTATTAAAGCTGCAGAGGGTTTTTTTAGTCAGAGAGACTTAAGTATAAGTATAAGTATATATACTCTTTTGATCCCGTGAGGGAAATTTGGTCTCTGCATTTAGTGTACACACAGTGAGGTGAAGCACACACTAATCCCGGCGCAGTGAGCTGCCTGCATCAACAGCGGCGCTCGGGGAGCAGTGAGGGGTTAGGTGCCTTGCTCAAGGGCACTTCAGCCGTGCCTACTGATCGGGGTTCGAACCGGCAACCCTCTGGTTACAAGTCCGAAGTGCTAACCAGTAGGCCACGGCTGCCCCAAAAGGGAACTTGTCCTCATTATCTACTGATAAGGTTGTTCTTTAAATAATCTCAGCATAATGATGTTTGATCTATTTATCTGCAGTGGAATCATGGGAGAATATATACATATATAAACAGTGAGCCCTATACACAGATCAGTTTATACAAATAAATACTATTGCTTGTTATGTTTTATGCTTACGGCATGGTGTATCAAAAATGAGATGAGGATGGTGAGTGAATGCTCTCCACACATAGTACATAGTAGATAGATAGATAGATAGATAGATAGATACTTTATTGATCCCCAGGGGAAATTCAAGGTCTCAGTAGCATACAGACATCACACACACATTCACTAACAGCAGAAAAAAGTAATTAAAAGTATGTAATATAAAAAACAAAACTAAGAAATAAGGACAGTAGAAGATAAAGAATATACTAAATATACTAAAATACAAATTAGTATACTTTAATCAAATAATTTTTGCTTCAAAACCCGCTAAATACAATTTTCTTCCTGGCCTGAAATACTGATTTGGAGCCTGATAGCCTGAAATATCGACTAGAAGCCTGATAAAAAAATCATTGAAAAGAAAAGTGGTCAGACAGATTTAGAGGGTTTGCATCTGAACTCTTCACTTGCACATTCACATGTGTGCTTGTTAGAATATTTTTATTTTTGTATTTTTTTTAGAGGTAGGCAAGATTTTCACCTTAATGTAACCTTTATGAAGCCAATTTGATATTAAACAAACTTGTAATCGTTCACCTAACATAGCTATACTGCATAGACATAGCGTGTCGTTACTAAGAAAACCAGCCATGCAACTTCAATAACGGCCTGACAAATCTTACGAGAATCGTGAAACATTACCTTGTCAAAAGATATAGTTTTTGCCTGTTAATCTTTTACCTCCACAACAAAAGCATTTTCATTGTGTACAGGAGGGGCAAATCACAAGAAGTTATGTACAACAGTAGAGTAAAATATAAATATATTGCGACTTTAGAGGGAGCTCTACAGTAGCCAAAAATACTTAAACCTGCATAGTGTACCTTTAATATTTAATGAGAAGCCAACAGCAAGTTCTACTGGAACCCAGGTGCAAAAAGACACTGAATTCTTAAGCCCCCATATGGCATTTCTAAACTAATTCTATCCACAATATTCTCCAGCCAACAATGATGTGTGCTTAAGCCATGTAAAAGCAAACTTTAAAATTTTTCTGTCAGTCATATTATATAGAATATCCATATTGAGTACAGAATTGTCAACATTTCGAAATAAATATCAGTTGAAGCATATTCTAGTTAGCCTGCTGAGACTGCACTAAGTTAAAAGTAAACAGAATGGACGGAAGATCAAAACGGGACATATTTCCGGTTTAAGGGAAAAGGTGGATACAATGAAACATTTTCATGTAGTTTCCTGACAGTTTTTACAACTTTCCAGAGTGAAAGGACTTTCAGGTCAGAGGAGGCCCCAGGTCTGCTAGAGTAGGAGAACAGCCTGAGCTCGTTTGCAGCTCAGACACGTCGGCGAAAAAAAGTGAGGACGAAATGTGATGGATGAGCATGGAGAATTTTTAACAGCAAATAGAAGAATCGAGTGGAGGAATCACTTTAGAGGACATTAAATAGTATTGACAGATGGGCAATTGAACCACTTGCTGAGGATCTGAATGGGAGGCATGGAGGGTTCAACGCAGCTGTCAGGAGCATAAAGCCCTGGCTAACAGCGGAGGATTCTCGCCATGTTTAAAACTGCCATGTTCTCAATCAGAGCTTATGGATTTCACTGGCAACCAGCTAATTGTGAAGCACTTGTATTAAAAGGTCATGAAGTGGCTGTCTTTGTAATAAAACACACACACACACAGGATTGGGAATCTGTTGACTTACAGTATGGTGACTGGTGACATGCACCCATGTTTGATGTTTAAGACATACCAGGCTTGAATGTAGATTACTCACATAATATGATGCATTTTTAGTTTGGAACTATCTTACTGCCACTGAGACCTTAAATGTCTTAAAATAGAATTCAGAACTATTCAGAAGTATATTCTCATATTCTGGTGGTGTGGAAAGTTCAAAAGCTATGAATAATTTAACTGACATGGCAAATGTCACGTCACATTATACCGTCAAATCTAGAACATAGGCTAATACTCCATAATATGATATCAATTTGGGGTTGAATAGAAATTAATGACTAAGAGGCATTTACTTGTAGTAGCCCCATATGAAGCATTCAGCTCATAGAGAATATCAGTGGTGCATTGTTGAGAATTGTGGCATGACAGTGTGGGCTAGATTTATCAAGCCGTTTGCGCCTGTATCCAGGAGTTAATTGTTCGCAAAGACTGACATAACCAATGCGAGCTATTTACAAACAGGCCGCACTTGGGTAAAACCGCAAACTGCCTGTATTTCCTATACAGGCAGTTTCCTTCCTATAAATATCCCTGTATTTACGAAAACTGAAAGTGCACCTCTGTTTTGTTTCCGTAGACTGCATGCTGTATGTTTGCATGTGGTCACATGACCTAGAAGCACAGGTGCTCATCTGCACAGGTGTCATTGTGGAAAACATTTCATTTCATTTCATGTTAAAGATACAGGTTACATTGTGGAAAAGATTTAATTTCATTTAATTTCATGATCTAATAAATATGTGCAGTCTCAGATGTTAAATAATTTTGCACTTTCAATATTTCACAACTTTCCACATCAAGATACACTTTGAAATATCAAAAGAGATACACATATAGCAAAACATTGACATGTGTATAGTCTGTTACAAAAAAGGAGAAAAATCCAATTCTAAGTTTAGACCAGGGTATTGATTAGCTTTTAAAGTATAAATCCAAAACGATTCTCTTTGCAAAAGTTTTTTTTAGTCTATCCCTCCTCTTGGTGATATTTTAACATGTTCTATCCCAAAGATTTTTAGAGTATCGCTACTTCCATGGTTCGCCTCTTTTTAATGTAGAGCCATAGGGTATTGGTGGTTGCTTGTTCTTATAGCATATTTGGGCTCTGCTAATCTTTCTTTAAGCTTACGCTCGGTTCTTCTAATATAAAAACAGCCACAGGGACCTTCAAGTCTATAGACAACAAATGAGGTATTGCAATTAATAAATGAGTGTATACTGTATTCACGATTTACATCCTTAACTTTCGTTGGGCTTTCGAATGTCTTACTTTCACTTTCAAGTTATCCACTTAAACTTGCTAGATTTGACCAATCTTCCATAGCCTACCACAAGTATTTTGAGTAGAACAACTGTTCTTCATTATCTCCCTGCTTGTTGACATCTTATCATGTCAGACATCCCAACCTGCAAAAAGTCATTTCAGGGATCACGAAGCCGCCCCCCCCCCCCCAACTTTAGCCTACTTCAATACAGTTTCATATGTTCAATAATGTCTAGTCAGTACACTAAATAAGGAAGGCCTATTTATAGAAATTGTGAAAATAAAATATGTAGATTTTGGTAGTTTTTTTCATGTAGCCTTGGCAGCTAGCCATCTAGGCTATAGGGTAACAGGGTATAGGCCTGAATAATATGCACATGAATTTACACTTGTTAAACTCACAAACTCATGTCTTTTGCAATCATTTAACCAGCATGGCCAATGCTAGTCACTGTTACAAACAGTGCAGCATGCAAGATTAGGCCTATCATTATCATTCTTATGAGACAAAGGTAGCCTACACTTTGAAATGGGTCTTACATTTTCCTTTTTTTGAGGTACTGACTCTGCCATGCCCATGACGCTCCTGTTCCGGGGGGGAAAGAGATAAAAGCCCGCCTACACTGAAAACTGATTGGTTGATTTAGCGAAACAGGCCAATCAGGATGCTCTCTGTCTTGGATGCGCTCAGGCACACACGCACCACCCCTCTCTCTCTCTCCCGTCGTGTGCGCGCTACACACAGATGCACACGCGGTCTCGCATGTGCGCTCTTGATCGCTCACTCTAGATTCCGGGAGATGTTATCTAATTTGCGGGCGTCAGGAGCCGCTATCAATATGCGGGATACTCCCAGAGCTTCCGGGGGACTTGGGATGGATGTCTGTCATGTATTGCCATGTTTCATGATCAGTATCATGTATCAATGTTTCATGTACCTTCATGAAAGGATTTGTTTTAATCTTGTCATCAGCGAACTTCATTCAACTGTGCTTGTGATTGAAGTATGCCATTCAGTTGTAAATGCTCGTAAATTGCGGTAGAGGGCGGAGAAAGGTTAGTTACCAGAGCTGCTGTTTTGATAAATCCTGCGCACAATGAGGAAGCACAATGGCAGCGCAAACTGTGCTAGTGTTAGTAAATCTACCCCTGTGTGTCTGGCAGAAATTGCGTGCCAAAAACCAAGAGTTTCACATTGAAAATGTTGGCAACCCAATTATGTAGCCATGGTCTCCCTCACCCACACTGAACCTTCAGCCTCAGCGAGAGGACTGTTTACAATTCACCACCACACGGGGCGTGTCGGCACTGCATGGCAGTGCAACCAGGGCAGGCCAGGAGCAGGCAGTGCCCAACCAGGTTCAAAGAGACACCACCACTGCGACCCACCTGGAGCCAGACGAGCCCGAGGACATCTCACACCAGGACACAGTTATCTGAGCTCCTGTAATCCTGTTTGATCGAAACACCCTGAATATTACCAAATGTGTGTGGATCTGTGAATCTACAAGAGCTGAATTATGGAAAACTGGTATTGGAGGGATGGAAGTGGCCTTGACTTTTTTGATGAGGTGAAGAAGAAACTTTCTGGAGGGAGGGAGTCCATTGTATATATGAGCGCCTTTTAAACTCTTCTTCACTGCCCACTGTCCACTGCAGCTGCACCCACTGCAAATGAGGCCAAGTCTGAGTTTTTATCTGAAGCATTTCACTTTTACCATCTTCCATACAGCAAGTGAAGACCAGGGTTGGGTCAGATTACTTTGAAATGTAATCCATTACTGACTACAAATTACATGGCAATTTTTGTAATCAGTAACGTAATCAGGATTACCAAAAACATGTAACGTAATCTGATTACTTTAGGATTACTTTTCCTCCAAAAATCTTAATGTAGCCCCTTGTTTTAGTGTTACCATTTACTTTGAGGTCACCAGGTCCCATTGTCTGAAAAACACCCAAAACTAATACATTTCTATAGCTATTCTTCACTTTGGGGGTGGTATTTTGGTGGTTGAAATTTTCCCCATCCCAAAATTGATCACTTAGTCATGGATGTGATCATGGATCACTATTCTCCAAACATGCACAACTCAGCTTAACCTTTATAAGGGCACACCTGGACAATGAATTTAGCTTCCGCTGGATTTTTTTGACCCAGAGACATGGCCTGATATTGAATGACACCATGTCCATTTCAATTGTGGGGGTGAGAAAATTATTCCTTTGGGATGTTTTTCAACCAGGGGGACCTGGTGACTTTCTCAAAGTAAACGGTAACACTAAAACAAGAGGCTACATTAAGATTAGGAGGAAAAGATCAGGCAGTGTGCCGAGAGACCTGCCCCAATAGTAAATAAGTTAGTAAGTAAGTATAGATACTCTTTTGATCCCGTGAGGGAAATTTGGTCTCCCAATCCGTGAATTAGTGAAGCACAGTGAACACACAGTGAGGTGAAGCACACAATGAGCACACAGTGAGGTGAAGCACACACCAACCCGGAGCAGTGAGCTGTCTGCTACAACGGCGCCCGGGGATCAATGAGGGGTTAGGTCACCGCCTGCTTTTGCAATTTTACAAACATATTATTTGCGTCAATTATACATTTTTCCCGTAGTTTGTCACCGTGGAAGATGTAAAGTGCCAAAGTAGGCATGACAACACTTGGCACCACAAGGACAGTAACATGGTAACTGTAGTTTTACAGCATTATTTTGGTTTAGTTGCTGGAGTTGATCTACGTACGTCATTATCCAGATGTGTCTAATTGGGATTGTGGGCCTAGCAGATGCTGAGACTTGACTAACAGGTCAAGCCCCAATTATTACTTTATTGAAATAGGACAGTGTAGAGTCACAGTAAGTGAGTGTGTGTGTGTGTGTGTGTGGGTGGGTTGTCAAGAAATGACCGGTCGGCAGATTTAAAGCTGGATCCCCATAGATACTTGGACCCCAATGTGGTTTGGGTGGGCATCACAGCTTCTTGTGTAACAGCTCCCCCCTGTTTATTCATTGTTCCATTTTGAATTCTGTTTTTAATCATCAATGTTTCAATATTTTATTCACTGACTAACAACCTTTCCATTGCAACTAACATGAACTTAATGAAACTAAACAAAGAGACTTGATAGACAAAAAATGATTTAGAAGAAAAAATATCAGACAGAGATTTTACCATCTGAAGTTGTTTAAAACAGTTCAGTATCGTTACTTGCTTTCTGGCAGAGACCGGGGTTCGATTCCTGCTCACTGCAGTACTTTTGAAGGTGCATTTCTCACAGCTAAACCAAGCTAGATAGATAGATACAGTATATATATAGAGATAGAAGGTTGGGCTTGTGGAACTATAGGCTACATGGTCCTCACTTTAGATTGGGGGGCTGCAAAATTTTGATTCACGCTTGTTTACTTCGGCAGTTGGGCAGCCGACCAACCAGCGAACAGTGGGCGTCCCTGAGAGCGATTACGTACCCAGGCATGGTGTTTCAATTACTACGTCCCCGCCCCTGAAGCAGATCGCTTGGAATACATCAACGTAGGGAGCGAAAATGACATACTTATGAAATCTTTGAGCAAATGTAAATAATACTTTAGGACATTAACAGGAGTGTCATGAACGAAGTCACAGTGGAGTAGGATGTTATATCGTCAGCTAAACTTTAGTCATAGATTTTGTCACTAAAGGCTACGAACGTACCCGAGTAAAACTGTAATTTAGTAGGCTACATGGTCGGGTCAAAATCGCTATTTTTCAAACACTAAGAAGGCTCGACATAACTTGAAACTTTGATCGAAGCATCATCAGTGTCTCTACATATGAACTCGAGCATTAAGAACATTGTTCGTGTACACATAGTTTACTAAAAAGAAAGATTTTGGACAGGCTAGCAAAATTTACTACAAATAGGTAAGAAAGGTCTTATAAGCGTATTAGTTATCCACCTCTTTATCTTATACACCATTAACAAACATTAACAAGCTTCTTGTTAACACTTACAACTGTTAACAAATATGCTTGTAAGTAACTTAAAAGGATGCTTATTAACACTTACAAGCTGCATGTTAACAGTTAGTGAATGTTATAAAAGGATAACAACAGTTAACAAACTGTTAGTAATGAATTGTTCACTGCTTATTATGCACTGTTAATACTTAATAAGTTGTTATTCTAAAGCGTTATGTTTTTCAGTGCATCCACACAAAGCTGTGTCAGAACAGCGAGGCCTTGTTTTATTGACTGGTGAATGTCATCATCAAAAACAAAGACAATTAGCTTAACACCACGCTTGTGTGTCATCAGCAAGTTCTACCATCTGCTAGACAAAATTCATATGGTGAAAGCAGTGGAGCAGAATTACTTAGAGAGAGAGGGAGAGAGAGAGAGAGAGAAAGAGAGGGAGAGAGAGAGAGAAAGAGAGCGAAAGAGGAAAGCCATTTTAGTTCAAGCTGACATAATCTCGGTTTATTGATGGTGTTTGAAGACATTTGTGTTGGTCATCAGGGTAATGCACCATCAAGTCAATAAATATGTCAACAAATTCTTAGATCAAATATAAACACAAACTGCGGAATACAGACAGAATACAGAAAATTACAGGCTGGGCACAAGGTTTTCCAAAGAATGTACAGGATGTCTAAACCACAAAACAATTGGGTGTGTCACTCCTTTTCCTGTCGCGCGTAGGAAAACGTTCACATCAGAGGCTGCGGAGGCACTTTCATCTGTATCTAATCTATGCCACCTGCTTGTTACCCCTTCTGTGAGCCACGTCCCAACTAGTTAACATTCAAAAGGCTCAGTCACTTGTGCTGGGGCATGTGACTCACGTGTATACACAATTACATGAAGAGGCATCTTCAAACATAGCTCTCTGGACCACTCCGAGCCTCAGCCTCTTCTCCGCCCAGGTGGAATGCACTTACTTTGATGTATCGATCAGTCCCATGGTTGTGTTGCACTGTCCATGTAGGTGTGCTGCTACTGCATTATGTCAGCGCTAAGAGGGATGCAAATGAAATGAAAAAAAAAAAAAAAAAACCTTGAGAAGTTTATGGCCTGCCTGTTTTCCAGCCTTCATGAGTCTACTGTAGGATGCTAGGGAGTAAACCTAGGCCCACCGGCTTTGTTCAGCTATGTATGTATGCAGAGACGAAACTTCCTGTCTGCAGATAAAAATGTGTGGTGTAGATAAAACAGCTTCGTGGAACCAGGGAGCAGTGATGCAGCACTACGACGTTACCGCGTCGACTACGACAAGCTATGCAAACAGGCCGCTAATTAGCATGACACGCAGTCGTAATAAAAATGACACGACGAGTGTTTCGTCATACAAACCTAATCAAAGAGCAAACACACCATCTCATGCCTCCCTGATTTGAATAAATAAATACTGTACATAAAGCTACAGTAGGCTAACACTACATGTGTGTGTGTGTGTGTGGTGGTGGTGGTGGTGGGGGGCAGATCCTTTTGCAGTGTCTTGCCATTCATCACAATGCTATCCTGTAGCCTGACACTGAAGGAATAGCCCGGTAATCAGACTAAAACCAAACCTACAGTGAGAGTCCCTGGGGCGACATGCCATTGTGATAATATGATGAAGCACAGAGTCATAATTGATTGGCAACGCAGGTGAAATTGTGAAATGATTGACTTTCACCCCAGTGGAGGAGGAGAAATGAAAGAGTGACAGGCCTGCGGGCGCAGAGCACAGCTCCACTTAGGTCTCTACCTGCTGATGGAGAGCACATGGGGTCAAGGAGAGGAGGGACGCACAAGGATATCCCTATCGGTGAAGATCGAGTCACTCCACAGCATTTAGCTATCTGTAATCTACAGCCCTGGGGGCCAGGCGTCATTCTGTGTCATCTAATTAAAACATGACAGATAGTTGCCAGATGAAAAGTCCATGTGTCTCTGAAAGAGAGTTCATGCATCAGCCCTAAAACATTTCCACCTCAAGGTATTGGCTGAGGACATCGCCTTCCATTACAAACTCGTTAAAATCATACTTCCCAGGGTAATGGAGATGAGTCAGATGTCCTTTGTTATTTGTCATACAAAAGTCTCAAGAGAAACACCCGTACATGGGTTACTGTCGCTCTTGTATTCTAGCTCTGTGTGTTTTCGATCAGTGAGATTGTTCTGGGTAAGATCCTGAAGGCTTCTTCTACACCAATTAGACTGTGTCAAACAAACTGCAATGCCATGGAGACATGATGACATTTGGTTTTAAAATCTTCTTCAAATGAAACAAAGGATCCAACACATTTTTGTTTGATTTTAAACAAAGCAATTGCAA
Source organism: Alosa sapidissima (assembly GCF_018492685.1). Classification (NCBI taxonomy): domain Eukaryota; kingdom Metazoa; phylum Chordata; class Actinopteri; order Clupeiformes; family Clupeidae; genus Alosa; species Alosa sapidissima. Next base: position 31,283,093 of record NC_055967.1, read on the forward strand.
CTTTTTTATATACAAACTTTTAGGTAACACTTTAAAAGCTTTGCTAACAGGCCCTTTATGACAGGTGGGTTGAGTACACTTTAAAATGATTTATAACAGCTGTTTCTAATGGGCTTTTCATGACCATTTGACATACAGTATCACCAACCCATACCAAGGTTTGCCACGTCTACCTGCAACTTTTAGTCTGAGGAAGAGCCGCACGGGTGGAAACGTCACAAACGAAATAAAACAGGATCATCTGCCATGGATGCATGGCAGGCCACTGATTTTTGTCAATGGTACAACATTTTTATGTTAATGTGTATATTTGCTTACGCTTTAAACCAAAATGTTTATCTAAATATACAATGTTTACCAAAATGCCTTAGTGTCATAATTATTGAAATATTGATAACAAAATTAGAAAGTATGATCTTGACAAACGTTGGAATGATAACTTACAATATTAATAAGTAAGTATGTCAGTGGTCATGTAGGATTTACTTACATATCAACCTACTTTTAGAGTGTCAACTTTTATGTCATAATTTTCTCTGATGGATGTTATGAAACAGGGCAGTGTAGGCTTGCAGAGGGCTATTTTATGAACAAAAATGATTGCGATGTCTCAGGCTTTTGTCCTCTTCCTTCACAAAGCACTCTGCCAACTCCTCAAGTAAGCTGTATTTCGTTAATGTAAAAAAAAGTTGTATCCTCTTTGGATGAAAGGACCAACTGAAACCTCTGCCATGTGGTGTGGGAAAATTCCTGCCTTTGTTGCTAGCTTTACAGCCTCCTTTCTCCCATTGTGCTGCTCAGAATTGGATTATTCTAAATACTTTTTCCTCCACATTATTGATTTAGTCATCCATTAGCTCTTATATAAGGCAGTTCGCTGCATCCTCTGGACCAGTAGAATACTACTGAGAAAAAGAAAACAGAATTTCATTTAAAAATCATTACTTATTCGCAATATCACACATGTATTATCCTGGCTGATAAGAACCTGCATTATTGATGGAAACCTGGGTCACTCAGGCCCATTGATATCAATGATGTCATTGCACCAATGAAAGGGGCAAAGAGCTAACTTTTGCCCATTTTGGCATTAATGCGTTGTGATGTAAGAGCCATATTATTTTTTGCCAGCGACATTGCATTTGTGCCCTGTGCATTGCATAACTGAATGACTGTGTATTGGATGATATTGATGAAGTCAAGCAGTGTTCTATAGCAGAGGTTCTCAACCTTTTTGGGGCTAAGGCAGACCGAAGGTCAGACCAAAGGCACCACTGTATGGTTACTGATTATAAAGTATGTCACACACATTATAATAAGCTATAACGTTACTTAGTGTTTTAAGCCCAGAACGTTGTTTCTCAGGCAGCGCTGGAAGGAACTAGGGTTACACAAGGGTTAGGGTTAGAATTTGGGTTAAGGTTGGGGTTAGGTGCCTTGAGGTCGACGGTCGCAGCGTTGCCTTGAAGTCGATAGTGGGGGCTTGAAACACCATCGAGCAACAGGGCTCATTCTTATGCCCATATTTTTTCTATACAGTGTTCATGAGCTGAGACCACATTTAAAGACATGTGTTCACATGATGCTCACTGAACTATTTAATTAAGAAGGTGTGTGATAGCCTATTCCATGAGTCAGGGATGGATTACTGCACGGGCCTACCGGGCCCAGGCCCAGGGGCCCATGGGGTCAGGGGGCCCTGAAGCCCAAGCTTTTGCATGGAATCATTGCCTCAATATCAACAAATCAGGATGTAGGCTATGAATCTGATTGAATGTAGTATTGGCCATCCCCAAAATGCACCAGAATGCAGGAAATCACATCAAACAAATTAAAAAATTCTGGGGGAGGACCCCCAAACTCCCCCTCCCACATATGTGACAATTAGTGGGGGGCCCTTAATACATCTGGGCCCAGGGGCCCGAAAGTTCATAATCCGCCCATGCCATGAGTCTGTATAAATGTATTGGGTTCCTCAAAATTCCACGGCCCACCTTACTTTGCCTCATGGCACACCATTGTGCCCCAGCACACCAGTTGAGAAGCACTGTTCTATGCAGCCTGCATTGTATTGACAAGCACAATCATCAGTACCAATCTTGAACTGGCAGCCTCCGACATGAGAGGCAGGTTTTCTACCAATGAGACTAAAACCCCTGCCCTGGGTGCTAGTGTGTTTCAATAGCGTGTCTTTTAAAGATGCTACAGTTTATTTGCTGCTACTTTACACTGTAGCTATGTTTTAGCTATGCCACTATTTTCCCTGACTGGGAACAAATTTACATGGACAGTACCTCTAGAAGTACAAAATTGTATTATGAGAGATGACGGGCTAGTTAATCAGCATGCTAACGTAAAAGTATCCGATGTAGTTTTGGGTATTTTGATGACTATAGAGCTCCCCTTAGAGCAGTGTTTCTCAAACTTTTTCAGACCAAGGAGCACTTAACCAACAAAAAAAGCTCACAGACCACAGGGCTCTCAAGTGTCACGCATTGAGCGTGACAGTCACTCATTTCAGTCTTTTGTCACGCTCTCCCGCCACACATTGTATTTCTCAAGCAGAAAAACTATTTATATTTAATATGCTGCCGCAGCGCCCAAAATGTCTCTGGCCGCGCCGCTCTCACTATGGCAGTGGCAGGAATCAAGCGCGTCTCTCCCCTGGAGTTGAGCCTGCCACTTATCAGCCAATCAAAAATAACGAGAGGGCTACACAATAGCCAATCAGAAAATAGCTCTACTGTATCTGGGTAAGATTTAACGCAACAACCAATGAAAAACCTGTATCCTGGAATTGTTGAACGTGAACTTACTTCTTCCAAGTTTCGTTCACCTTGGAGCTTCGAGCACCAGTTCATGGTTTCAGCACAGAGTAAGTCATCTTTTAATGTTACAACAAATCCACAACTTGTTTGACACAAACAATGACAACGTGACTGCTGCTATAGAGAATGTTTCCCAGATAATTAGCATCAGTTGTTCATGACTGTCTGTAACTTAGCCAACAGTTTCACAGCCTGTTCATTGACAACACTTGCTCAGAACAAGTAGGCTATGCCTAGTCATACTTTCGTTCACACGATGACTGACATATTGTCACATTCTAAACATATCTCTCTCCAAATAGGTTTAATCATTTTATTAGCACTAAACAAATTAAAGTGTATTGCATAGCCTATTGTTATAGGTCACTTTTAAAATCATGTCATATTATATAATTATATCCTGGCCATGGATGCATTAATCATTGCATCTGTATTCAAAAATGTCGGTAAAAAGCAATTAAGCATCCTCTCATTCACCCTGAGAGGAAAGCCCCTAAAAGGTCCAGGTTAGTGGATGCTCAGAGGTGGTGAAAAGGCCCTTTATTGAATTGTCAGTGCCATGTGTCAAATCTTTTCTTTTGCAAATCTGAGCAATTATAAATGTTTTGCCCCATTTTGACTTAGGAGGGCATTGCTCCTACATACTTTAGCCAATAATCAAATGCCTGCTCTCTTTTGGAAAGCTGAGACACTGTTGGAAAACAATTAGTATAACTGTGTGATGTACTGACACAAAGTTACAAAGGCTAGATTATTCTTTTCTTTTTCTACCGGATAACAAGCATCTTTGAACTGACCACATTCCAGCGCTCTCTAGGTCTTGACTTGATATGACTTGAGTCCTAGCATTAGGTCTTGCATGCTGTGTGCAAAAGAAGATCAATATAGAATGACAACATGAGCACTTTAGACTATTATTTGCAAGGGTATGCTCATGCATTTTGTAAAATGCCCTATGAAAACTCCCCATAGGACTTTGGGTTATCCAAAATGCATACTGGCAATCAAATGCTTACTGCATGTGAACCCCTTATAAGCATAATCTTGGCCTCAAATGAAAGGTAATGGGGGATTGTCGCTCTTGCCTGTCCTCAAAACTTGAGAGCCCTGAGACCACCTAGCTAAAAAAAACAACAGTTGATCTCCTTCAACAGTATATTACACAATAGGCCTACTCACTGAACCACCATGCTTATTGTCTTTGCACCTTGCTTATTGTGTCAGAGGATTCATATGATTTAAATTGGCATAGCTTACATAAGCAGTGTTGCAGAACTGTTTGGATTTACATACAAGTTGGTTCAATATTATAAACAACTCATCTATATTATTTTTTACCACTTCTGCTCGCGGACCATTTGGGATAGCTTGCGGACTGTTGTGTTAGACTTATACTGAAGGTTTGCTTTATGGTTGGAGCTTTACTGAAACGTGTCGTCAAGACCAAATACCACTCAGGAGCCTGCCTCCAGTAGGGGGCAGCATAACATAACATCCCCCTTTCTTAGTTCTGTAATAACCATTACCACTTTCTTTTTTCTTACAACTAATAATTCTCAACAGAAAATATTCTATATATATTTCACCAGGTCTAGACACATTCTTTCACATGAATCTTGGTGTTTTCCATTAAACTTAACTTGTAACACCTTTTTTTTTTCAACAACACTTAACCATACTAACTATGAAGGTGAGGTAGACTGCTCAGACCTTCAACCGAGTGAGGGGGTTATTCTGCCCCTTGGGCCACTCAGTATTTAACTAGTAACATAGTCTCTCAGGTACTCAGGTACCCTTCTCTCTCTTGCCGGGTACATTTTCTGGGCAGGACAGCTGAGCTGCGAGAGTTCCTGTTCAGCAGAGTTGTGCACCTCTGGCAGTGGTTCTATGGCTGTGGTGACCCCCGGGCCCTCAGGCGAGTCCTCTAGCTCCCCTGGCGCCACAGGTGTATTGGTGAGATGCTGTCGGTTACGGCAAAGAACTCCGCTGGGGGTCTCCACAAGGTAAGACCTCGGTGTGTGGGCAGTCTTCAGCACTGTCCCTTTCTCCTCGGTGTGTGGGCAGTCTTCAGCACTGTCCCTTTCTCCTTGGTGTCTGACACCCAGACATGATCGCCAGTGTTGAGCCCAGGCAGATGATGAGCTCTGTGTCGTCATGTTGAACTCACGCTGCTGGTTTCTTTTGTTTTCTTACTCCTTTTGTCTCAGTTGTTGCAGATTAGTCCACCTGGGTCGTAGAGATGATGGTACAACGTGTGGTTCTAAGGCGTCTGCCCATCAGCAGTTCAGCTGGACTATGACCGTTAGATAGTGGGGTGGCTCTATAGATCATGAGTGCTAGGTATGGGTCAGACTCCTTCTTCAGCATGTGTTTGATGGTTCTCACTGCTAGTTTTGCTTCCCAGTTACTCTGGGGAAATCTCGGGCTTGATGTGACGTGTTTAAATGACCAGTCTTTTGCAAACTGACAAAAAAAGCCCGGATGAAAACTGGGGACCGTTGTCCGATCTTACTGCTGAGGGGATCCCGTGTCTGGCAAAGATAGACTTGAGATGCTCTATCACTGCTGCTGAAGTAGTGCTGGAAAGTTTTTGCTATCTCAACGTACCGGGAAAGATAATCCACTACAAGGAGGTATTGATGCTGGTTCCACTCAAAAAGATCCGCTCCTACGACCTCCCATGGTCTCTCCGGGATGTCCGAAGGCATCAGTGGCTCCATATGATGGACTCTGTCCCTCGCACATGTGTCGCATCTTTCTACCAGGTTCTTCAGCTGGGTGCTTAAACCTGGCCACCAGACTGACTGTTTAGCACAGTCCCGGCACTTCACTATGCCGAGATGGCCTGCATGCGGTCTTTCCATCATGTCGGCCTGTAATGTTCTGGGTATGACCAATCTTTTATTTCTAAGTAATAGGCCATTCTCCACTGTAAGCTCTCCTGCAAATGGTGCATACAAACAGATTCTCCCCTCTATTCTAAATCTCTCAGGCCACCCTTCTCGGCAGTACTTTTTCACATCCTGTACTACCTTGTCTCTATCTTGATGTTCTTTTATCTCCTGTAGTCTTGATTCTGTGGCTGGCAAGCCAGCAAGGATCATGTTGACATACAGGTTCAGCTGTGTTTCCAGGTGAGTATCGAGCTCTCCTTTCTGGGGGGCTCTCGACAGGACGTCTGCCGTGGCTATGAGTTTTCCAGGCACGTGCGCAATTGTGTATCGATATCGCATCATTCTCATGCGCAGTCTCTGGATCCGTGGGGGAAGTTCATCCAAGTATTTCAAACCTAGTAGCGGTACAAGTGGCTTATGGTCAGTTTCAATATGCAAGTCTATGCCGACCAGAAAGTCCGAGAAGCGTTCACATGCCCAAGTAACCGCTAGGGCTTCTTTTTCAACCTGGGCATATCTTCTTTCTGTGTCACTCAGAGCACGTGAAGCATATGCTACTGGTTTCAGTGTGTGATCTTGTTTCTGTAGTAGGACAGCTCCTAAGGCATACGAGGATGAATCGGCAGACACAACTGTGTGTGCATGTCTGTCGTACAGCGCCATGACAGGTGGGCTGCTGAGCTCTCCTTTAATGCTGTCGAACGCCTGTTGCTGGGGTTGTCCCCATGTCCACATATTTTTCTCTCTCGAAGAAGAAGAGCTCGCAATGCCTGTGTCTTCTCAGCCAGCTGAGGAATGTATTTGCCGAGGTGGTTCACCATGCCAAGGAAACGTCTCACCCCGCTGACATCTCTTGGCTCCTCCATGGCAGTGGCGGCTTTAATCTTACTTGGATCCGCTCTGACGCCCTGAGCATCGATGACTTGACCTAGGAACTTGACTGACCTTTTTGAGAACTCACATTTGTCTGTTTTCAGTGTCACGCCATTCTCTTCTAGTCTTTTCAGCACTTCTCAGAGGTGAGCATCATGGATGGACTGCGTTTCGGCGTAGACCAGCACATCATCCATCTGGCACAGCACTCCCTCCAAGCCCTCCAGCATCATAGACATCCTTCGTTGAAAATGCTCTGGTGAAATTCCAAAGCATAAGCGGTTAAAACAGTACCGTCCAAACGGTGTGATGAATGTGGTAAGTAATCTGGAGTCCTTAGAAAGAGGGATCTGCCAGAATCCTGAGTTTGCGTCTAACTTTGAGAGTACTTTGCCGTTCTCTAGCTGTCCTAGAGTATGCTCAACTGATGGCAGCATGTGTTTTTCTCGTTTCACAGACTGATTTAATTTTGTCAAGTCCACGCAGATACGAACCTCATTGTTTGGTTTTGGGACCGGCACCATACCAGCACACCAATCAGTAGGTTGTTCAACTCTTGAATCACTCCTAGATTTTCCATGTGTTTCAGTTACATTTTCACGTTGGGCATGAGAGACAGTGGTATGCGCCTTGGGGTTGACAACGAGTATGGGATTGCATCTGGATTCAGCCTGATCTTGTACTCTCCACTTAATTTTCCTAACCCGCTAAATAACTTAGGAAACTGTTCCTTCACATTTTCCTGACTGGTGGCACTATGAATGCCAGCTACTCTGGCCACAAGTCCCAGCGCAACACTAGCACTGCGGCCAAGTAATCCTGATTTCAGCCCCGACACAACGTAAACATCCTGCTCACTTGTGTTGTTCAAGCTTATGCTCTTCAGTGTGGCAGTGAATTGTCCCTTTAACAGGTAGGCGGTTCATTCCTGCCCCATATAAGATTTTGTCAGACATCTGCAGTGGTGGAAAGTCTTTGCAGGCTTTGTACTCTGATTCAGGGAGGACTGTTACATCTGCCCCTGTGCCTATCTTCAGCTGTGTGTCATGCCCGCCTATCTTTAAATCTGTAACCCATCCATTGTCTGAGTCTTTTAAGTTCACTACCGCTAAAAATGCCACATCTTCATCGGAATTACTTTCTACTGCTGCTTCTATTTCTCCAACAGCACAGTTGTCCTGTTGCCGCTTTGATGCATGCATGCTTTCTTTTGGTTGCCATTGCATTTTCCCTTTGTTTTTAGCATAACTTTTCTGTTGGAAACGAACACTGTCTACATGTTCCCCGGACCACGCTTTGAGAAACACTGCCTTAGAGTCACAGAATATTGATCTTTTACCCTGCCATTGTAAATACGTCTCAGGGCTTGAGCTTCCCCTTGGACACAGTGCATGTGCATTTGTTTTGGAGTCGAACGACTAGCAACAGGCGAAAACGCTAACACTTTATAATAACTACACACAATTAATCATTTATTAAGCCTTTGTTACTTATTAGTTAATGGTTTGTTCATCATTAGTAATTTCTCATTTATCATCAGTAAAGCATTTGTTCACACAGTTATAAATAGTTTGTTCATAGTAAATAAGCCTATATCTAAAATATGTTTATACATTATTGTTAATACTTAATAAATGATGCAATAATATGTTTTTGATTAAGTAATATTTCTGTAACTGTATGTAAACATGATTTACAGATGAGAACTAATGTAGGAATAATGCTTTACAAACGAAGAATACAGCATTTAATAATAGTTTACAGATGTTTAATAACTCTTGCATAGTTGTAGGGGTTTCTATCTGGGCCAAGGTAGTGTAGTGGATAAGGAGCAGGACTAGCATGCAGTAGCCTGAAAAGTTGGGGGTTCAATTCCTGGCTTTCACTGTCAATGGCCTTCAATTTAATTGACATGTGTACGTCGCTTGTCTGCTAAATGAATGAATGTGAATGTAATCTTTACAACTCATTTAAAAATGTGTTGCAAGGCATAGAAAGTCCTCACTTTAGATAAGCTCACAAAATATCATTAACTAACCACTTGTAACTCCTTAGTTAATCATGAATTATAGTATTAGGAAGTGGTTTATAAAATATGTATCCTCACCCTAACTAATCATTAGTGCATGTGTATGTAACAACTGCTAAATAAAGGAAATATTACTTCATCAACAAAATATGATTGCAAAATATATTAAGTATTAACAATAATTCATAAACATATTTTAGATATAGGCTTATTTACTATGAACAAACCATTTATAACTGTGTGTACAAATACTTTATTTATGAGAATTAACATAGGAACAATGCTTTACAAATGATGCAAAGCATTTTGTAATAGTTTGCAACTGGTTTATAATAAGAAAATTATTTCATTATAAGTGGTTGTTTCATTACTTATTAAGTATAAATCATGTACTTAAAAACATATTTTTTGGATAGGCTTATTTACTATGAACAAACCATTTATAAATGTGTGAACAAATGCTTTACTGATGATAAATTATGTATGAGCAAGAAATTACTAATGATGAACAAAACATTAACTAATATGTAACAAAGGCTTAATAAATGATGAATTGTTTGTAGTTATTATAAAGTGTTACCTAGAAAACAATCTCCAGAGAGCTATCTACTGACCATGTAATTTTTCACGATTCTCGAGAGATGTCTCCGAGTCGCCGTCAGCCAAATTGCCAGGCAAGTTTTCAGCCTGTGTTGCGCTGTCAGCTATGCTGCACGGTCAGGGACAGCTCCTGTCCCGAATTTCAATCACAGCTTCATCGGCCTTGTCAAGTTGTCAATGGCCAAAAGTTGGCTACTGTAAACGCACCTGGAACAAAGTGTCCAGTGGCATTGCCGCCGCTACCATCACGCACATCTTGGACTGTGTGTAGGGCACCAAGGGACAGAGGGGGCATCACAATTAGCTAGAGTAGCTTTACTGCAAACTGCTTTTCACTCTTCTTAGAGAACGTTTACAATGTCAAAATGCACCAACAGCATCGTAGAATGATACTTTTTAGGTCTCAGTCTCCACTATGCAGCAGATCTAACTTGAACGTTATGCAACTCGTTTAATTGGGAACGAGTCTGAGCACGAGAGGGCGATAGAGTGGCAGGTTCCAGCTGGTCATTGTTGATGATTGATTTATCCTTTTTAATATAATAAACTTTTAAAAGGAAATCACGAGGACTCCCCACGCTGATGTATTCCAAGTGGTTTGCTTCGGGGGTGGGGACGTAGCAAATCTAAAGAGCCTGTGTAACGTAATCTCTCTCAGCCACGCTGGTTGGTTGGTGGCTCTCGGTAGATTTTCTACACGCAAAATCCTAAGAGAACTCATCTGTGCCAGTCACAGTAGTGAAGGGAAACAAAATTGAGCGGAAGTACCTAAACAGCAGAAGCCAGGCTAAATCTGGGTCACAACACCAATGCAAACCAATACATCCCATGCATTGTAGCCTCAACCATGGGTGTTACGTGTTTTAGCAGGGAGACTAAAACCCATCGAAGCTTGTATCTGAAGCTAGCCTGTCCTCCTAAGATGTAAGAAGTTTACTCTCTGTAATGACATTACTTTAGGCAGATATTTTGCCTGTTACAAACAGTCTCCTTATTAGGTGAATGACAGAAACATACTGTTTATTAACTTTTTACATTTTATAAGGACTGTAATTTGAGACACCAATTAAAGTGTAGACCTTGTCTATCTAAGCAGTAGAACAAGTGATTGCAATTAATTATAATCAGTCAGTCTCAAATGGTCAAATAATAAGTGTATGAATTTTATGACAGCATTCTATTGTGAATAAGAATATACTATCTGTCAATCAGGTGCATCTACACAACAACTAGTACAGGTGTTAATAATGATAACATGTTAATGCTGATAAGTTATTTATTTATTTGTGAAGGCATCGAGACAGCTGGTGTTGGTTTGTGTGTGCATGCAAGATCATTTCACAAACACTTCTACAAAGATATAATCCAACAGTGATTAATTCAGGCAGAGTACCTGTCATATGAGACATATTGCAACAACACATTCTTAAAAGGAAAACCGAAGGACCTAGAGGCCTTGAGTATTTGGCTCAGCAATGAGTGAATAGTTGATTTAAAGTTATTTCCACCATAAGATCATCACAGTGGTATTACACAGACAGCCAAGAGAACGACTGAATGATGGAACACATTTATTGAAAAACAAAATATATGTGACAATGATGAATTAACAAATTAAATGACTGATCTGTGTGTGTGTGTGTGTGTGTCTCTGTGTGTTTCATCTTACTCGAGCGTCCAGCTCAGTGTTAGCGTGAGGCTGCTTGCACTTTCTGGTCATATTGCTACTTCTTGGCGCCCGGATCCCGGCCAGACCTTTCCTTTGACCCCAATCTAGACGGGTTTCAACGCTCCGCTGCCCCCTGTATCCAACCCCTTCAGAGATGCTTCTAATCCAGTGCCAACACACACCCACACAGAGGACTGCACTGCCATTTAAAGTCCAGCGTGAATGGTGAAAGGCCACCAGGGCCTGACATCAAATTAACGATGATTGTCAGAGGCTGCATTTTAAGCCTCTTTTTGCATATGCGCTTTGACAGTAAGGCGAAGCGCATCCTTAGTGGTTCATAAATTAGACTGATCACAGGCCCACTCGCTTCAGCTAATAGCCAGACCCCCCAGGACCTTCACTTGATCCGCACAACAACCCAACTTTCTTCCTGTAATAAGACTGACCAAACTTTTTGTTCATTTTCAATATTTTGACAGCATTATTTCACTAATATTTGTAAACTGTAATTGTTATGTCACCTCCCAGAGCTTAATTTCAAGTAACAGCTCAGATAATAGGATGCTGCTGTCATAGCTGTGGTGACATAATACATTGCTATGGTTTGTTCTTTGGACAGTAGACAATTTTTCATGACGCTGGATTCAAGTGATTTTACAACAGTTTCTGACTTTGTAGCAACCCATTTTCTGTTGTGAACAAACGCTCTATCTGAGCACACAGCTGAATCAGATGTTCTGATGGAGGTTGCCACGACTTCCCTCTACGTTCACCTGTCAGTGAGTTCTCTGCGATCTGGAACAACTATGCCAATGAAACGGCCTATACACAAACAAACGTAAAGCTCTCCTTATGGCAAGCAATGTCGTCTCAAACAAACTGCACCCGGAGACAGTAGAAGACATTTGCCTGGCTCTGCTCATCACCTCCCAAACCTACAGCTAAAAGGATCCTTGTGAGAGGGAGTGGGGCTTGTGAGCTGTGGATCTGCAGGCAGCTTGTGATTATGTTGGAACAAAGGCTGATGATGAAATCACTGGTAGTGATTTAGATCCGACATTCTCTCATTAAAAATAACGAAATCCCTGGGAGTACACGGGGAATGGCTAAGTACACTTTTAAAATAGATAATCAAATGTGGGATGTTACCTGCCTTTTTTGGAAGCTGAGGAAAGTCTGAAATTGCATTGCTCGTTGCTTTTCTATATTTCACTTACAGTACAGGCTGAATTAAAGGGGCCGTGCAGTTTTGGCATTTTCTTCGCTGTTTTCTTGCTTTTTGCTCACAGTTTTCTCAACAGAGATCCCCCTACAGCTTCAGATTATATATTTTTTACGATACTCCTCACTTGGTCAGTTTGCCGTTTCCTCTTTCCTTGTTCCTCCAACAACAGTTGACTTGCTTTCTGCTTCTTTTCGCCGGCTCTGCCATGACAAATGTCTGCGAAACTCCATCACTACCTTGTCCTAGCCAGTGCCTGAGGTGTATGTGTACAGTGCTGTAAAGCAACTAATTTGCATATCAATTACGTCACCAGGTCGTGACCGCCCCCCCCAAAAAAAAAAAACGGTGATGGCCCTTTAATTCCCCTTTATACCTGTTTGCTTTTCTCCTAGGCCTACTGAAATAGGCAACTTTAAGAGCCTACTTTCAATATATTTAGGGTAGGCCTAATTGATACACTTTACACTTCTGTACATATTGTCATAGTATACACCAGAATGAGCATTAAGTGGCTGAAAATCAGTCATTTCCAACCTATTCCTAACTGCTGCATTTGCTTTGCACAGCTTGAAGTCTGATTATAACTTCACCATAGGCTACACACAATTTAACCTTACAACAATGGCTATATTTTGGATTTATTTAGTTAATGTCACTCGGACAGACCGATAGAATTTTTTTCCCTCAGCCGACAGTCTGTCCTGCATTGACAACATTGAGGCTACATAGCCTAAACAAATGCTTTAGGTTTTTCTAACTTGTATGCTCGATTTTGAACTATCTGCTTGTGAATGAAGTTGTAACCTACTTTCCTTTGTTGAACGGTGCTGGAAAGCGTGTCCCTGTTTCCCTGTCATCATGTCATTGCTCTCATCTCGTTGACTCTGGTTGTAGCCTAATCTCACCCGAAGTTGCTGCACCTTCCAATAACGTTGTCTGAGCTGTTAGATCTATAGAACATCTACTTCCGTGGATAACATGGGCTGATACTACATAGGCTAGTCATTACTTTTATAATCATGGGGCAACGCTTTGGGCGAACTCGATGTAGCCTAGGCTAATTCACAAACGAAACAGGCATGAGACTCTTACACAGCACAGCCGAACTCACTGCTCACTCAGAAGAGTAAAAAGGGACGTTACATGCCAGCACATCAGAGTCTCAAAAAGTCTCCAAGAACGCCATAAAAAGTAGCTAGATTTGTCGCTAGTGGCTTTTTACAAAAAAAGTCGCTTGGGGGGTCTGAAATCTTGCTAAATATGGCGACAAAGTCGCTAAGTTGGCAACACTATCTGCTGCTTGCCGGACCAAAATTGCAAGGCTGGTTTTTCCGCTCACAGACGGTAGGGTCACCATTCAACCTAGAAAAAGTCATATAACCATTCCAATGACTTCGAAGCTGTTCAGTTAAGGTAAATTAAGCTAAAAATCTGCATAGTTCCCCTTTAAATGACTTGATGATCAATATTCTCATTTGGTAAGGTAAATCTAAAAAAATAGCAAAGTAGTAGCCTACTGTATAGTGCTTTTAAAAAGTGATTCAGTGCAAACTAATCAATAAGGATTTTCTGGAAATATAAGTCATTAGTGCCAATTGCTTCAACTTCAACTTCAAAAACCACCAAGACTATAGGGCTTATTTGCGCCGCGGCCATATAGACCGTGAGCCAGGGCCTCAAAATATGGAAACCCTTACCAAAAAAGTGGCAAAGGCTACCATACCTTTTCTGAAAGCCTGGAATCTCAGCTTTTCAATGATGTATGATGGCCATCTGACAAGAGTAGCTGTTTTGAGTTATCACACATAATGTAAACTAAGGTTGAGAAAATAATGCGTATAAATCAAGCTGAACACTGACATAGCTGAAGATCTATATTGGACATATATGTTTGGTATCATTTTAAAGGGGAGACTCTGAGGATTCAGAAAATGTATCATTTACCCATATTATCTGATTTGGAGAGGGTGATTTTCAGTCTTATATCAGACATGGCGTTTGATAAAATAATGCGTATAAATTAAGCAGAACACTGACAGCTGAAAATCTAAAAACGGTATAACAAATAACAAATGAGACATGGATTCCTGTTTTAAGGTGTGGTAAACCCAATTATGACACTGCCATTACTGTAAAAGGTCAAGGTCATGACCTTTAGGCATGGTCAATGACATTTTATGACATTTTCGCACAGATTGCATCATTCAAGGCCAGGGACAATATTGACAGGGTGGAAGAGACACTGACTGGCCGTGGAACATCCCATAGGGTCAAATGCAGCAGTGCAGCCTTGGATGTTCGGTCCTGAACTGCCTAGACCACCGTGTGATGTGCCCAAGAGCAAACAGAGAACTGTCTCTGTATCTTTGCCAGCTCTGCCAGTGTATGCTGTGGGAACTAGGTGTGGTCCTCAAACTAGATCCTATGTTGAGGTCAAGACAGATATCTGTGCTGATGCTTTGAAGAAGAACTTCTTATGGTTGCTATGCAGACTGCACGCTGCAGGAAATCAAAGCGTCCCTAGCGGGACAGGTTACAATATCTTAGCATCAAAGTCTGTGGATGTTATTCCCAGTGTTGTCAGCTATCTGCCAACCATCAATGCCCCGGCCACCCAGATGGCAACTGTTCATGAGATTCTCCTTCAAAGTAAAAAAAAATCATAACTTCCTTACACATCAGCAACATGTCAGTTGCCTTTGATCAGGCTCTCTACTGTAAAGTTACAGACATTCTGTGGGCACATAGAGACAGGTTTCCCAACATTGTGCTAAGACTTGGATTCTTTCACACCATCTGTATGTTTTTGGGGTGTGATTGGGAAGTGCTTCCGGCCTAAGGAACATATGCATTGAATCTGGAGCTGTGGCTGAGGGATCTGTCAGTGGTGTTTTGGATGGCCAAAAGACCAGTAGGCACGGCTGAAGTGCCCTTGAGCAAGGCACCAAACCCCTCACTGCTCCCCGAGTGCCACTGTTGTTGCAGGCAACTCACTGCGCCGGGATTAGTGTGTGCTTACTGTGTGTACACTGTGTGCTGAGTGTGTTTCACTAATTCACAGATTGGGATAAATGCAGAGACCAAATTTCCCTCACGGGATCAAAAGAGTATATGTACTTATACTTATACTTAATCTGAATTATGCAAGGTCACTCACTGCTTACTACTCAGAGATGAGCCATATTGAACATGAGAAACCAGATCTGTACATGTTTCTCTGTAAAGGTGGCTTTTCGGCCCAGCTGAGTGCAACAACCACATTTGGCAGGGTTCCGATTGACCAGACCCTAGAGGAAACTGTCAATCGGGACACTCAGACAGCTGGAGGCACAAAAGGGTTCAGCTTGAACCCAGCAGCTGTCTCAAGATATTACCTTCCTGCTGAGTACAAAAGCACTTACCTGTCTATATTGAAAAGTTCCCTGGGACTCCAACAAAGTGACTGTTCTCACAAGGACCTTGGACGAAGCAGAATTGGCAAAGACAAAGAACACATTACAAGCACTGTGGATCTGTTGGATTCTAGTTGGATAAATCCATTTGCAGGTGGTGAGTCCCTTCTTTCTCTGTCTACTGGAAGTACAGCACCAGCAGATGTTGCTGAAGACCTTCTGAATGCACACGCCTTTGGCACGAATGCCTACAGAACCTTCTCTGCTGAGCGTGTTGAGAGTAATCCTCCTGTAAAGCAGTTCCATGCACCATCTCTTAATAGGCTACTGAATTTGACATTGCTTAGGGGGCATAATTAAGAGCTTAGAATATTGGCCATTTGTGCCCTGTACTTTGAGATGGTGGTAAACAGGTCTTGATTTCTCAACAAATTACTCTGAGCTCTCTGACTGATCACACAACATAGCTTTTGTTTATACCATTGCAGACAGTTCAATGTCATCATAGCCTACATTCAACCTCACCAACTTTGACAGGCGTGTTAGGCGGAATGTTCGTTTCCGGAGGGGCGGGGGTTGTCATAATTTCATAACTGCTTCACTAGAAAAAAATACCACCAGCCGCCACTGCTTAGGCGGAAATGGCAGGAAAATGTGTGTGATTAAATGTCAGTGTACTGCTTGATTTATACGCATTATTTTCTCAACCTTAGTTTACATTATGTGTGATAACTCAAAACAGCTACTCTTGTCAGATTGCCATCATACATCATTGAAAAGCTGAGATTCCAGGCTTTCAGAAAAGGTATGGTAGCCTTTGCCACTTTTTTGGTAACGACCAACCCCTCTGGCTCACAGACTAATATTGTTGATATGACATTCCAGTTCGATGTGACAATCGCCTGTAGCGCGCAGATTTCAGCTGAGCAGAGCAGTAGCCTAACGGCTTTATCTCGTCAATATCAAGAGTAGATCAACTTTATCGTTATGGACCCATATCTAATAGACTCAATAGTATTATGTAAAGATCCGTCATTATTGTCAGCTGTAACTTACCCCGATATTTATAGTCTAACTGTCTTGTTCATACAGCTGTAGGCGACAAGGCGCTCAAGTTGCTTGAGTCAAGGACGGCGAACTTATTAACCACCAACTACATCGTCTAACATTGCCATGATCGCAGAGAATAAAGCTGCATCTCATTGCCTGTTGCTCACAACCTGCAGCCAAGGATTTTGCTAAAGTAGCCTAGTTTAAAGTGGGTTATTAGCCAGTGATCGTTCTTGTCTGATAACTTCTAGCCTACAGGAGGATCTATGATGTAATTATATGGTCTGGAGGCAGAAAAGGCTAACATATTTCTCCGTAACATTTCCAAAATCCAAGTGAACAAAACACTATACAAATCAGAATTATCTCTGCTGAGTTTGTTTCTACTATTTGCCACTTGCCGTGCAAAAGCCTAAGACGAGCTGAGAAGGGTGCACCATCAGTTAGCCTAGGCTACTGTAAACGTTGGCTGACATTACCTACCTAGCAATGCTACTGTATCTATTAGGGGTTTGCACGGACGTCACATTCTGGCCGGTAACCATGGTAACCCAGCACGCGCGGCCATATTGGCGAGTACAATGGAGTATTATGCACTTTGGAAATCTTACGTGATTGTAGCCGTGTCTAAACAACAGAAAAGCTAATCAAAATGCGTCTAAGATGCAAAGGCATATAGGGCAGGACTTGGACCACAAGAAAATGTGCGATGTTTCAAGAAATTACATTTTATTGGCAGCGCAGATCCATATGAGTTGGGTGAGGGAGACGAAGTACCAAGTTCAACCACAAGCGCCCCCCCTTCCTCTGATAACTTCTGGCATTATTCTCCTTTCTCCCTTGTTTTTTAATAACTTTTGGAAGTCGATACCTACACCAGATGTTTTTCTCAGTCTGACCTATTGGTACAACCTAAAACACGGCAATAACTAACCATTTTCCTTGACGATGTTAGGGATTTACTTCAGTGCCTAATGCTTTCTAATGAGGCGAGTATCTCCAATATTGCAACGTCCAAATCTGATGACACGCCGTGCAAATCCCTAATGCAAATGCAATATGTCCAAAGGTAATCTACTGTAGGCGACATTGCATAGGGGCGCTGTCTGCACTGTCTAAAACTTATTTAACTTAAGCCCACAGAGGACAACATAATATAGGCTAGTATTAATAATACAAATATAATAATGGCGATGGATGTGAGGAGTTGGCTGTAAGTTTAGCCTAGGCTATTTATCCTATCTAGCCAAGTCTCTCCTGCGCTGACTCAACTCAGTTTTATTCTCTCCTCGTTTTCTGACTATAGCTGTCAACATTGAGCATTGAAAATAAGGGAGATTTTCCGGGTTACTCACCCAAAATACAGGGGAATTTCAACATTCGTCTTTCTGTTGCTATCCCTCTGCTGAGAGCAAGAATTTGTACTACAAAACTGCTGCACTAATTAAACGAGGTGTGAAGCTAGGTCTAATGAGACTTTGCTTAAAAGATTGGCGTCAAATCATGCTCTCTCCCACACTGTTCTGATCACTCTAAGGTCGCTTTCAGGCAAGCAAAATGATCCTTTAAAAACATATTTTAGCTGGAAGGGCAGGGGGTAGCAACAGGACAACACTACAGAGACGAACAAGTCCAATGGGGGTAATGTTATGAAAGTAATAATAAAATATGGGATATTTTACAGAAAAATATTAAAACAGGAAGACTGCTGGAAAAAAGTTGACAGATATGTTTCTGACAGTGGGTGACTCTAGGGCTCTTTGCTGTTGTTAGAACGGCCTTATTGCTGTTGTTAGAACGGCCTTATTGCTGTTGTTAGAACCGATGTAGCCTATTGCACAACATAGGCCTACCATCACGTTAAATTTTGTACAAATAAATAAATAGCCTACAGCGATCATACCGGCGCTGTCGCGCTTGTCAATTGACAGCTGCATTAAATAGACCCACCTATGCATTTTCTATATCAACAAAATGGCCGTTATTACCTGATTATTACGTTTATCGAATATGCCTAATTGGCAAAAGAGCATCATTCCAACATAGGACATCCTGATTCGTAATCCGGCATTTATTATTTTTATATTTCTTGATTAAGTATGCCGGGAACTAAAAGCTAATGCTCGGCTGCCCTGAATGGCGCCTGTGTCTGCTCCAATGCAAGCAGACAAAGTTCCATGCGGCACTGAGTGTGTCTGGGGAGGCTTGATTTGCACTGCCCCGTGCCATGGACACGCACATGCACTCGTGATAACCGGACACCTCTCAGCTTTGTAACTCGGCCCTGGCACACAGGACTTGTTTGACCGTTAGAGGCATCTGTCTCTAAACATTTGTTCCCCCCACAACCCCACACACATACACTCTCCCTCTAATGGGGGCTATGGATGGGCTCCTGGAGTGGGGGGGGGGGGGGGGGGGTTTAGGGTGGAGGAGTATTAAGCCACCACCGGCAGGCCAGGTTTTTTGCTGGCGCCATGGATTTGGAGAGTGATGCTGCAAGTGTTTAATCTGTCAGGCACTCGACAGACAAGCCGTATGTTGATATCTGAGAGCTGAGCTCTGAGTTTCTCTCTCTCTCTCTCTCTCTCTCTCTGTCTCTATCTCTCGTTCTCTCTTTCTCTATATCTGTCTGTCTCTCCATTTGCTGAGGAGTGTCAACACTCCGCTTGTCAAATGTATTTGCGTTCCGTCTCTTTTGACTTTCACTTTGATTCCTGAATGTCATCTCAGGCAATATGTTCTGCCAATTTGCTCTGACCTTATCATTTAGATAGTATGGTGGGTGAGAACCAGCCCTCTCCACGTTGCCAGAAGTGAAAGCAACCCAACTCGAGCGAGCGGTCATGCGTGCGTGCGGTGGCCGTGTCAGCGGCCACGATGGCTAAACGGCCACTGCCAAAACACGTTTCTCAAGTCGACAGCGTCTCTCTGTAGCCTCTCTCACTCTACAAACTCTCAGGACAGCTGCCAAGGCTGGAGAGCAGCTGGGGACACAACCCCGGCAGCGGAACTGGCAGAGTCTGATGGGTTGATAAGCCTTGCTACACCTCCCACCGCAGACTCTAGATGCGCATGATAAGCAGCGAGGATCATCCTCGGCGTCCCAGAATGGAGAGCGGAAGAGGAAGGGGAAGAGGACGAGAGCTCCAGGTCTTATACTGGAGGCTGCACAGAGAAGACAGGAGTTGGAACTTTCGAACGAGATCCCCACTGTTTGGTTAGAGGCAAAGGAAGAGTCAAAGGGATTAAAGCTGAATGAATGAGCCCCTGAATAGTGTGGAAATGAAAGGATTATCGTACAATGTGAATATGACGACTAATTCAAATGTGGTGCGAGCACACAGGGATCAATGTCCCACTGTAAAAAGATATTTATTTTTTGCTACGATAACCCGATTAAACCAAACACACTTCCGCAGCAAAATGCTGGACTGGTTCTTGGCTCCCAAAGATGCCTACTAATCTCGGTCCCACCAAGGTCCCCTTCTTTTTTTTAAAAAATATTTCATGCTAAACAATTTAAACAATTACACACATTTATGACATAATACCTTGGGTTATTCATATCTCAGTCTTCACCAGTGTGGGTTCCCTCCATTCCATTGTCCCTTTTGAGATTTAGCCAGCTGCAGATTAAAATAAGAGAGATTAGCTCTTTCACAGGGTTGATAATCACAAATTGAAAACCCCTGGCTAGGCAATCTTCAACTCAAAAAAATGAAAAGAAAAGGATAATATCAAGTCAAGAATGAGGCTGCATCAAGAGCTCCTTGGTGATGTTACTGCTATGTGGAGGTTATGGAGAAGTGAAAATGGCTCTTTTCCTCCATATTTCTGACCAAAGAAGTCATACAGTATGTCCAGTTTCAAGCAATCATGAGATTTTCCACTCTCAATTATTTTACCTTTGTTGCCAGATGAACTCTATAATACTTTCTGTTAATACATTTTGTTAATTCAAAGACACTGAATAGCAATCATTAATTAGGAATTATTAGGAATTACTTTTACATAACAGCATTTATTCGTCGTCAATTCATGTGACACATTTTCTATTTCTACCAATATAAATATCCCATGAAAACGTAGCACTAGGTCACATGTCAAAGTACAGAGTGATCATTAAATATTTTGAGGAAACAATGTTGCACGAGAGGCTCAGTGCTGACTGCCAGTCATATGTCTTTTGAACATTATTGAACTGTTTGTTCACAAATTGTGCGGAAAGTCAGCGTACAACATTGGAGTCTGAGGTGCATTTCCTTTTCACACTCTTCACAAAGGCAAAGTGAGTACATTCATTACAGAAAATCAGGAAATATTAAAGTAAGGCCTAAGCTCAACTGTGATATAATAATATGTAATTTACATATTATAGCAGTAAGTAGGGCAGCCGTGGTCTACTATTTGATTGACTAAAGAATGGCTGGTTCGATTCCCTTGTAGGGAAAATGTGTGAAGTGGTTGAACATTGCTTTCTCATATCCACATCCATGGCTGAGGTGCCATTGAGCAAGGCACCTTAAGGGCAGCCGTGGCCCACTGGTTAGCACTCTGGACTTGTAACCGGAGGGTTGCCGGTTCGAGCCCCGACCAGTGGGCCGCGGCTCAAGTGCCCTTGAGCAAGGCACCTAACCCCTCACTGTTCCCCGAGCGCCGCCGTTGAAGCAGGCAGCTCACTGCGCCGGGATTAGTGTGTGCTTCACCTCACTGTGTGTTCACTGTGTGCTGTTTGTGTTTCACTAGTTCACCGATTGGGTTAAATGCAGAGACCAAATTTCCCTCACGGGATCAGAAAAGTATATATACTTACATATATATATATATACTAAGCCCCAACTGTTCACCAGGCGCTGCAGCAATGGTTACCCACTGCTCCAGGTTTGCGTGCATTTGTTTCTCACTTTGTGTGTGTGTGTATGTGTGTGTGAGTGTTCACTAACCACAGAGGGGTAAAATGCAGAAAAAGAATAATAATAATAAGTTTATTTTGTATAGCACCTTTCTCAAACCCAAGGTCGCTTTACATACAGGTAGTAGGAAGGCAAGGAAACACAATAACAAACAAACAAACAAAACAATACAACAAAGACAAGTTATCTGTATGGAGCTATGTGTTGGGTGTGGAGGAGAAGTGATCATTAAACAGAAAGGTCTTGAGATGTGCTTTGAAGAAAGGAAGAGAAGGACAGGCAAGAAGAGGTTGGGGGAGGGAGTTTGGAGAGTCTGGAGCGGGGGATAGCCAAGAGGTTTTGGTCAGAGAATCTGAGTGAGCGGGAAGGAGTGTCAGGGGTCAGGAGGTTGCGGATGTAGGGGGGAGCAAGGTTGTGGAGGGCTTTGAAGGTGAGTAGTAGTACTTTGTATTTGATCCCGGGACGGAACTGGTAGCCAATAGCCTGGCTAGCGCCACCACTTCTCAATGAGACGTGGTCTGGGAACCAAACGTTAATTTTCTCGTATTTGAAAAAAATGCCCAGATCCGTTTATTGGGTGCCACGGATGTCTATCAAATGCGTCTGTGCATAGCTCATCATTGTCTTGCTTTCCCCCTTGTTCTGTGATTGGTTCCCTATCTCAGGCGAAAATTTGCTCCATGGTCTCCAGGCTGCCTTAGCAGCGTGAATCAAATCGCGCGCAAGGCAGCATGGGAACACCCAGGCTAGGTAGCCAATGGAGTTGATGGAGAATGGGGGTGATGTGTGCTGATCGTCTGGTATGGTTGAGGAGCCTGGCTGCAGAGTTTTGAATATATTGTAGTCTTTGAAGTGATTTTAGTGGGGAGACCAAGGAAAAGTGAGTTGCAGTAATCTAGACGCGACATAATGAAGGCGTGAACCAAAGTCTGTGCATCACTAACAGTCGGAGTAACAGGAAGGGTCGGAGGCGGGCAATGTTACGGAGGTGAAAGAAGGCAGTCTTAGTAAGTAAGCCCCCTTCAGACATATGTGTAAGACCGGAGGTTCGGCGGATGTTAAACGGTGGGGTCGCATATCTGAACGACATAACCGGTCATATGGAAGTCCAAACTTAGCCGGTTGTTCTACTGCTCCCCCCCTAGTATTTCCTCCGGACATTATATAAATGTGCTGTGTCTGAACGGAGCATAGAACATGCGGTTAAAATTCATACCTGTGAGAGGGCGTGTCGGTGACGTTTCTTTCGTGCGTCCATGTGGTTTAATCTGACTTAAATGCCAGTGTTATGGAGTGGCATAGTGCTGTCCAGAAAATCTTTTACCTGGAAAGATGCAGACATCACAGAGCTACTGTCCATGAGGGCAGACAGCATTGTGATAGAACACATGAAGGGAACGGCAAGAGACATGTTGATGTAGCCTACAGTACAACAGCTCCTACTAGGGTAGATCATCTGGGAACCAAATATTGTAGCAGGTCAAAGGCCAGTATCTTTCAGCAGGGTGTGATGGTAGGCCCATTTGTAAGGGATGGTAAAACATCAAACACTGGGATTCTTTCGTAACACTGCATGGTTCCCATTACATGAAAAAACACTAGCATTGTATGTCTCAGGTAATACAACAGTGCACCACTGTGTCTCTATAAAGACAGTGTGTGTGTGTGTGTGTGTGTGTGTGTGTGTGTGTGTGTGTGTGTGAAGGCCCTTCTCTCTGAGCCCCTTGAGGTCTGTTGTTCTGAAGCTTCAGGTCTCCTCTACTCCCTGGCTCACCTTCCCTGCTCACCTCTGCCTGACAAAGCCTACTGTACACCTGCAATAACTATCTCATACTACTGGCTAGCAGCAGCATGATTAAGTGCATTGATTTTGCAGTAATTGCCATGCTCTCTCGCATTGGTGTACTCCAAGGAGTGTTTTTTAAAAGGAATAATGGCCAAATGCTGTTTGCATTCACTCTATTTGTGAAAGAAAGGGTAATTAGGTTGGAGGGGATGAAAAGAAAAGAGAGAGAGAGAGAAAATGCTGCTGCATCTGAGCCTAAAAGAGACACACACACAGCATGTGATTAGTTGTCAAGAACATCCCCAGATGGCACCTATTACCTGAGCACATTAATTAAAGATCCAAGCGCAGCCCCCTTCAGAGAAATGGATGGGCCTGAGGACATGAGCGAGCGTACGGGAGCATGAACGCGCGCCGACAACAAGGTAAACATGCCTGCCTCCTCTTGAGGTAAATGCATGGGCCACTCGAGACAAGGATTCAAGATGTAACGATGAGAACAAATGGGAATTTCATAAACTGCACATGGAAATGTCCTCTAAAAGAGGCCTAAAACTAGACTAGATCAGTGATTTTGGCTTCTTATTCCATGTATATCTACCTGAAAAGGCAGGTTCTCTCCCACTGCACTGTACCCAGCATACAGTACAAAATGTTTCCAAACACAGCTTTCTAGCAACGTTCAGCTTCACATTGATAAAAACCTAGCTTTTTAAAATAAACAAAAAATGGCATCAAATAGCCTGACACTATATTTGCCATAAAACGATTGGTTTGTGATATTTTAGTATAGTGTTTACCAAATTGATTTCAGAGCAGGGGGAAATACAATTTCTAGTATGTGACATTTTTTTATTCTCTGACTGGTATTTCTGCATAAATCCTAGTGTTTATCCTGTTCTTCACACTGAGTGTTTGACTGAAAAGAAGACTGTGGCATGTAATCCAGAGCAATATGGCAAGGACACTAAGAAGCATTATCCATTCTTCACATGCATAGAGCCACGCCACAAAGTCTTAAGTTGATTAGGATATTCGTTTCTATTTGACGTGTAATGTCAGGTACTGTGACAGACCATGTTGAGCAACTATAAACGTTAGCACCATGGTTTTCAGTATCTCTCTCTCTCTCTTTATCTCTGTCTGATAAGCCCCTCGTTCTGCAAGTGATTATGTCTGAGAGGTGGTTCCACTAGCTGAGATAAACACATGGTTTTGGTGAATAATTCACACTATGAAACAGAAAAGCACTTGAGCCATAAGCTTCATTTTGCCGCCCAGTTTTAGGTAAAAAATAAATAAATATATATCTCCCCTTCTTCCCAGTGGAATTCATCCATGTAAATGGCACCCAAAACACAAGGGGGGAAATTCGCTGCCACTACGTCATTCTTAAACCTTCACGAGAAAACAAAGTGAAACGTGAGCCTTCCAAGAAAAGCCAAGCACAAATCCCTTCCTCTTCCACCTGCCTCCAAAACCCATTGTGGATGTTTTTTATACATGATTTATTTATTTCATGGGTAATCCTAGCTATTTTAACAGCAGCAGACGAGAGCCAGGAGGAAATGAAATAAATGCATAAACAAACAGCCCAGTCTAAACATGTTGAAGGAAGAGGAAGTGGCACCACAGAGCAGGTACACAGCTGTTCACTGATAGATAACAAATTGTCACAGCGGAGGTACCATGCAGAAGGGCACTGCAGCATTCATTTGTTAATTCATCCATTTTCCACGTAGGAGACAGCGTTGTGCTTTGTTTTGTTGTACTGTAATTAATAGCCCTACTCTGTATAGGTATATGGATGTGTGTGTGTGTGTGTGTGTGTGTGCACACCACAGACAGAGAGCAAACTCTATGCCACACTGCTGATTACCAGAGCTTTGTAAAGCCACCAATTTTACCGCCTGCATCCACATGACTCTATGCAGGACGTTAGAAAGGAACTTGCTGATGGACCTCCTCCAACACTTTTCTAAAATAAATAAATATGTAAATAAATATATAAATAAATAACATAACATAACTGATATGACTACTATCCCCTCCTGTGTCTGCTGTCCACCTCGCTTGAAGGAAATGTGATTACTTCTGACAATGACTGATGACTTGGCTGTGAATACATTTGTAACAGCAAATGAAAACCCCTGTTAAATCTCATTTTAATGAGAGAAGTGGTGACAGTGGTGGACGCCAAGGAGTTTTTTTTTTTTTCCTTTTTATGAAAAAGGAGCCTGTGCTGGCTGCATGTCAAAGCTGAAATATTTATGATGGAACATTGAAACTCATTCATCTTTAATGGACAGGGCCTCCTGGACATGCAGTGAGAGCTTTTGGAGGTGAGTGAAAATTAGAATGTGTTGGAGAACCGCCTTTGTTTGAAATATGCACGGGATAATGTATTGTCTGCCGGTCAATATTTAAAAAACTAGATGTACCGCAGAGCGGTACAAAATATGACCGCCGCCCAGTCCAGCACATGTTTTCCACAAAAATAAGTCACGCTGAAAGGCATATATGATTCTAACTGTCTCACTGAATTGCATTATGCACACTCAATTCTCACTGGTATCTGCTAGACCAGCGGTCCCCAACCACCGGGCCGCAGGACATTCCTAACCGGGCCGTAGCCTACGACATGAGTTTAAAAAAAATGCATGCGAACTAAACTAAATTTAATTCGCAATAATGTCACGTTTTTACATGGCATAGGTCTATATGCAGTTGTTTGATTACACGCATGTTTGCATTTTGCAAGGTCTATTTTCTTACGTCTGTCTGTCCCGCCTTCAACACTTTTACATATTGCCTTCAGCGCTGCGCAGCCTCAGGTCAGCTCACTTCACTTGATCAGTTCTTGGCGAACGGTAGTGTCACACGAAGTTAGCTAAACTGCTAGAATGAGCAACAAAAAACAAGCATCTTTAGCAGGTCACTGGCCAGAGAGTTGCGAGCGCCACTGCAGAGATTTCTTACAGAAAAAAAGTCACCGTTAGCTGCACATTTTAGTGATGAGGACTGGGTGTCAAAACTCGCTTACCTGTGTGACATATTCGGGTTGCTTAATGACCTCAACCTGTCACTCCAGGGGAGAATGACGACTGTCTTTAAACTGGCAGATAAAGTCGCTGCATTTAAAGCAAGCTTGATTTGTGGGGACGACGAGTGGACCAGGGTGTATTTGATATGTTCCAAACAGTAGTGGGGGTTTTGGGAGAGACTGAGGCAGGGCCCTTTCTCTCGCAGCTGGTGCGCGATCACCTTGTATTGTTGCGCTTTCAAATGAGTTTGAGCGTCCCATCCTCTTCCCATCCTCCAAAGATCCACGGCAAACCAATGAGTGGGTCCGCAACCCATTTGTCAATATCCCGAATAGTCCTAACTTGTCAGCGCAGGAGGAAGAGCAGTTGATCGAAATTGCAAATGACGGTGGTCTTAAGAGTGTGTATAAGGAAACCTCTCTGGCGGGTTTTTGGATCAAAACCAAAGCAGAATATCCCAAGATAGCCGTAAAAGCGCTGAAAACGTTTCCCACCACGTATCTATGCGAGGCCGGGTTTTCGGCAATGACTGCAACTAAGACCAAATTGCGCAATCGACTGGACATTTCAAACACACTGAGGGTGTCACTGTCTTCCATCACCCCCAGATGGAAGCTTCTTGTTGCAGGGAAACAAGCAAGGCTCACACTGATTATATTCGTAATGCACATTTAGTTCCCATGTTTTGTTCCCATATTTTGTTAAGCATGTTCACACTTTAGCTTCAAGTTGTTCAATATTCATAGTTCATATTGTTCAATTTTCACTTCTTCAAGTTCACGTTTTTCACAAGAGATCGTTACCTTCACTGTTCATACATAACTGGTGCTAGTTCTTTTTTTAAGTAATGCATGCACAACACATATGGAACATGCCAAAAATTGGTCATCCTAGGCCCTACGGTTCTCAAGATATTCACAGAAAACTGTGTCTGCCCTACCCTCCTTTCGGGGGGTCCAGTCAAGCTGGGTGGGGGGGGGGGCTACAGATCAAAACGAAAAACCATGGTTCCATGTTATCCATGTGGGGTTACATGCCCACCAAGTTTCGTGTACCTCGGTCTTTCAGTGTCCCGGGAATCCTTGTTGGTGTACGGTCACTAAATGTACACATAAATTATTTTATTGTAAGGCCCCCCATGAATGAAAGTCCACGAAACTTGGCATGCATTCGGAGGGTGTCATAATGATCCTACCCTTTCAATTTCGTGCAGTTTTGACCATGTCAGCCAGAGATATTGTGATGAAAACACCTAATGTTTTGCTTTTTAATTTTTAACTAGGTGGCGCTATACATGAAATAAGTGGTAATGGGATAGGTTGACATGCCCCCTTAAGACCAACATACAAAAAAAAGGTGGACCTCCTAGGCCCTATGGTTCTCGAGATATTCACAGAAAACTGTCTCCTGCCACCTACAGGCCAGTTGGTGTATAGTAACATAAATTAATTTATTGTGTGGCCCCCCATGAACGGAATTCCACGAAACTTGGCGTGCATTCAGAGGGTGTCATAATGATCCTACACTTCCAATTTTGTGCAGTTTTGACTATGTTAGGTCACAGATACCTGCGATACCTGCGATTACAACACCTCATTTTTACTTTTTTGTGTTTAACTAGGTGGCGCTATACATGAACTGAGTGGTTATGGAATGGGTTGACATGGACCTTTGAGATCAACATACAAAAAAATGGTCCTCCTAAACCCTACGGTTCTCGAGATATTCACAGAAAACTGTGTCTGCCCTACCCTCCTTTCGGGGGGTCCAGTCCAGCGGGGGGGGCTACAGATCAAAACGAAAAAAGATGGTTCCATGCTATCCATGTGGGGTTACATGCCCACCAAGTTTTGTGTACACCGGTCTTACAGTGTCCCGGGAAACCTTGACGGAAACTTGGACATGCGGGAAAAAAAATAAATCTGACTAAACCTATATGACCGCCGCTTCGCTGCACGGCGGTCATAATAAGTCCCAGCAGGGCAAACAAGACCCCAATGTGAAGAAAATGGGTCTTCTTGCTTCACCCTGAAGGGACTTCTTTTCTATACTTGCCAAAACAAGAAAATAAATGTCTTATGTCTTTTAAAATTATTTTGTTTTTGTTTTGTGGCTTCTGCTGTGAAACAAATAGTTTGCCATAGAAATAAAAGTTAATGAAATAGAAAGTTTTATGTGTTGCATAACAACGTACTGTATTACTGACTTTAACTTTCAATTAAGTTCCATCGCTATTGGCAGTCGCCAGTAATTTATACAGGAATATCTGACATCTGAACGTTGAGAAGGTCCGTTCATATAATGGAACCTTCTGCAGCATTCTGAAGAGCCTAGATGCATATTATTATGTGTTATGTATAAGCCATAGATGTGTGCAATTTGTCAATTACTGCAAAATCTAACAGGTCAGAGTAACTTATTCTATAAAACTCAATGTCAGTGGCTCTAGTTTGTTATACATTGATTTTAATTGACCACTAACTTAATAGACCTCAACCATTCATTGCATATTGGTTGTTATGGATATTAGAGTCAGACCGATGAGCTACAAGTACAGAAACATGCACACATACGCTGCGGGTGATTTTGTATGTTTGTTGAAGAACATGAATATGTTTTTTGCGGTTTTAATTGCTGTTGGCTTACCATGTCGGTGACATGCTGCATCATCTTTCGGGTAGGACTGGACTTTCTGGTAAACAAAGCTGTGATAATTCTTGCAAACTGATTTCTTAATTCTGAACTAGAATAACCTCTTACTTTTCACTTACTTTTACAACTCTCTGTATATGTATGTGCTTTGCATGTAGTAACTCCCACTATTGCTGTTCAGCCCAAAGGTATTGCCCTCATGTAGCCTCCATTTTTTTCTCTTCCGTCAGCTTTGAATCCATGTTTGTAACTTATAATAGGATTGCTGATAGTTGGCAAGGCTAAAACTAATAGCATCGATACCCGACTGCTTCAGGTCCAGCGGCAGAGGTGCACAGGGGAGACGGAGTGACCGCAGGCAGACCCCCTGTCCAAGGCCAAACATCAGGCTTAGCAGCCCAGCAGCAGCCACCGTCCTCTGAGCTCAGCTGGGATAATAGTCCCGTCCTCCCCTCTTTCCTCCCCTTCGCCTCGCCTGCCTGCCCCCATGGTCCTAGCTCCCTCCCCAAGGCGTTCCCTCCCTCCCTCCCTCTACCCCTCCTCCGCCCCCACTCCATCCTCCTACTCGACCTAACAAGAACTTGGCAGACATCACAGCAGTGCCAAACCCTCTCCATCTCATACCTCGCCGCAACTTTCAAAACAACCCTCCTTCTCAACAAGGGAAATTGTCACCATATGCAACCCACCTTCTCTAACAGTGGGTATGGGGAGATAATTGTAAGGGGTAAGGGCCTTCTTTCTGAAAATGACACCATTATCTCTAGTTCAGTGTGTCAACCATCATCACCGCTGACACTGTTGTGGTGATTTCAGCTAGCGCCTCCATAGCTAATTAAAAGCTGGGTGGGGGGGAGGGGGGGTCGAAGAGGGGTAAATAATGAATTAAATAATCATCCGGTGCACAGTAATATTATCCAGTATATTTAGAGGGCAAAATGTTCTTTGCTTAATGTTGTCACGCTGCCACGGAGCCAATAAGCAGTGTCAGGCCCTCTCCACTAACAGGATTAAGCACCAGGAGTTTATGTCTTTTACGGCCGCTGCCAGACGCAGGCCTGCAAATAATGGGATCAGTTCCCGAGCCGTTCATCACCGGAGAAACCACCACTTCCCACATTAGCCTCCACACCGCACCACGCCCAAGGCCCAGTCCAGCACCACCCCCAGCTCTGGCTGTACAGTAGCATCTGCCCGAATAAATTGTGAGGAAGTGATGACAACCTACATCAATACAAAGACAGAGGTGTGGGCGAAAAGCAAAAGGTGTGTGTGTGTGTAAGTGTGTGTGTGTGTGGGGGGGGGAGTTTGGTCACATGATAAATTCTGACACTCTGTGAGCATCACGCCAAAATGGGTTGGTCCAAGTAAAGGTCAATATAACAAGTCCTGCATAACATGTTTTGCAATCTCTTCAATAACAGTTTAATGATTAATAATCATATGTTATCATTTGACTTGAAAATAAAATAGCTGTGAAATATATAAACATTAAACATTACTTATACAAGTAAAAGTGAACTGGCTGTTTAATGGCAGTCAAAAAGGCAGAACAAAAATCAAGACCTCCATTAGTATTCTATTACTGTGTTGAAAAAAAGTATTTTTTAGTCCAAGCTACCTGTGTTAAAGATGATGTAAAAGGCTGTAAAACACTGTGAAGACTGAAGGGAAAGACCCTGCTCATTAGCGCTAATAAGACATCTCTTATAGCACTATCAAAGCTGGGAGGACTGGAGTGAGAGTACTGATGCTCAAACGAGATTTTCTGGGAGAGTAGAGGGCTTGTTCTTTGATAATCAAATCATAAGGTCTTTAATCACGGAAAGATGGTATTCATGAAATGTATCACAATTGCCAGGAAGGCACTTAGAGATCAAAGCAAAATTCAGCATTTCCATTTGTGACGCATTGTGGCCCTGCATAAACTTTCTGAGCTTTCATTTCATTTGTCATTATAAAGACATTAAAAATATTTAAGTCTGTGCAGGTTAGCAAGCATGGGAACAAAGAATGACTTCTACAGTATCTTTCCTCAGAGGGAATTCATGCCTTCAGCAGGAAATATATGGTATTGGTGACTCAAATAGCAATTGTATCTTTCCATTTTATATGTGGCTAACATCCCTTGCTGTGCTACTGTCAGGATACAACTTCAGGTCTCCACTTCACATACTATACTTTTTTGCGTCAACTATTTCTGAGTTTATTTAGTTACTCAGATAAAACACTATATACACACTCTGGACCAAAACAAGTAGATATTCCTCTGAAATACATTTGCACTGATCAATGTAGGCCCTATAAACAGTACAGCCACCCCTATCTAGTGCATTCAGCATTACAAAACAATGAACTGAAACAGCAGGTCTAATCTACCAAATGCTGTCAATGCCTGTCAACACTAACTGATGTCAACACTGTCACTGTGTAATCTTCTGATGTAAATGGAGACAAATATTGGATTGTAAACATGACATCTGCCTTGCATATCATGTCACCTCTGTGAAGTGGCAAAGACTGTGTAGCATTAAGTTCACCGATATTTGGAAGCCAATGTAAATACATGGGTATAGAATCTAGAGGCTACACAGATAGGCTGTACGAAATATTGGTGAAAATATTGATCAAATACAAACAGTACAAAAGGGAGAGTCTGAGAAGATATCACAATAGTATGATCCTGTTCCTACAACCTCAATTCCATTTATTGACCTATTTTGTGAATAAAATGCAAGAGTCTGCAAAGCAGCCCTTCACTTAAATGAATGTGATTTCATTTGCTGGGGAAAGGAAAGTAAGCAGAAATACATGAGCTGGAATTGAACATGGGTAGGGGAGAGACATGAGGCTATGATGTCTACTTTGATAGAGTACTTCGGAGCAGTGGTGATGTAGTCTAGTTAGCAGTAGTGGGTATACTGTGATCAACCCCAAATGTTAATACCTATCCTTGCCTATTTTAAAGGAGAATTCTGGTGTGATATTGACCTAAAGTGTGTTGAATCATGATACCGAGTGTGAACGTATGTCTCATAGCTCATCTCTGCTTGTCCCCTGCACTCAGAAATCTGGCGCTAGTTAGCCGATGCTACCAACAGTTTTTCGATGGGGAAATCTGATGTTTCAACACACTTTAGGTCAATATCACACCGGAATTCTCCTTTAAGTGGGTACACTGAGATGGTGATACTTTTTAAGTGGGTATACTGTGTAGTCCTGCATATAATGTAGACTACACCAGTGATTCTCAAACTGGGGGTCGGGACCCCCAGGCGGGTCACCAAACATATCTTCGTGTTACACTTCGTGCAGAGCTTTCGTGTATTATATAGCTCCATAATGTAGGGTTTTTTCTGAAGCATGTATTTCATTAGCAATAGATAGATAGATAGATACTTTATTGATCCCCAGGGGAAATTCAAGGTCTCAGCAGCATACATACAAGACAAACACATTCTTTAACAGCAGAAGAGTAATTAAAGTATATAATATAAAAACACAACTAAGCAGTAAGGACAGTAGAAGATAAAGAATATGCTAAATATACTAAAATACAAATTATACTAACACTTAATACAATATATAAAAATATACTAAAATACAAATAACAAAATTACAAATTATACTAACACTTAATCTAAATCAATTCTAAAATTGGCTGGTGCCATCGCAGAGTAACCGGAGGCATGAGAATTTCCACTATTGGGAAGTGGGAGGTCAGGATGGGGGTGCTCATCTCTACCCCAATTGTGATCTCTGGTGCTCACAACTAAACAATATAGTTCAATCACAAGCACAGTTGAATGAAGTCAATCAAGTACAACATTGCTTTTAAAAGACATTTTTCACTGCAAAACAGACGTGTGCTGTTTTCGTACATACATGTATGCAGCATATCTAATTAGTCGCTATGAATACCTCTCCTCCCATGAGAAAAACATGGACGCCATCCAGAAAAGGTGCGAAATGGGGATCGAGTCCTGTCTGCATAAAGAGGCGTCATTGACGTATTGATGAGCATACGTAGCAACCGGCCAATAGCAGCGCACTCTTGATATAAGGTTGATTTCTCCAGACTAGAATGCTCAAAATTGTTAAAAATGTACCTAAAATGGTCAGAAGGGTTTGAAGATCAAGAAAATGTGCCCTAAATGCACATTCCTAACTTTAGAAAGCATTGAGTCTGACAGCTCTAAGCTCATAAGTACATGGGCTAGCATGATCTCCAAAATATCATATACAGTGAAGGCGTTATGTAGATTATAACAATATGGCATTAAACATCATAATATAATATATCTGTAGGACCTGGCAATTAACTTGATAATATAATATATCTGTAGGACCTGGCAATTAAGTTCACCCTGATTGCAAAAATGAAAAATTCAAATGTATCAAACACTGTGCGATCATTTTCCCTGTTCTCTTTTACTTAAATTTAAAGGTATCTATAAATAACTCTAACTAATTTCCTCTGTGCACCTGTTGGGGTCTGGGCTGAGATGGTTTGCTAGTCCTGGTGGGCTAATTGATGGTTATATACTCATGTAGCCCTACAGCAGCTCAAAAATTGATTCAATTTGGAAACACAAAAGGACGTGTCTTTGTGTACAGGAAGGAGGGCATATCAATAATGGCCACCCATATCTCATCCTCCACAGCCTCTCTCAAACACATAAAAAGCACCTTAATGGGACAAGCTGTAGAGTCCACTGTAAACACACATGAGCATTACCATTGTTCTTGAAATAGCAGGTGGACTTTTCAGTGTATGCTACATCCATCACTTGCACCACACAGCTCTTCCTTTCAGTTGCAATGAAACATATTTTGGCCTCGGGGAGGAGGTACATTTTCTACTGTTTGTTGTTTGGTAAAGAAGGATCAGAGACACTCTAATGTGCCATCCGATCGTACTGTTAACGGTGCTCTAAGCGATGTTGGGTAACGTCACTTCTGTTGACGTTCAAACAAAACAGAGAGCTAGCTCACTACTCCCTCCCCCTCCCTCCTGTGCAATTGAAACTAAATGTGCATCTAGTCAGTGACTTGCTGCAACAATTTGTTATGTTTTTTATGGTCCAGGCTGGACCAAGTTGTTTATGTTGCCGGTTTTGGAGCCTGGGCTGTCCACAGAGACCACATTTTTTTACAGTGTATTCAGGGCACAAGCAGCTAGCGGATGGTGAGGTCATGTTCACTGTATGTGAAAAAAATGTTTTACCTTAGAAACCGCGTAACATCGCTTAGAGCACCTTTAAAAGACAGAACACAAGCACTGAGAGCTGTGATTTGAAAGCAGCCTTTGTTGTGACTGGTTTAGTTGTTGATCAATTCTTATTACCTCAGAGCTTATTTGTAAAGGCCCCTCGAAACCCATTAAACTCTTAAAGAATTGAGGCCAGCAACCCAGTTCATCTTTGCCTCATTACAATAATTACTGAAGGATTATGTTGGATAATTACTTCTTTTCCCCTAAATACTAGTATAACAAGCGATCCATCAGTAACATACCAGGTAATTGTTTAACAGAGCCACTACAGGCACCACTGAGGTGTGGTTGACATCAGCTGAAATCTGAGCAGGCTTGTTCACAAAGACGAGTGGATGGTAGGTCTACTTTAAATTGAGACTTTATTAAAGCTAGGGATGCACGATATATCGGCGGCCGATATATTATTGGCCGATAAGTGAAAAAATTTAAATATTATTATCGGTCCGATAACAGAATTCTGGCCGATAATTTGCGCCGATATTTTTTAAAGTCCTAATTTAGGCCTACGTAAGGTCCGTCTGGCTGAGCTACTTGAGCTTGGTTGGCTATACTTTTTCCTCAATATAATGTCAGCGGTGTGAATGTATTTCACCACTCTAACAAAATCTGTGGATATGCGTTCATTTGGGAGTCTGTGCATCTCAAAATCCTCTCGTGAATGATCCGCCATTTAACCTTACCAGAGCGGAGCTCAGCCCTATCTAGAGCTGTCTTGTGCTGGTGTGTTTGCACTTTACCGCGCTGGTCGGGGAAACAAATAAACAAACTTGTTAGTGGGACGAGTACATAAGTACTATAGTAGTACTATATAAGTACTACTAAGTTGTGTTTTAGTATTATATTTGCATTACTTTAGCTTGGGTTTTGTATTATTACTAGTGCTGTCAGTTAAACGCGTTATTAACGGCGTTAACGCAAACCTATTTTAACGGCGTCAATTTTTTATCACGAGATTAACGTTCTTTTTGGTCTAACAAACTTTGTAGGTTTTTCACATGCTGTTACAACAACTAGTAACGTTAGAACAACTACAACACCACACCGGATCTGTCACGGACTGAGCCGTGACGTGCTCACGCAGCGTGCAGCCAGCCAAACGCCGGCGCTAACATTCAAACTGTCCTGCCGCTGTTCTCCGTGTAATATCACTGTCATTACCGTTTGCTCTGTTGTATTCCTGGTTCTCTATTCACAATGTCATTTACCACCGTTCACCATAAATGCCAGCTAGCATGCGTTGTTGTTTAAGGTGCAGGGAAAGGCCTACCGGCATTCTTAAGTAGCAAATGTTTGTGCATGACTCCATTCACATTACTCAAACTATATACATTGTCATTTCCATCTCCCATATGTATTAATGTCTTCTGGTAGCAAGTAATGAAAATACCCACACTGGCTGTCAAACTTCTCATTTATTTAGTTAAACCTTCGAAATTACAACTCTGTACACAGTTAACTCACCACCATCCCGAACTCCGTTGCAACTTCCTGGTTTAACGTGGGGAAGCCGAGGGAATGTTCCACTAGGTTGAAATAGAGGGGTTTCGCGGGTGATTGGTGGTGGGAACCATTATTGCAGGGGTGTTTTTGTGTTTATCACTAATATGGGTTTTTCTCTTTACAAATGTGATTTTGGTGGGGGAAACATTTTGTATGTATTTCTATATTTGCTGTTTGCTTGTTTGGTTTATTATTTGGTTATTATTGTGTGATTATTTGGTTAATTGATTTTTGTTAGCAATGGGGCAATCTAGTGGGAGGGGCTACAGCTAGCCTAAGGCT
Source organism: Alosa sapidissima (assembly GCF_018492685.1). NCBI lineage: Eukaryota > Metazoa > Chordata > Actinopteri > Clupeiformes > Clupeidae > Alosa > Alosa sapidissima. Next base: position 31,319,114 of record NC_055967.1, read on the forward strand.
GTATTAGGCCCCATGACCTCAGTTGCAAGGGGTCTGTGCAGAGAGAGAGAACTGTGAATGAGAATTGTGGACTGGTTAAGTGTGCAGGGTCTTTTGAGACATAGCCTGGCAACTTGATGCCTATTTATTTTCTTTTTGAACAGTTTTTGTTTTGCATTTTTGCTCATCTTGACACTGAATATTTGCACGTATTAGAAAAAATATTTTTGAAAAAATAAAAAAAAATAAACAAAAGACCTTTTTTGGAAACTTGCATCTTCCCTGACTCCGCCATCGGTTATCCTGCCACAGGATCCAGCTAGACCGGAAACTAAACAATACGCACTGACGAATGGAATGGAACATTGTATGTGCTGCACGTACACGCCCCCTTTTAGGGGAAAGATCATAGATGACTGTTTGGATATAATGGAAACCTATGCTGCATCGAAGTGGGGAGCGAAAAGGGCTTATATACTTACTGAGGCTACGTTTATAGGGTGACTATGAAGAGAAGACGCAAAAGTGGCGTCTCGTCTTCATTTTTTTATTTGCATTTAGACGAGCATTCTCAGGGGGAAATCTTTGTTTATATGAAGACGCAAGAGTATGTGATATTCGATTGGATATGCATTCCAGACCGCTGGGTGGTGAAGTGATACAACCCCGATACGTCACTTGCAGACATTCTAATTTGACAGTTTAGATGGTTTAGCCGTTTAGACGGAGACGCAACCCGTGTCGTCTTCAAAACTCTACACTCTGGAAGGAGTCTTCAGATTTTTGCGTCTTCAAGCCCCGATGGCGGGGTCGCCGTGTAAACGAAAGGCCCTTATGATAAAATATTTTGTCGTCTTCCTTCGCAATCGTTCTCGTATAAACGGCCCCTAAATCTTGAAACAAACGTAAATAAAAGGCACAAAATAAGGTTGGTGTAAGAGTTATCTGTGTGTTTATGGGATTAATATGACCATTATGTTCCTATTTGTTGCTCTTGCAGTTTACTAACAGGAGTGTCATGAATGTAGGCATAGTCAAACTGCCCATGGCTGACTATAAGTTCGGCAAGCTTAACTTTACATGTCATAGCATCAACTAAACATAAGTCACACATTCATTCTATCACTTGTAATATGAACGTAGCCTATTTCCTACAACTAGGAGATAATTGGCTATGTTATACTAAAGTTCCTCAGTTAACTATAGCTAGCAAGCTAACCGTTTTACATGGGATATTATGGTAAGTGTAGCTTTGAATGTTCTGTGAATTAATAACTAACGTTAGATGTAACGTCAACGTGTGATTACTAGCTGTCTTTCCCATTGGAATCAATGATATAATGTTAACTTTCCGCTAAAATGGGGCGTGATGCAGATTAAATGTATCTTTATGATGCCCTGTTAGTAGGCTAGGCTACGTAAAGGCATGCTGCACACACTTGGTTGGGCTTACGAGCCGGCCAAAGAGTAGTAGGCTGACGCATTAATCGTGTGCCGCCAAAGATTTTTTCCCCATCACTTGTTGTTATCAACAATCCTCTTTGGCTGCTACTATTGAGTCTTTGGCTTTATGTGGCTTTGATGCACCGTTTCTTGTCCTCAAACTGCCAGACACTTCCTAGCAGCAAATATTCTAAGAACTTTACCTCCTCCTAGTCCTCCTCCTGTAGTCGTGGAGATCAATGGTCAATTGGTGCTGTGGACACCAATGCCGACATGAGTGCGTGCACTCTGCTTTCGACATTCATTTAGGCCTACATTAGATTCCATTCTTTTCAACTGAACTCAAAGATAATGAATATAGTATGAACAAGTTATAGTATTTATACTTATAGTATTTTCTGTTTGTTATGGCTTTTATAATGTGTGTACATCTTGTGCATGCACTTCTGCGGTAGCATTTATTTCAGTTTATATCAGCTATATTTCTGAGGAATAGGCCTATATTGTGTTGCCTCAAGGCCTGCTGCACATCTTTTGAAATTTGATTTGAAATAATCAAATAGACCTACGTCTAAAGTTAAGTAGGCTAACTTGCTTTGCTTTCATTTGAATCCCAATCAAGATACACAATTGCTTAATATTGTTAATATGGACTCCTGGAAAGTTAAGAAATACAAAATAATAGAATTTTAATCATGTGATAAAATATGTGATTAATCGTGATTAACTATAGGAATTCAGCGATTAATCGTGATTAAAAAATGTAATCGTTTGACAGCACTAATTATTACCTAGAAATATGCTAACCATTCGTGCTTCAGTTCCAGACAGGTCACCAAGTTATTAAAACCTTCGGGGCTAACGCCTTTCATTTCTGCTCCAGCAGGTTGTGCGCAACAGAGTAGACGGACATAAGATACAGTCTGAGGAGTTGCAGCTTTATTCAGTTACCCGCAGTTGAAACTAAACCTAAGTTTCCCTCACAAACTCTGATTTGGTCGCTATACTGTAGCTTATTCCAAGCTGAGCCGTGGCCCGTTTATTAGCGTTTAGTCCTAAATGAAAACGATTCAAACTCTCTAGCCACTCACTCGCAATTCACTGACGTCAGGTTCACTTAAAGGAGCCACACATACTGTAGGGCTAGGCTACTGTTATGTTGTTGACTGCCGTACTATTGAGGACTATTATGAGTTCTGTCCATCATTTGGTGGTAGGTAAAATTACTGCAATAAAATTATGCTTATTAAATGCTTTCCCCAAATCACTTTTCACAATTTTTTTTCAAGAGTAATATTATCGGTTATCGTATCGGTATCGGCCACAACAAACCAATAAATATCGGTTATCGTTATCGGCACTAAAATTCCATATCGGTGCATCTCTAAGCCTGTAACTACTGTACACACACACACACACGCACGTCAAAGTCAAAGTCAAAGTCAGCTTTATTGTCAATTTCTTCACATGTTCCAGACATACAAAGAGATCGAAATTACGTTTCTCACTATCCCATGGTGAAGACAAGAAATATTTTACCAATTTAAGTCCACAGACAAACATAACATTCAAGTAAACAAAAAAGTAAGTAAATAAGTAAATAAGAGGGCACATATAATAATGAAAAAATAAGAGCAGCAAAATTTGGTTGAAATTGTGCATGGACAGTCAATAAAATACTAGTGCAAAGTCAGGCCAATAAAAGGCTTGGGTAGTTCTGTTTGACCTAAGTAATAAAGAAAGTGGCATAGTGGTGCAAGTTATGTAAGAGCAGCAGAAGTGTTGTGTTTTCAGGACAACAACACCAAGTTGTAAAGTGTACAAGTGTGCAAGTGTGCAAGTGGAGTAGTGCAGGCGGCCATTGTGGGTCCAATGTCCAGGATGTTATGTAGCTGAGGGTGGAGGGGGGAGAGGAGGGAGAGAGTTCAGCATCCTTACAGTTTGGTGTATGAAGCTGTTGGTGAGTCTGGTAGTGCGGGAGCGCAGGCTTCTGTACCTCTTCCCAGAGGGCAGTAGATCAAACAGATTGTGAGCGGGGTGACTTGAATCACTCACAATTTTGGTCGCCTTGCGGGTGAGGTGGGTGGTGTAAATGTCCTTCAGGGAGGGGAGTGAAGCACCAATGATCCTTCCAGCTGTGTTCACTATGCGCTGCAGGGCTTTCCTGTTGTATTCAGTGCAGCTTCCGCCCCACACAGCGATACAGCTGGAGAGGATGCTCTCAATGGTGCCTCGGTAGAATGTGGTCATGATGGCTGGTGGAGCACTTGCTCGCCTGAGTTTCCGCAGGAAGTACAGGCGGCGCTGAGCTCTCTTCGCCAGTGATGCAGTGTTGGTGGTCCAGGAGAGGTCTTCACTGATGTGCACCCCCAGGAATTTGGTGCTGCTCGCTCTCTCCACCACAGCACCGTCGATGGTCAGTGGCAGGTGTTGGGTGTGACCTCTCCGGAAGTCAACAACAATCTCTTTGGTCTTGCTGACGTTCAGCAGGAGGTTGTTGTCCCTGCACCACGTGGTCAGATGGTCGACCTCCAACCTGTATTGAGTCTCGTCGCCCTTGGTGATGAGACCCACCAGAGTTGTGTCGTCAGCAAATTTCACTATGTGATTGTTGCTGTAGGTTGCAGTGCAGTCATGCATCAGCAGGGTGAAGAGCAGCGGACTGAGCACGCAGCCTTGGGGGGCCCCTGTGCTCAGTGTGATGCTGCTTGAGGTATTGTTGCCAACACGTACTACTTGGGGCCTCTGACAGAGGAAGTCCAGTAGCCAGTTGCAGAGGTAGGTACTGAGTCCCAGTTTGTCCAGTTTGCAGATGAGTTGTTGTGGTATTATGGTGTTGAATGCAGAACTGAAGTCTATAAACAGCAATCTCACATATGAGTCTCTTTTTTCCAGGTGGGTGAGGGCTGGGTGGAGGGCAGAGCAGATTGCATCCTCTGTAGACCGCTTGGCTCGGTATGCAAACTGGAAGGGGTCCAGGGTGGGGGGGAGAATGGCTTTGATATGTGACATGACAAGCCGCTCAAAGCACTTCATGATGATGGGTGTCAGTGCCACAGGGCGGTAGTCATTGAAGCAGGATGGAGCAGTTTTCTTCGGCACAGGTATGATGGTGGCAGCTTTGAAACATGATGGGACGATGGCTTGCTTCAGGGAAGTGTTAAAGATGTCTGTGAAGACATCCTTAAGCTCCCCTGCGCAGTCCTTCAGCGCACGACCTGGGATGTTGTCTGGACCTGTTGCCTTACGGGTGTTGATAGCAGCAAGTGTCCTCTTCACGCTGTCGGCAGAGAGGCACAGGGGCTGCTCATGTAGAGGGGGATGGGTCTTCTGTGGGCAGGTGCTGTTTTGTGCTTCAAAGCGAGCAAAGAAGCGGTTCAGGTTGTTGAGCAGAGGGATGTTGCTCTCACAGCTCTGTGGCGCGGGCTTGTAGTCCGTGAGGGCCTGAATGCCCTGCCATAGGCTTTGTGCGTTCCTGCTGTCTTTGAAGTGGGTGGTTATCTTGTGAGTGTATTCCTTTTTTGCTTCCTTGATGTCACGGGACAGGTTGGCTCTCGCTGTTTTCATGCCAGCTTCATCCCCAGCTCTGTAGGCTTTGTCTCTGGCCCTCAGCAGCCTGAGGACATCCCCTGTCAGCCATGGCTTCCAGTTAGCCCGAGTGATGATGTCTTTTGTGTGGGTCACATCATCGATGCACTTGGTGATGTAAGAGGTTACAGTGTCTGTATACTCCTCTATGTCTGTCCGGTTGTTGTAAGTGGCTGCCTGCTTAAACATTTCCCAGTCTGTTGTGTCAAAGCAGTCTTGAAGAGCATCGGAGGTTCCCTCAGGCCACACTTTTACCTGCTTACGAACCGGTTTGTTCGCTTTTACCCTTTGTCTGTATGCGGGCATTAGCATAACAGTGATATGGTCTGAAAGTCCAATGTGGGGGAGGGGGGTGGCTTTGTATGCTCCTTTGTGTGTAGTGTAGACCAGGTCCAGGATGTTATCTCCTCTTGTTGGAAAATCAACATGCTGGTGTAGCTTTGGAAGTACAGTTTTGAGATCAGCATGGTTAAAATCTCCAGTGAAGATGGTGAAACCGTCTGGGTGTGCCGTCTGTTGTTCACTGACAGCCTGGTACAGTTCACTAAGAGCCGCGTTCTTATCGCTGTTGTTGTTGGTAGGCGGGATGTATACTGCGACTAGCAGAATCGCAGTAATTTCCCTTGGCAGGTAAAAAGGACGGCACTTTATGATCATAAACTCTGCCAGTGGTGAGCAGTGTTTGCATACTACTACAGTGTCCCGGCACCATTCGTCACGGATGTAAACACAGATTCCTCCTCCTCGTGATTTACCTCCCTTTACAATGGCCCTGTCTGCTCGATAGCATGCTAGCTGCTCCAGTTGTACAGCAGAGTCCGGAATGTTGTCATTTAACCAAGTCTCAGTGAAGACGAGCACACAGCAGTTACTTACTGTCCGGTTCGTTGATCTCAGCAGTCGTATGTGATCCATTTTGTTGTCCAGTGATCGTACATTTGCCAGGAGAATGGATGGTATGGCTGGGCGAGTTGGGCTGGCCGCTAGCCTGGCCCGGACGCCTCCGCGCTTGCCCCTCTTCTGCTTCCTCGCACACCGCTTCCGACGCTTTCTTTCCGGGGGAGGAGTAGCAGGCGAGTCCGGTGTTGTTGCAGGCCGGAGTAGTCCGAGTTCCTTTAGCGTCTCTGTTGCAAAGTCCAGAACGCTGCAAAACTTGCTTTTGCAGATGTCAATTAAAAACTGCCTGCTGTACTTGTAGTACGACGTAGTAAGACGAGACGAACACGTAAAACTTTCGGACAAACACTTTTTAAACGAACAAAACACCGTACGGTTGGGACAGAGAGAGGTCGCTGCGTGTGTACGCGCCGCCATCTTGGATCCAAAGTTTTTTACACGTACTGGCGCCTTAATGCAGGGGCTTACCTGGGCTTCAGCCCAGGGGCCTCGACCAATGAGGGGCCTCCTAATAATAATAATAATGATAATCAATAATAATAAACGGTCGTGTCCGTATTCGCGGCGTCAGTCATTAGTTTACTCTGGAGCTAGCCTACATCATTGAGCACATCGCACTGCTCTACAATGACATCGATGCAGAGGCCCCCTTTTGTCTTCTCTTCTAAAGTGTAACAAAATGTAACAAAACTTAATAAATCCCAACGGGTGTAGTAGAGGAGCTAGAGGAGAGGCTGAAACTGACTGACAAACGTACAAACTCTGGAGATAACGTGGGTTGGATTGAAGCAACGATAAACAAATGACGTGGATTCCTGTAACTGTCTATGAAAACAGAAGGCATAGCAGGTAAATCGTAGAAAATAGCCTGGCAATGAAACGGCTTTAAAAACATGTAGGCCTATTTCACTTGTCTCACTGGAGTGAACGTAGAACATGGGCTGTTGCGCAAAGAAATGAATCAGTGATCTGCATCTCCGTTCACCAAAAGCTAAGTTTGTGCTACCCCATTTGCACAAATAATATCCTATGTTATGTTTTCAGATTGTTAACGTGAGATATGTCTCCATGTTGGGCAGTGTAGTGATAATGCATAAGGTAGCCAATGTTCACGTCACATGAGCCAGCTGCTTGTTCTGTAGGCTAAAAGTATCTCTGTCCCTCCCAATGTGCGTTAGAATGGTGTGTTAAGTAGACAGAATTTCAAAAAACCTCCTGGGGAACTCCCCGACACGACAAACACATGCACTTTTGAAAAGATTGAAACGTCCATATGTGTAACGCATCTTTTAACTTAGCCTATAGTGTTGTAAAAGTTCAACGCTGTTGTTTTCATGCAGTAGGCTAGCCTTTTTGATAAACAATGTCATGGGTAGTCTGACGTGATTAAGGAGGGCTTTCTGTTCTTGTTTATGTAAAGGTTTTACATAGGCTCAATAATGATAGGCTACACTGCATGTTAGGCTATATCAACCAAAAGCGCACGTTATGTAAATAGGTGGGTCAGATCGCGGGCCGGATATCATAATTAATATTTGCGGTTTGGGGGGGGGGGGGGCTTTAAAACATATAGCCCAGGGGCCTCAGGAGGTATTAAGGCGCCCCTGCACGCATGCACGCACACAAACACATACGGGTGTGAGGACAAAAGCTCTAGACTAAGGGATATGTCTGGCTAATGGCCTCCTGGTCTTCTTAGACACCTACCCCCATGCCCCTGCACGCACGCACACACACACACACACACACACACACACACACGGGTGTGAGGACAAAGGCTCTAGACTAAGGGATATGTCTGGCTAATGGCCTCCTGGTCTTCTTAGACACCTACCCCCATGCATCTGCATATTTGTCTTTATGTAGCTAAAGCCATGGCTTGCCTTTTTTTTCTTTTCTTTCCTTTTTTACAATCCCTCCCTCTTTCTCCCCACACATTTCTTAACTCTCAGTGCCCTCTTCTTCTTCCTCTTCTTCTTCTTTTTTTTTTTTTTTTGGATCTCCCTCTCTACTCTTTCTCCCACAAACTCACAGTAATAACATGTGCCAGGAACTAAGGAAGTCAATTACCTTGCTCATGGACTCATTAGTGTCAAGAATGAACAGAGACCTGCTGCACGTACGCATGGGTGGCCTTGAGTAGCCACCTGCCCACAGACGACTGGGCTAAAAGCCCATCTTCAGGTGGACGTCAGGAGGAGAATCAGCATGAGACATGGCTCTTTCTAGAAGGCCAGTTTGCTTGATGGATCTGTTGAAAAGGGTTGCATTTACCACATGCAGACAAGACTGTGAGACCCTCACAATTGGATCACTTATATGTCCTCATTGTTTAATAATTACAGGCTCATTTGTTCAGCATGTATGCAATTAACCCTTGTGTTACACTCAAATCTTACCGACATGCTTTATCCTTGGGGTCAATTTGACCCCAGCTAAATACAACCTCAGAAAATGATTATAATTCATATTGTTACCCAGTTTTTTGTGACAGGTACTTAACAAGAGAGTAATAACCACCATCAAAAGCCCTACAAAACTCTGTTGTACCCTAACCTGACTCTCGCCAGATGAATTTTGTTCCGCCTAGCTCCACTCATCCACCTGGGATCGATCCATTCGAGTGGTGCTTCAGAAGGCTGGGCCTTATCAAAAAATCCTTGCATATGATTGGATAAGCCACTTGTCTGTCATCTATTGACCTGCTACTTCAACCACTCACATCGAAGCCAACCCGTGACGCTGAGAACAGTCTCACAGTCGCTTCTACGCTACGTCACATCTATGAAACTCCCACCCTGCGTCCTGATTGGCTCTACCGTATAATCTGGTGCCGAAATCACTCTCAACGGAACTGATCCCAGATGGATGTGAGTGGAGCTAGGCGGAACGAAATTCATCTGGCGAGAGTCAGGTTAGTTGTACCCTTCAATTGAGGAAAAGTCATGAAACATGAAGCAAAAAGTTAACCACATATTTCATGATGTTAAACATTGCTTGGGGTCAAATTGACCCCAAAGATAACAAGAGGGTTCTTGATACCTGACATGAATGGTCTATTTGTACAGTTTGGATGGATTTGGGTTCTCCCCTGCTGACTTACAGATTCAATCATGACCAGAGTTGTGCCAAAGTATGTCTTCACAAGACACCAAGATGGCAGTGGCCACTCCCTCCCTATCTACCCCTGAAACATGTTGTTTGCCCATTGCTCACTAAACATCCGTGTCCCATCTAGAGACAGGAAAACAATGGAGTGAAAATAAAGTATATCTGGAAAAAAATTATGTAGTATAGACCTCTTCAATGTTTGCAAACATCCAGAGCCTAGGTTGGGTGTGCGGGCAGCATGGGGTCAGAAAACTGACGCACTGTCCTTGTAACCCTAGGACCGAAAACCATACCTTATTAAATTAGTCTTAGCTAATGATGATTGCCTGATCCTGAGCTGATAACACAATGGATAGACGACATTAGCAAGTGGCCAGAGATTCATTGGCCTACCATCTATGGCTATCTACTGTAGTACAAGTAGGCATTGTTCTCTATGTTTCTCTGGCATTTTTCTCTGGACATTTCAGTCAATTCACACACACACAATTCAATCGGATGGAAGGCTTTCTGACCCCGATATGTGCGCGCATTTTTTTTGTGACGTGAACCGTGAAAGGGTTTATATGACATGATAGATGAAGAAAGGTATGACATGTTTTTAGCAACATTTGTGTTAGTGAATAGACCACCAGTTAGTTTCATATAGTAGATATAAGCTTATTAAGCTCTTTAGAGATGTTCTATTTTTTATTTATTTAACTGTTATAACTGCTGCAGAGCTGTAGCCTGCTTTCTCCCAAAATTGAACAGCAAATGAAAGACTTCCATGATTTTGAGAGGTGAACCACAAGAAAACAAAAACACTTAATTTGCACGCCAACAGTTACTAAGGCAGCCTATGCCTTGTGTAAAAGAGAAAGAGGGAACTGGCAGAAGGAACTGTGAAGAACAGAACTTCTTGACAAGACATGTTCCGTTGTCACAGGGAAAAATGTCAATTGAGAGCATCTGAGTTGTGTGTTCTGAATTCTGAAATCCTTGTTCTTCCAGGGCTTAAGGATGTAGAGAAGATTAAATAAAAATAAAACAAATAGGTCTTGCATATTGACATTGTAGGTCTTAAAGCATCTTTATTGATTATTGTTCTTCAAATTTTCTTAAAAATATGCTTATTTCATAATGAAATCATGACCTACTCCTTTGGAAACTCTAAGGAGTCCTCAAATCCAATTATGTGCCAGAACCTTTGCTGTTTGACTTTGATTAGGAGGTACTACTTCTCAAAAAAACATGAAAACGAAGCCTGACAGAGCCTAGAAGACAAAGAGAGAAAGAGAAAATGAAAAAAAAAAAAAAAGAAACTGTGAAATAGAAATAGCAGATCTTCTTGACGAAAAACATGCTCCGTTGTCACAGGAAAGAATGTCAATTATGAGCATCTGCTTGGTGTGTTCTGACCCTCCACCACCCTGCATCCCGCTCATTCAGCGCCTTGTTGTTGTTCTTTACGAAAATGAATTAACAGCAGCTCTAACTCATTAGGAGATGCAGTAAATTGTTTTGCTCACCAACAGAATGAGGGATAGTAAGGAAGTGTACATTTATCAGGCTTCAAATAATGCCAAAGCAGGGGGGAATGGGTGGGGGGGGGGGGGGGGGGGTTTATTAGGACTGTACTGAAGGGTAATTTATGTCCACTCTACTGTGTGTTGACAATTTGCAGGTTGTTTACATGTAGGAAATTATTCAAAGCCATTAGGTTGGTCATATTTTAACTCTTCAACGTACAGATTGAGATGTATGTGTTCTCCTGAATCCCCAGAAGTGTCTACCCGGAAGTGTCTTACTCATCAGTGCATACTCACTCATGTTCACTCAAGCTCACCTGAACATAAGCTGCTAAATATGCAAGACATCCTGCTAAATGCTCTAAATGCAGGAATGTAAAAATTAATCAATGGTCAAGACATAGCAGTTGTAGCACCACAACAGTCTTTAAACTTAACTGGTTCTCATGGAAAGGGACCAAAGCGTACCGGAAAAGACTATGACTTGCATTAGTATTACACAATTCTAATTACAAAGCCTAAGCCACAAGTTTTGGTTGATAAAACTAGTCATTTTGGCGGGTAAGTCTTTGGTAGTCTGAACACTAGTTTAATGGTTTGCTTATGTCATCTTTTATGAGCTCATCATTTGTGTCTATGGTAAAAAAAAATTACACATGATTTGACACAACCTAATCTTCGAAGGTGTCCAACTTCAAGATAATGATAACATTTTACAATGATCAACATGTGCAAAATATGGTGGTAGAAATATTTTGTATTTCATGCTCAATTCCTCCTCAACCAATGCTGTTTGAGCCTCAGCTGTAAAAGTGTACCGTACTGAGCCTGCTATAAGATTAAAGTCAGCAGAAGGGAGATATATACAGTATATTCCCATGAATCAAAATGAGACATAAAAGGAAACACTTACAGCTGGCAAAGTTCAGAACATTTCTTTTTGAAAAAAATATCTGTAGTCCTTACATCTTAAACCATTTCATCAGACTCTCTATGATAACTCAGTGAACTTAAATAGCACCCCTAATATGGCAGAAGAAGAGGAATATTATAATACTACAAGAATATTTTAGTACTGCTCAGCGTAAAATGTTGACAACTGAATCAATCACTATGCAAATGAAAACTAACATTCCATCAGTCGGTGCCTGTACCTGCTTTGCCTAATCTAAGCTCCTCTTTTTACTGGGGTTAGAGTTGAATTTACTGATTGTTTCTACTTATCCTTGCACCCGTTTTGACCTCAGTGTCCATGAAGAGGGCAATGAGCTGATCCAATCACTCTCAATATGATTTGGATCGACTAGACACCCCTTGTTTAATTGGAATCCAACATCTCACCAACACAATGATGTATGGTCCCTTGACACAAGAATGTGGTCCCTTGACACATCACTGAATGTGGACTGTGTGTGTGTGTCAATCAATCGATCATTCACTGTTAACACTTCTCCTCCCATGTTTTTGTGCAATACTTATACTTTTGCCTCGACCTTCCCATAAATGCATCTGAATGAGTAAGAAAAGCGAAGTTCACCATTCTGCGCTCCAGTGGCAAAATGTGCCATCATCCAATCATCCATCTGTGGTGTGTTTGTACGTATGATGCCATGTTTAAGGTGCAAATAGTGTCAGAAGCAGGCAGTAATTTGGCAGTGATTCTTAGCACATCTAGGCCGGAGTAAAGACTCAACCATGAAATCTGCCCTGGCTCTCAATGATCCTCCAACACTACTCACTGTACTATGCAGTGCTAATCTGTATGCAGTGCTAATATGAAACTACTGTAGTATTCTTCATGAATGTTTCCTTCCACAGCTTGTTCAATTCTACATCTATATAATGTTGCACACACATGAGCTATTTTCAAGAATTCTCAACAAATGAACCAGAGCTTTGACAAATCTGAAGAGTGTGTTGGGTGGGGTGGGGGATCCTTGTTCTTCAGGGGCCTACATGTAGCAAGAATTTAAAATATATTCTGATCTTTGACATTGACTTTTCATCAGTCTAGAATAACTACATGTATGCTGTCATTGTAGGTCTTGAGGCCTTATTATTGATTAGCTTTTAATAAAATAATGCTCATTGCATAATGGAATCATGACCTACTGCTTTGGAAACTCCAAGTATACTCCTCAAATCATATTATACACTAGAACCTTTGTTATTGGATTTAGATTAAGAGTTACTACCGCTCAAAAAAAAAACAAAAAACATTCAAACAAAACCTGGCAACCACAAAGGGCACGTAGTCTGAATATGAAACAAAATTTTTGTCCTTTTGGCCAACGCAGTTCAAGGAAGTGACAATGACTGCCAAAAATAGCATACAAAGCAGCGGGCCAGAGTTCAGTTAAGCATGCTTTTAAACGCGAGCATCTCTCTTACCCTTCTCTTGGCACAGACATGGGCACGTAATGGCATGATGCCCGTTTTCCAAACAGCAACTCGTTCTCATTCAGCTCCACACCTGTGAAGGGTCACCCAGGATGCTGATGCTGACTGGCAGGACTGTGATGTCGGTTCAGCGAGGACTCAGCCTATATTTCCCTGGGGCCTCCGTCACCTCCTGCTGTCCGGGGCCTTGCCGTGTCCCTAGATCAATGTCGATAATGAAGGAAGGATGTCCCATGTGACGGCGACACTGCACTTTACTTCTAAGAAAGCACCAGGATGTAAGGACTTTTTTTTTTGGCAGGGTGCTAGGCAGCTAACAGGAGCTGCTTAATCTGTCAGGAAGACTAGATGCAAATCACTGGCATGTTTTATGGGGTGCTGACTCCTTTCTGCAGACTGCATCTGAAGGATAGAAGCCCCTGAACTGGGAAGACTGATGAGCTTGCCATATAAGTCCTTGAGAGAGTCTCGGGTCCATGCATTTATTCTCCACTCTGACTTTACAGCTTAGTGCTTGTCAAGATGATGGGCCCAGATGAAGATGTGGACAGACTCCACTGGTGACAAGGTTGCTCTTATATTTGATTTTACTCTGCGAATGTCTTCATAATTTGCCCTGAAGTTCTTCTTATCTCAAATGATACATGCTCATTTGTGATAGCCCAACTAGAAATATGTGACCTGGGAAATATTGAACAGAAATATTGAACATCATTAGTGCATCATAATTACCATTCAAGTTGACACTTCACAGCACTTGAACTTCATTCAGTGAAATAAAAGAAACGGAAATAAATGTATTACTGGGTAATATGTGACCAGATTAGAGTTAATTCAAAGAAAAATAGAAATATTACAGACCTACTGCAACAGAAATGCCTATTTGTTATTATTTCATATTACACAGATATGGCAAATTCCTTGCTCTGATTCTTAGGGAAATATACACAAAGGATTTACTCAGTCAACCTCATCAACCTTTCCGAATAGAAAGAGACATCTGGTTGTTGTAACCCTCCTTATAAAGCCATGTCGAAACAGCTGCAGCAGTCAACAACAGCCTTGAAGAAGGTTTCAGTAATAGATATGAAGATATGGATGTGTCCGATGACATGTAAACTCCTGTGTAGTAAAGCTAACAAGAGTGGTGATTCCACCACGTTTCATAAGCTGTCCTTAGCATTCCTACCAAAATTTGGTTTTGTAACCAAAAAATACATCTGAGGCCTTATACGATCTATCTGCCAGCCAACTAGCATGTTGAAATCAATCACCACAAAGCACAGCCTTGTTTACCACCCACTCAGCAGCAAGTTGGTGGAGTTGCCGCTGTCTTTTGTAGCTAATGTGACTGTAGGGTAAGGCCTAAGATGGCACGGTTGGCACTGACCCCCACAACCCAGAAAAATTCCTGTCAGTGTTACTGACCCTCTCAGTCCTATTTCATCTTTGATCTTGACTAGCATCAAGACCTTGCACATTTCCAACAATTCAGCTTGAGGTTATAGTGAAATGTCTTAATGTATTGATGTGCTCTGACTTCTCGGGACTGGCATCTTGTGCCGCTCCTCATAGCCCGGACCAGGAAGTGGTGCCAGTACCAGCTGGGCCTGCACCCTCCCGTCATGTGCATCACAGGATACTGGCTTCTTCACTTGCCACCTGACCAGACGCACACGGAGGTGGATAAAAGCCCCCTACATCGCCCCAACCTGCTGTCTACCGTTAAATAGGAGCACTTAGGCTAGGCTTACTATTGTGTGTTCCCTGTGCATGTTCCCTATAACCTATTAAAACCAGCATATTTGTGTTTGCACAAGATTAGTCCTACTAGATTGGCCCTATTAACTGATTCCTGATTTCATGTTTTCCTGAAAATGGCAGGTATAGGTTGTGTCTGCAGGTCTTCCTGTTAGCTTTGTGTTTGCATAAATAAACATATTTATGTTCATTAGCTTTTCTATGGCTTGCTTTTTTCAGTTGTTATGAAAAATAACAAAACTACATTATACTGCTGAAGATGATAAAAATGACTCTATACAATATTGCAATATTCCTGATTGACCTTGTACTATATGTATGAAGGAGACTACTGCACAGGTGATATTGCCCATGCTGTGATTCATGTTATGTTTGCTGTTTCCTTTCATGTGGTGTCAGTCTTGAAGAAGCCAAGGATAGAATACTGTGCTTAGCTCCAGAATAGAAGCCTCTCAAGCTAAGTCAGCCAACATTCCCCTAGAGCTGAAGTGATGGATTTGTCTCCTTTGTTCATGCAAAGGTTGCCCATTTCACAACAGGATGTCTACATTCCCCAAATCCCTGTGTTGTTGTACTGCAGGTGTGCTGTTCTGATTGGAAGGGAGGAGACCTGCCTCCATGTGTTGGATGCTACAGCATGTTGTGTGGCCCTAGAGAAGTATGTGGATCTTCAAGGTTAAGGATTGGTGACTTGTCATTGGGACAGATTGTTATCACTGGGTCGGCTGGATCATGTGGAGGCGAACACAGGGTTGATGTGTTCTACCACAGAGCCAATTAATCCTTAGCATTTACTAGTGTCAGTGGGAATCGGGAAAGGTTAATAATGCTGGTCTTAGTTTCAACGCATAAAGTTAAGTAGACGTTGTAACCGTGTTGTAAATCCAACAATACCCATATGATAAATACTTACCAAAGATGTATTTTCGTGTGGCGTGCTCCAATGTCCAATCTTTCCCGATTCCCACTGACACTAGTAAATGACGCTAGGCGTTGTGGACTTCAGCAGCCAATGAGAATTGGACTTCAGCCCCTGAATTTTCTGATTGGTTGATGAATTGTGGAACAATGTAACGTTGTCGACAGTTTTGAGCGAGCACACAGACGAAGTTGAGCGAGCGTGACAGAGATCTCCTAAGCTAGCGGAGGAACAGTTTATGTGAGCACGTACAGTGAAACTGAAAGAAAGGGGACTGATGTTGCACATACATATTGATATTAGCAAACAGGCAAAGACATTTGTGGAGCACAACATAGATTCCTGTTTGCTCAACTAAAAACTAAGTTTTTTTGTGCTCGAGTTTCATTTTTCCTCAAAATATAATTTGTGTGCTCGCTCAAAATATTTTTCTGCGCTCAAATTGTGCTATTGCTTGCTCATAAAAGTGGAACAAATGTAACTCCATAGGCAACAGGTGCGCTATGGCAGACGTTTTGTGCCCTCTGCCATAGCATAAGGCACAACACATCTAAATGAAGCTGCCAGGAGGTGACCACTACGTGTGTGAGAGTATGCTGTGTATGCTACTACAGTATATGTATAAGGGGCAGAAATTAAAAGTCCTGCCATAAATTAGTTCTACATGTGCACTTAACACAGGTGATTTCACTAATTAACTGATCTACCTTAAGAGTTGTACTAATTAGAGAATCAGCTGATTAAGTGAATGATTGGACTTTCACACATCTGATAAGGGCCTGGTAGAATATGACTTGTAGTAATTGTGTGCATAATAGAGTGTTAGGGTGAAGATGTTAATGTGTGTGCATTTATACTGTATGTGTGAGCCTCAGTAAAGACTGTGAAAACAAATTTACCCTGTGGACAATAAAGACTATCTATCTCCTGTCTGCCTTTCCGTATGTCTACAGTATATGTGAGTGTGCGCTCACCCACTTAACCTAAAAACGACTAGTCCAATTTATTTAAAATTTTCAATTAAGGTAGAAGGTCACCACTCACTAAAATGTCTCCTAAACACTCATTCAGATCCAAAGCTTGGTCAGGTTCCGAATCATGATAGCCTACAGTTGCCATTTTTTTTTCACTTTTCTTACTGTAAAACTGTGAAAAAGTGGCCAAGGTCTGCTTTTGCCTGACTGCTATGTTCCGTTACGTCATTAACATCAGTAGAAGTGTTTAACTTCATTCAGTAGAAAGTATTTTGGAGCCAGGAAGGCTGCTTCAACTACTTCCTAAAGCTGTCAAGCTTTAATTGACCTGTCGCTAAGCGCCACCCTTAGAACGCTGATGAGCCAATGACAGTCCAGCCTCAACGGGACTCGGACAACTCCATAGGAAACAACGGGGCAGGCATAAAATGACAAATTAATGGTTATTTATGGAGTTTATTAACTCAAAAAACCCCGACGGATAACCATGGTCAAACATTTTGCATTGGGGACGTGTAATACTGATAGCCGGTACCCCGAGAGGCTAGAAAACGGGGTATATTTTCATCAAAAGTAGCCTACAGGACGTCTCTCGCGTTTGCAACAGCTCGACGTAATGTAGGCAACTAAGCCAACAACGTGGGAACAGGTTCCCTGTTAAATCCCAAGATGAAAATGCTCATTAACCAACTACTATATTCTTACTACATAAAATATTAACGTAACCTAACATATCTTAGTATCAATCTTCCACTAGCTAGCTAGCTAACAATAACGTCAGTGGGATTTGCACGGCTACTCGCCACAACTGCTTGTCACCTTGTATGTATTCTAAAGTTTTGAATACACCCCCCCATAACATAATTAAGTCCCTTTTGATAGCTTCTGGAGGAAAGTAAATCCGTTTATCGACCAAAACGTCCTCAAAGCCTGCTTTCATATACTGTCAGCTGCCATTGTCCACAATGTATTTCTAATCAAGTCTGGTTTGTTTGTCCGAGTTTTCACACAGTAACAATGGGGGGCGGGGCTTAGCGACAGGTCAATTGCCTTCACTTCCTTCACCCAGTCCGTATAGCAGTGAATAGAGAATATGTCAGTCATTTAGATATCTTCCAACATGTGAACGCTCACTTGAAGGCACCATTTTAGCACCTTGGACCTTTGGAAGCTGTATTTTTGTAATCATTCAAGCATGGTGTGTTTTCAGAGCACTCTGAGATTTCGGCAGGCAGAAGTTTAGCCTGGCTGGACTTTACACACACACACACACACACAGCAAATCTCTCAGCCCCACTCCTAAGCACATTTCCTCTTTCACCTTGATGTAATTGCTGAATAACACCAATTTGTAATTGCTGAATAACACCAATTTGTATGAAGTACCAGAAGAGGGTAAGTCGTTGATTTTGGAGTTTATTCCAGTGTTGAGTCACCCTCAGTGTGGTGCTCAGAGAAATGGCTACTCAACAATGGGAAGAAATTGATTGATGTTTTATTTGGTCAACAGGAAGTGACATATATTGTATATATGTCACTTACAGTCACTTACACTTACAGAGACAATAGGATGTGGGGTTAGCTTAGCTATGGCTATGGCAATACTCTGGGGCATGTTTTTAAAGATGCCCCAAGAGTGTAGCACTAGCTGTCTGGCAGCTCTAGCTGTTGGCTGCAGCAACTCAAGCTAGGTAGCACCAATTTATTTTTTTAGTTTTTTAGTACTCTGTGACCTCGGGAAACAGAGATCTAGTCCTCTGGGGGAGAAGTGAACAGTGGACAAAAGGTAAAGGGGAAGGGTTGGCCATAGCAGGATAGAGGCTATCTCAGGGCGAGGGCAGATAAGCACCCAACATATCCGGCTTTTACACTACCTCTTTGAATGCTAAACTAAGCTAGACTGACCAAAGATATGTTATTGTTAAGACAAAAGAGCTCAGTTACAAATGTCACTAAGTAACAGATGTCATAGTTTAGATGTGGCACTACAGGGAAACACCAATACTCAGTTCCATCAACCTCCAATTTTTGTTGAAAGACCTGAATACGGGTCTGATTGGTTGGTAACTCTCAAAGCCTCTCCACTGCTTTTTTTGGAGGGATACTCAACCACTTCATTAATGATTCACAGAAGCAACTTCTCTGAGCAATCATCCGACTACCACTTCATTACCTGCCAGTTCATTTAAGGACATGTGCCTTTTTCCAAACACTGCTGATTATCACGCTGATTAGACTTCATTCATATTTTTTGCCTCTGGTTGACAATGTGTTGTTCAACCTAGCCTTTCATTTTCTGATAGAGGACATGAACCAGGGTTTCCTTTTGTGAATGAGTAGTATAATATTTGACTTGAAACAAAATAGTAAGTAATTAATTCCTTATATATATATATACATATATATATATATATTATAATGAGCCAGCTGATGTCACAGTTAGTACTGCCAATTTCCCTGCATAACAAAGAAATATTCAGTAATGAAGGAAACATAATTGTGTTTTCTAGTACCATCATTTGCTTATTAAACAAGGTTTATACATTGCTTTTGTAAACACGGGAGTTGCCTATACATAGGAATGCAATTCTCTTATTCATTCTCCATTCTGATTAAAGTGCAATCTGCCATCGGGCACTGTGGTTAGTACATGGGTGTGGTCAATACCTGATTTTATTTTGTTTTTATGCTGTTGTCATGCATAAACATAGTGTGGCTAATACACAGGAAATTACTGTAACCTTATGGGATGTAATTAGTTACATGGGGCAGCCATGGCCTACTGGTTAGTGCTCTGGACCTGTAACCGGAGAGAGGCACCACCTAACCCCTCACTGATCCCCGAGCACCGCTGTTGTTGCAGGCAGCAGCTCACTGCGCCGGGATTAGTGTGTGCTTCACCTCACTGTGTGTTGTGTGAGTGTGTTTCACTAAGTCACGGATTGGGATAAATGCAGAGACCAAATTTCCACGGGATCAAAAGAGTATATATACTTATATACTTATACTTACTTACATATTGTGTGTGTGTGTGTGCGTCTGTGGCGCAAGTGCTGTTTTCAGCAATCTCCTAATGTTGGTTAAGGTGATTGGCAAATTCAACTAAAGAATTAAAATGAGAGTGTTTTAAAAGTTCCAAAATCATGGAATTATTATTCAGAGGGCATTCCATATCCTGTTATGTGTTTGCTGATCAGGCTGTAGTCATTTTTCTTGAGCAAAAAGCATAAAACATTGATCTAATCATGAGCATTTAGTCTTAATTGTGTTCTTTTCAGATATAACATTTTCAGTGGAATTTGAGATGCTATCAAGTGAGCACAAGATTAAAAGCATAGCAATGCCTGCCAGATTGCATAGAGAATACCTGCAATATTTTCAGAGATAAAAACAAATATTACTCTAGTGCATAATAGCCTCAGCTGTGATTTATAACAACATAGTGTAGTTCCTTTTACCTTACAATACTGGCTTCAAACTCATTTTGATCCTACACTGACTTATGGAGAATGGAGTCTGGCCTTGCTGATGCCCACCTGCAATACCTGGCATGGCACTATGGCACAGATTGGAGCCCTTGTGTAAGTTTTAGACAAATTGGGTATATAATAATACTCTTAACGCTAATTGAGTACGAGACACCTTTAAAACTGATGAAAGGTGGAATTCCTACACATAATCTAGTCACCCACTCACTCAAGCCTAAACTTTTAGAGGACTTGGACTTGTTCATATTCATGTATAGGCAGTTCATGCTAAATGTCCCCATTTTAGTATCAAATCAGCCCACCAGTGATGACAAATGGACACTGCTGTAGGAGTGTATTGCTGATTCCATCTGAAGTCCTTTTGGTACTATACTCTACCTTCATGGTTGCTATAATTGCTTAAAAGCTGTAATTTACATTAATCTCAAAATTCCCTTTTGCTTAGAGCGTTGGCTGATCAAAACGAAGTAACCGTCAACTGGACAGTATGACAAACTGGAGTCGCTGACCACCGCGAGGGAATGAGGGAATATATGGAACCGTTTCTGGGTTTTTTAACGGTCAGCACAACTGCTGTAGCTCTGCTTAGCTGAGGTAAAAAAAAATAAACAACCACACTTCTAAAACGAATGTGTTGGAAACAACACTAACTGTGTTCAAGTTGTGTTGTTTTCAACACATTTCTGTCAGGTCCATTAAGTCAAGAACAACACAGGCAATAAATTCTTTAAGAAATGTTATTGAATATATTACAAATTAAATTTGGCGGTATGGCTCTGTTCAGACCTCTGTCCCCAGACCTTTCATAAGCACCATGAAAGAGCAGTGAGCCTGGGGACAGCAGCAGCATTAGGGGGGACTCACACAGTTTAACACTGAGCGAGCTAAACTATTCCCCCATATGAACAGAGCAGGCGACAGGGTGGAACAGGGGAGGAGGTGGTTTGCATAAATGCGAGCAGCAAGCAGTTAGGAATAACTAAAGCAGCTTAATAAAATAAGCTAAATAAGGCGCCCTGTTTGGATGTAGCCATTTAGAAGCGAGGGGAGTGCGAAGGGAGTTGACAGCTGATCAGCTGACGCCCATAGCGGTTAGCAGCGCCTTGACTACTTGGCCTGCCAGAACTGACGCTGACGCTCAATTTGTCTTAAGAGTGCACTGAAATAGCTGTGGCTGTGTAAAGGTTAGTTTCCAGTTTAAGAAGCACTATAATGTTTTCATGCAACACTTCAAGTAACACGTGAGCTATTTGAAAAAGCATGGAGATTCTTGAACACACCACACCACCAATTGCTCAGTTGGTACTGATAAAAGTGTGCTAACATACTAACTGGTGTATTTTGGCAATTTGTTGACACCATTTTGTTGTGAAGGCTTGTCTGTCATTTCCGCTGGGTGTTTTTACCCAAACCACAGAACTTCATAATGCACAGGATGTTGTGTGGGAATGACCGGGGTGTTTATCTCATAGCATACCTCAAAAGGTGGCAATTTGATGCATTGTGTTGCTTTTGTGTGGTTTCTGAGCAAAGTTTTTTCAGAGTTTTATTGAATTGTTTTTACAAAACAGTAACAGTAAGTATCTTTGTCAAATTTTAAGAGGTAAGTGCAAATAAATTACATTTATTTGTATAGCAGAGGTCCTAAACGAATAAATGTAGTGTTAAGTGCAGAGACCATTTTTCTCCTTCCTGCTTTTGTACACAAAACAGTGTCCTCTTTTTGCCAAAAAAAAAAAAAAAAAGCTTTTGTTACGTACCCACATAATCACAAATGGAAAAAGTAGTCCATAATGTGTATTTACTCTTTTTTTTGCTGGCTCAAGCTGACCTGTTGCTCAGGTATGAAGGATGTGTTGTGGTGCTCCACTCTTAATTGCAATAATAAGTGTGCTCTTTTCAGCTCTAACATGCCAGCTTAGAGAGCAACTGTGAAGTTATACTCCACACAAGGCATTAAGACAGAAGCAATTCACTGTAGTGTTTTATATATTTATTTTTTTTACAGAAAATATAACACACACACACACACACACAAGGCTTTTCAGTGGTGGATAAATAGCTGGACAGGATATAAGAGGGACCAAGAGATGGTATGTCAGCTGTGGGGACAGCACAGAGCTGTTGGGATGACTCTCACACACACACACACACACAAACACACCTCCTGTGGATTCTCAGGTGCGAGGTCTTGCTGTCTGCCGCCAGGGCCAGGAGCCAGCTCTGGCCATCACCGGACACATGGTCCTCTGACATCTGACACGCCTCACCTCCTGCTCAGCCAGACCCTCACTGCAAACACACACACACACACACGCCACACAGACACATGCACACACACACACACACACACACACACACACGCGCACGCGCACACACACACACACACACACGCCACACAGACACATGCACACACACACACACACACACACACACAGAGGTACACTCACACACTTCCACACAACAGGATGTTAATGCAAGCTTTATTCAAGCTTAGTTCATCATGCACACATGCACATACAGTATACATACACATAAAAATAGACTCATGCTATAATACACACGCACCCCACCCCACCCCACACACACACTCGCACTCACACACAAACACACATTCACTCACTCACACACACACATACACACACACACACACAGATACACTCACACACAACAGGATGTTAATGCAAGCTTTATAGTTCATCATACAGTATACACACATGCACACATAAAAATAGATACACAGGCACCCCCCCCCCCCCCCACACACACACCACCACACACACACACACATACAAACTCACATTCACACACACACACACAAATACACAAAACAGCAATATTCATGCAGTGGTGATGATACGGTACACATTCATGTACATACTGTATACACATACATCAACAGTCATTAATTTTGGGAGCAGTCTTGCTCCCAAAATTAAATGAAAAACTCCTTTCTGAAGACTTTGTTTAAGTCAATTCTTTCAGTGTGCGAACTACTCCTCTCTCTCTCTTCAACTCTTGGTTTAAACGCACCTGGCTAAACTCTAGATCATCTGAGCGCAACAATACTCCCCTGCATCTACACATATATGAAAACACACATGAACACATACAGTATATGACACACACACATATGCACACAAACACATGTACATGCACACACTCTCTCTCTCACACACACACACACACACACACAAACACATGTACATGCACACACTTGGAAAGAATAGAATGTTCATACAAGCTGTACAATTCATCATACAGTATGCACACATGTTCATACACATAAAAATAGTATAAGTATAATAATGCACAAGCATGTGCCCATGCTCCCCACACATACTGTATGCACACAAGACATAATTATCCATGCAAGGCCTGCAAGGAATGATACAGTACACTTACATGCAAATATGCAATTATTTTTGGATGGATATGATCAAACACAGAATGCTTTGTGTTATTCTGCCATTATAGCAGTCCAATACTAGCGTTTATGGGCAGGGCTATAGTGGAGGCTATGCGCAAGTAAACGCCATTTATCCACATCTGACATTTCAGAATCCACCTCCCAAAAGAGTTTATTCACCAGTTGCAACTTTTAACATTATAAAACCGCACTGTATTATCCACATTCACAATACGTAGATTCATCAATGCTCTAGGAACCATTTAATACCACTGGTATTGTTATAAACATTGGACAATAACCTCCACCATGATCAAACATGTTCTGAATTATTTTTTAAAAATCCGATACTGCATGGCGCAGTCCACCTTACAGTGATCACAGAATTCATAGTTTACCCAACTCTTATTTTACCACTACACCCCTGGTTACATGTGACATTGCCATCTTCAAATACAGGTACAGGTACAGGAACAACTATTTTGCTGGTCATTTCGAATTTGACTTGCTTGGTCCACACTGTTGCAGACTCCCAAACAAACGAATAACAAGTTGGCTAACAAGTTTCTGATATTTTAGCAATTTGGAATGGCCACACACAAGTCACAAAAAAACATCTTATTTCAGTAATAGTCCGTTTTATGGTTTTCAATTAGGATGTTTTTGTCTTTGGTATTTGTAATATTACACATAAGGGATACCATGTGTTCAATGTGCTCACAAGAGGTTCCATATTGTTTTATCACTCTCCTAGCCATCTTTTACGAAAGCTGTGATATGAATATTTCATATCAACGAAGTACACAATGAAAAACATAGGCTATAACATAATAAGTCCAAGAGCAACACAAAATCTTCACAATCTTCACCACATAATTGAAGGAGTATCATTGTCTATTCTTTTCACCGCCATAAATAAATTAGTATTAAAAGATGAAAAAGCATTTTTGAAATCACTTTCTCTCTCTCTCTCTCTCTCTCTCTGTGTGTGTGTGTGTGTGCGTGCGTGCGTGTGTGTGAACTGAGCAAAGAACTTTGAGTCTCTGACAGTCCTCCACAGGCAGCTTCAAACTTTGCAGCTAAAGACATGATGTGGTGAAGAGAGGAGATGCTCACTATTTCCATTTCAGATGATCATAACACTTAGTCCAAAAACTCCTACTCTTTCAACACATCTAATCATTGCTCAAAAAATATATAGTTAAATGATTAATGAAATTAGCATCATGCTGACATTAAGTTACATCTACACTGTCTCACCCACACACTGAAATGGGTAATTCTTCGACAAGAGAGCCTCAGACTCTGAGACAAATGTAATGCTGAAACAAAGAACACTTAATCAAAAGTGGTGATATTTCTTAGGCAAAAAAAAAACAACTAGCCATCAGCTATATCAGAGAAAGATAGAATCAGTTCATCTTTGTGTGTGGCCTGGCTTTGTTCCGTGTGTATGTTGGGATGTATCAAGGCACAGCAGCACTATAGTCTGGCCAACACACACAGAAAAGCAAAGTGCCTCTAGGAAGATGGGGGAGAGAGAAGAGAGTGTCCTGATTTCACAGAAACTAACGTGATTCCCATACCACTCTTTCTCACTCTGTCACAGGCTGGCCTCGTTTCATCAAGGCCTCTGCTGAGCAGAAATAGACGGAACATTGGATTTCTCATACGCATATATGAGATGCATCAAGAAAAAGCGAAAAAAGAAAACATGTCGGCCCCAGTGCTTTGTAGAGGTGCTAAAAAAACGTTGACAGATTCCGGGCATTGCAGATTGTGTGGTCTATGTCAATGGTGTGTTAATGCATGCATATGATTTTACTAATGTTTTAATTAAGTGAAATCAAATGAGTTTGGCTTACTTTCACAGCATGTAGCCTGAATCCAAAAGCCCCATGCAGGAAACATGCTTTCCCCCTGAAACAAAAGATAATGACAGCCTAGGACGTACAGTATATGATGGGGTGAATGAAAGAACCATTTGTACCATCTCCATTCGAGCAGCAAAGCTACTTCCTCCCCTTTGTAGTGCAACATGAAATACAACATGAAAGAAATCTGTGGGGTTAGGAAGTGTGTGTGTGTGTGTGTGTGTGTGTGTTTGTGTGTGTGTGAGGGGGTATGAGATATGAGATATGGGTCCTAAGAAAGTCAAACAGGCAGGACACTGGGAAAATCAATCACCCCGTCCGACCGCAATCAATAACTACCACAGACATAAAGAGGATAAAAAAAGAGTGACCAACTTGTGTTGCTGTTTTCTCCCAAAGCCTCACACCAATCATGTAACTGGATAAGACACCAGGGGAGATATACTCACTCACCACCATTTCTTTCTCATGAATAACATACATGGACATGCACAGACATGTGATGGACTTTTAACGCCAGTATGTGATCGCAATCTCAATCATAACCAGTGTTGGGAGTAATGCATTAAAAAAGTAATGTAATTACAGTAATGCACTGCTTTTTGCTGTAATGCAGTAATGTAAGGCATTACCAATACAATTTCAGTAATATTTTACTCGGTACAATTCTCAGTAACTGAAGTTACTTTGCTTTTTAATCCAAAATTGAGAAATGCTCAATTGGCACCATGCAGAGAAGCTTATCCAAGAATTAAAAAAAGTTATCTATGCTGGTCCTGGAATTTGATTGCCTTGTTTAGATGACTGTAGAAAGGGAATTTGAGTTATCTCTTCCATTCATGCAACAGATCTAACATGGTTAGGCTATACTTCTCATTTCAAGCAGTGAGAATGACTAAAATTTTGCTTTTACAGACAAAGATCGTAGCCATTATTCTCAAACTATTTGCATTAAGTCTACACCACTGTAAGTGGAAGGAAAGGCAACCAGAAATGATGAGAACCATTTAAAGTCAACATACAATTTCACTATGGCTATATTTTACTATATTAAGTTGTGAGTGACCTTTGGCCTTTGAGGCCTACATTGTCACATGAGCCATAACTGCAACCATTATATTGTTCTTTTGTTAGCCTTAAGCCTAGCTCAGTCATTATGCCATACAACATCACCTCCTGCCGTGTAATGAGCTGCATTGAACACATGAAGATCTATTGAGAACACCAAATCCATATTTCCTGTTATTTTGGTGAAAATAATGTAAACGTAGTGTAATGCCTTACAATTCAAAGACAGTAATATTGTAATGTAACAAATTACTTTGAGATGACAGTAACAAGTAATAAATAATGCATTACGCTTTTGAAGTAACTTGCCCAACACTGATCATAACTGTGAGAGCACCGACTTAGGCAGCCGAAGAGTGCAAATGGATTTTAAAAGAGTTTAAAAGATAAAGGAGATAAGAAAATATTTGGCTGAAGATCAGAAAGTGGAGAGAAAGTTCGGCTGTATGACTTTTTTCTACATGTTGGGTGTCAGAGGAAACAATTGTTATATTTGATCTTAAGGTTGCATATTATGCTTTATGATATGTTTTATAAATGTGACATGCAAATGTACACCATTCCTCTGACACTGCACATGCTAAGCCCCAACAGCGTGTTTCTGTGCCCACCATATAAACTGTGAAATGTGGCACACATCACCCCAGACAGGGGACAGGGCTGGAACTGCCTGAGCAGTCTCTACTGCAGGGGAACTGATAAAAGCAGAACAATGTGAGCTACCAAGTTGGTATCCTGACAGAAATGTGGCGTCTATGGAGCGATAAACACTTGTGAAGTTTCAGTGGGCTCTTGGCTGGGTCCTGCAGATAGCTTGTGAAAACCCAAGGCTTTGTAGGCTGTGTGTGATGCATAGGCACTTACTTCCTGCCGCAGAAGGGCTGGAGCTCCTTTGATGCACAGAATTAGCAGACATTCTTATCAGAGGGCTATTTGCTAATCACCTTTTTATGGTGCCGCTTTTCATTAACCGGAAATTAAAATTGTGTTCCTGAAAGTGATTGTCCTTGCCACTTATTACATCCTCAAGGCTTGCTTAAAAAAACTTAACTTCCGACATATTAGTGTGATGACAAATTTGAAAAGACGTAACTTCTGACCTATGCTAAGTGTGATTGAAAAGACAAGAAAGCATTGTTACTGTAATGGTAGTAGATAAGATTGACATGTTTGTTTAAGATGTGTTAGTCAAGAGAAGTAATAAGTTTTGAATGCTCTGTTATTGTTTACGATGTTAAGGATACTTTTGCTTTAGGCATGATAAGTAGGGAATATTTTCAACTGATTAGTCAAATTATTCTAACAAATTAGTCTTCAATAACCCAGCTGAGCAAAATACAACAATTTAAATGTTTTCTGTACATCGCTGGTATTTTTTCATGAAACTCTCAAACCTTATAATGTCACAGCACTTATCATGCTTAAAGCAAAACAGTATCCTTATCATCATAAACAATAACAGAGTATTCAAAACATTATATTTTTTAGTTACACAACACTATTATTTATTTAATGTATTACTGATTTGGTAAACAATATACGACTCATGTCTTGCCAGTCATTTTATATGTCTTAAAGACTATATAAAGTTAGATGCTGGATGAGAATCAATCATAATTTTCTTACTGGGGTAGACATGCAAGCGAATGCATTTTCTCTGCCTGCCTACCAAAGGCAGGCACACCTTGAAATCTGTGACACCTAGGAGCTGCTTGTGCTCCCAGACATAGGGGGGTGCCTTTGAAGATCAAAAGCTTTGGATGGGGGGGAGTTCATTGGCCTGCTGTAATTAAAACCTCCGTGAGCGCGAGACACTCTAAAGGGATAATGAGAATGGGCTGCCTCTCTGCTAATCCTCCTAATTATGCTTGGGTTCCCATAAACAACGCCAGGGTTAGACGCCCCTGTCCCGCCAAACAAACACACACACACACACACACACACACACACACACACAAACATGCATTATAGCCAACAAAAATGACTGATAGAAGTCTGTTAGTACCAGATCACAATGATAAGCAAAAGGATGCACAACCTAATACACCTATTGCACAGTGCTATAGACGCCTATTATCTTATGGGCCATGCTGAAATGTGTGTATAAGGCGTTTCCATCCATGCAATTCATAACCAATAGCATTTTATTGTAGGTCATGTGACTTTACACTGCAAACATAACACAATGGTTTGTATTACACATTTTGGTGCTTTAACATAAAAAAAACAGAAGTTACTATTTCAACTCAATAGTACTACAGTGAGTGTGTTTAGACATCTTATTAATAACACACATTTAGCTGTAACAACATTAGCAACACCGCCAGCCTTTTATAACACTGGTGTAAGAATGACATCATTAGTGTAAAACTATTAGTATAAGTATATAAACTCTTTTGATCCCGTGAGGGTAGGTAATAGGTATTACTACCTATTGTACTTCCATATTATACAATATATTTCTATTCATATCATTCTTACTACTACTATAATGATACTGCTACTACATTGCACATATCTGTATATGTTGTTCATACATCGTTCATATTACATAGCCATATTTATTCTGCTCTTATAAGGTAACTGCTAATACACTGCACATATTTATATTTCATTTATATTACTCTAAACCACCTTCAGTAAACCATCTGTATACTTCTGTCTACACTGCACTATAATTCTTGTCCTGTCTATGCATCCCCTGTCTATACTTTGTATATCACATTGCACTTTTCTGCTTTTTTGCACTTCTGGTTAGACGCAAACTGCATTTTGTTGTCTTTCTACTTGTACTCTGCACAATGACAAAGTTGAATCTAATCTAATCTCTCTAATTTATACAGTCACTTTTATAAATGTGTAACTAGCACAGGCAGTAAATCTGTAAACCCAAATCCCACCAGTCCTGCTACTGTCACCAGTAAAGCTACTGCAACACAGTGGTGCAGCCATGTGAACAGCCGTTGCAGCCATCCCTGAGATGCATTGTACACCCCTCAGCTAAAATGCTGAGTGTGGCGTCAGTGTGTGGAGAAGTTGCAACGCCTGATAAATGGAAACAGTGCCCCCTACTGGAAGTCCACAGCTGTGATTGCCACTCTATCATAATGTATTATGTGCTTATGCAAAATGATGGCTAAATGATCACAATCCTTTCATGTCCACTGGAATGCTTATAGATAGGCGTGTGACAGTGGGGACGTCTCTACTCCTGCCTGCGTGGACTAGGGTGTGTGGATCGGAGTCGACGCACCAGGCTGCAGTGTTTGTCTTCCACATGTGGCCAGGGGCTGACGTAGGAGGGTGTGGGTGGAGGGGGTGGATAGATGGAAATGGGAGCCGAGTTGCCCTCACCTGCCGGGCGCGCCTCTGTGACTCCTCTCAGCCGGGGAGCTGAGATTGAAGTCCGGGGAGATGCAGCGAGCCTCTGCCTCATTTCATCCAGGCCTGCCTCCAATCAAAATCCAATCCCCACTCTGGGCCTTCCCACTCCCAGTGGAGCGGCCCACAAAGCTTGCAAAGTCATTCCGAAGACAGAGGAAGGGCACTTCCCTGGGATGAAACTATGTGTCCCCTATCTCCCTCCCTCTCTCTCTTTCTTTCTCTCCCTCCCTCTCTCTCTCTCTCTCTTTCTCACACTCCCTCTCTCTCTCCTCTACCTCTCTCTCTTTCTTTCTCTCTCTCTCTCTCTTTCTCACACTCCCTCTCTCCCTCCTCTACCTCTCTCTCTCTCTCTCTCTCACACTCACTCTCTCTCTCTCTCTGCCTGCCTCTATCTCACACACACACACATACAGTAGAGTAGACTGTCTCTTAAGCAGGGTCTCCCTCTCTGTCTGATGCTATCCGTCTTCATCACCCACCTCCTTTTATCTTACTTGGACTTTTCTTGGCCACACTTCCTGTGTTTTGTTTCCTACTTTCCTCCCCCTGTCCCATCTCTCTCTCTCTCTCTCTCTCTCTCTCTCTCTCTCTCTCTCTCTCTCTCTCTCTCACACACACACACTCACACACACACACTGAGTACCTTGACATAAACCATCCTTCATTTTCTTTTTGGGGTCCTCATCTCCTTCTTCATGTCTTCCCTGGGGAGAGGAAACAGCGCTCAGTTCTATCTCTATCCCGTTTCCACCCACTGTAGTTAGCCATAATAAATACATTCATTTTGACAATGACAACATTCCCCTTGGCAGCTGTATGCTTCCGCCAGAAGGAGGTGAGATCAATATGTGCCAATTCTCTCTCTGGGAGCCTCTCCTCCTCCCATCTCTTTCCCGCCTTAGGGTGTCTTGCACAATCCTATCTATTGGACATCTGTTAGCATAGCAATATTATGTGCTAACACTGCTCCCTTGCTGCATGCATTTCTTGCAGAGAAGAGGCTTGTAAACCGTCTGGTTGTCAAATACAAAGTAAAACAAAATTGCTTGCCTGTGTAACTTAAAAGCAGTTCAAAAATAAATAAATAAATAAATAAATGAGTTGGAAAGGGCAGAAGTTTCAACCATAAAAGGCTGTGTAATAAAACAACTAAATAAAAGTACAGTGGAAATAACACAACTATAAAGAAAACAGTACTGCAGTCTTTAGGCAACTGCTGAGAGGCCAGACCTCTTTCTCCTCTCTCTCCCGCAGAACTTCATATCTGCAGCATCTGCAGCCTCCCGTCCATAATGAGCAGCCCTTACCTCCCACAGTAGAGTACTCACAACCGCCACAGCCTGTCTGCTTCCCTGACCAAATCTAATAATAAGACATGCAGAGGAAATGTTAATCAGGTTTTATGTCCATTTGAGCGATTCTAAAAAAACACACACAACAGTGTCCTTCTGCCACGGTGTCCTTTTTTTTTTTGTTTTTTTTTGGAGGGCACAGGTCTCAAGTCCCCTGTGCACAAATTGCTATATAATTAGATGACCAACATGGTTTGATAGACACACGCTTTTGTTGGGGCTGAGTGGCAAAAGAAATGGAGATAGAAAATGGAGAAATGGAAAAGGGCAGGTAATATCCACCGCACATTTACATAGATTATACAGAAGCAATTCTCTTATCCATATTTTATGGGTGAGATATTCAGGTTTAAAGACAATAATCTCTGACACTTGTGATGCATACAGAATCACTTCTCAGAGTGAAAGCCTATATTGCTGCATAATCATCTGGAGTCTCTGTCTGACAAGTTTGATAGCACATTTGGATCATTAGGAAATGCTTCTTGGGGATCCACGCCATAGAAAACTGCATAGAAACGTTTAATATTTTAATAAAAAGATTGTTTTGCTTGTCTCAAGAACCTGTCAGCAGATGTGACCACTTAATAACTTGACAGCATAGCTCACAGCTCCACATGAGCAAACATTTTCATTTCAGAGTAGAGAGACCTCATTCTGATGATGAGTGCTACTGCAGTAATCCATATTTGAAAATATAAACTGCTAATCGTGGCATTGAAACCGTCTTTTCATGAACATGTGTGAACCAAGAATACTTCAGCTGAGTCCCTAGTCACTCTTGAAATCCCTGTACCTGAGATTAGCATGACACACATAGTACATCACTGATGTGGACTGATACAGCACACGCGACTGGCTCAGGCAATGTTAAGAGAGAGGAATATCCACAGTAGTTGTTGAGAGCCATGGGTTTACTTGCAAGTTATGGTTATGGTTATGTTATTTTGCAGATGTTTTTTCTCAAAGTGACTTACAGTATATGAACACTACATTAGATAAAGTGGAAACATCTACATTAACCATATTAGTAATAATTACAATAATAGCAATAACAATATCAAAATATCAACAAAAAATATCAAATATCAACAATGAAAATAATATGTTTTATCAAAATTATTCTTAAGCCTATTATTTTCAAAAATCATAAACATACAAATCATAGCTCTGTAAGATAATTACTTAGCATAATTAGATTTCCACGCATGTAAAATCAACGTAACATGCTATGATTTTAACCATCCAATGTAGAGGTGTCTAAGCTGTGTAGGTGTAGCAAGATGCAAGCCTGGCGATGCCTCCTCTCCTGGTCTGCGTGAGGCACATGCTCAGGAAATTGGTAGGAAAAGCTCAGTTTCCTCTATAATCACAACAATGAAGGAAGAGTTGAAAGAATCTCCTGTTAAAATATCAGGAGTTGAAATGTTGTTCTGAATATACAAACAATTAGACATGTTAAGACATGTAAGTAGTTATCTGTGCTGCAGTTGAATTCTGCTGCAGTAGAGAGAAAAAAAAGTTAGCTGTTACAAAGTTGGAAGAGTCCAGCAGAAATCTCAGGACCTCAACTCACTGCTTAAAACAGAAGCGCTGTCCAAGGTGCTGAACTGAAGCACTGCCGACAGGGCTTTATCCTTTAGGTTGAGCAAGAGTGAGACTTGTTCCCTGTCCACAGTGCTGAATTATTCCCCCACATTATAGATAATTCCTCAACACAGTAAGGCATAGTATATTATAATTAGTTAATGTATACTATATACATACAGGTCTCCACACTTGACCTTATTCATGTGGTTGGCCTCAGCCTAACAAAACCACCCCCCCATGAAAGGAGGATGCTCATCAAAGGCTGAGATGGCTCCCAGGTTCCCTGTCAGATTGTGTTCCCTACTGCAAACGTCCATCAGCATCTGCATGCAAACCCAGTTTACAGCTCCTCCTGTGCCCTGCAGCCTGCTCAGCATGGGGAGGGGGTGGTAATCAAGTCATGTCATTTGCACAATTAATGCTGTGGTCCTAGCAGGATCCCTGGATCAAGGTGAAAGCAGTGACCATGAAAAAACGTGTCCCGTGGCGATGTATGACACATCTAAAAATGGAAGCACTTGATATGGTGACTCATAGAATCAGGCATGTAATGATATGCTGCTATTTACAGTTCCTCCGGCCCAGCCATGAACTGTAAACAAAACAAATGTTGGGATGTCTTGGTTGAATGCTTCCTCATTGGCTGGTTCTCTCTTTCTCTCTCTCTCTCTCCATCTCTCTGTCTGTCTCTCTATTTTTATCCTCCTCTCTCTCTCTCTCTCACTGTCTGTCTCTTTCAGTCTATTATTTTCTTCCCCTCTTCCTCTCCATGCACTTTCTCTTTCTCTCCCTCACCTTCTCTCTTCACTTCCTGCCCGCTGGCATTTCATTCAGCATGCAGAACAGGAGAGAATAAAACATACAGAACGAAGGAGAAATATTCAGGTTCATCCCGTACCATTCAATGATTTTTATTCATGACTTGCCATCGTATGACTGCTCTGCCGTATATTTCGAAGTCCTCCTCATCTTTTGCGATGTGTAAGAAGTGTGTGTTTGATGATTTCATCTTCCTGTGTGTCACCCTTGAGTTTCCACTAGTGCCCTCCAGAGAGAGAGAGAGAGAGAGAGAGAGAGAGAGAGAGAGAAAGAGAGAGAAGTGAGAGAGAGAGAGTGAGATTTCTTTAACACCCCCTTTGTCAGCAGTGCTTAAAGTTCATAATGGTCCTCATTGTGTCAGCTGAATTTTACACTTCCTCAGTAGTTCAAAAGCCCACATGTCCTCGATATCTTTGCTTAAAATCCCAGCAGATTAGCAGGGCATTTAAATGCGAGGTAACATTTCCTGCTGCTCACACAGCACTTGCTTTGCTTTGGTTCCTCCGAGGCTCCGCTGGGAGAGCGCAGAGGTGTGTTTTTCTGCTTTATGGAAAAGTAGATTTAACTTGACTCGTTCATCCTGCCCGAGTGGCAACTTGAACTCAAGTGAACGGTCAACTGAAAGCATGGACGAAGCTGAAGAGGTAAAACAAGGCAGTCCAGCAGGACTGAGGGTGATTATTGTGAGAATATACCCAAACCGGCAGACCTCATAATGATCAAAATAACAACATTCATCACACTATTTTTTTAAATATACATTTTCATGAAAATGCACTCTACTGTTTTACAATACACAATACACTCTACGATTTATTCTTCTTATTAGAGTGCATGAAAATGCACTCTATTGTTATCCGATTTATTACAGTGCATGAAAATGCACTGTACTGTTCTTCCTAGGCTTCTTATTATTATTATTATTATTATTATTATTACAGTGCATGAAAATGCACTGTACTGTTCTTCCTAGGCTTCTTCTTCTTATTATTATTAGAGTGCATGAAAATGCAATCTATTGTTATCTGAATTATTCTTAATTATAGTGCATGAAAATGCATTATACTGTTCTTCCTAGGCTTCTTATTATTATTATTCTTATTATTATAGTGCATGAAAATGCACTATACTGTTCTTCCAAGTCTTCTTATTATAGTGCATGAAAATAGCAATTAGATTCCTATGCCAGGTGTTCAGGCCACCTGCAGCTACTCTCTCAGGCTTTAAGCATACAATATGGCTGTATTAAGACTACAGATCCTGTTCAACTGCTTCCTGTGCCCACAACTGTTTCAAAATAAAAGTTCCTTTAAACTATCCAACTTTTTAACTGTTCAACTGTTATCAACTGTTCAACTGTTACTGTAACTGTTTGTCAACTATGACTCCCATCAACTGTATCCTCTGCCTTCAACTGTTTCAAAATAAAAGTCCTCACTAGCTAGTTAGCATCATTAGCATTGTTAGCATTTTAGCATAACTGCTAAAAATGATTAGCTAAGTTAGCTGAGTCACATGGTTAGCATGTTAGCATTTTAGTAAAACTGCTAAGCCTTCAAACTATTTGTCTATCAACACGCATTAAACTTTCAGTCTGTCAACAACTTTTAAACTATCTACATTAAACTTTTAAACTTTCAACATTCATTAAACTATCTGTCTATTAAACTTTCTGTCTATTAACAACTGTTAAACTATCTACATTTAACTTTTAAACTGTCTACGTCTAAACTATCAACTTTTATTAAGCTATGCTATGTCTGTCCTAGCTTCATTTTCATGCACTCGTAATTCCCTGGAATTACATTCTCTAGTTATTATTATTACTGCATTCTCAGAGGGCTGAACGGGGGGAAAATGAATAAATGATAATGACAAAGCCATTTACGAAAGTTTTGAGGTTCATCTCATCAGCATCAGAGAGTATCTGAGAGAGAAGAATGATCTGAGGACAGGTAGCTGGTGTTTCTCATTACCCGCGCTCTGCCACGAGGGAGCCGGCTGCACTGCACGTCTGTCAGGCAAGATTGATGGCTAAATAAATAAGACTGAAATAAGATGCACTGAATAATGAAAGAAAAGAACAGCCTGTGGCCCCTGATTAGTAGGGCCCTAGAGCACAGGACACAACAGCTGGGGGGTGGCAGGATACTGGTTTCACACATTTCAGAATGTGCTCATGTTTGCCTGTCTGTGGGCTTGTTTCTTTGTTTGCATACGTACTTATTTTACTTAGCAGTTTAAATCGTTATGCTCTAACTATTCTGTTTTGCATTGAGAGTCCTCCTTAAATGCTTGGGTCTTAATTCCCTGGTGCTCTGCCACAGCTGGTCTCAATTCATCTGACGCCTATGGTGTAAAGCCATGCAGAAAACAAACAGCAACAAAAAACGCGTAACACCTGTGTATAGCACTGGTATAAACTGACGGCCATTTCAGACTCTTTCAACCAGTATCAGTTGCCATAGAGACAGGTTTGAGCTCTTAGAAGTAAGAAAAAAAGGGAGTTGGGTGTTGTGCAACTCTGTGGCCCTTGCGTCCCCTGGAGAGAGGCCTATTATGAAATGGGTAATCGCAAAATAACTTGTGGTGCTTTTTTATTCAAAGTGATCTGTTTGGCAAAAGAGGGCCCCTGGGGAGGGGGTTTTCAGTATGCTCCACGTATATATACCATCATCTCCCCTCGGCCTCGGCCTGTAGGCTGCCCCGGTCTCACAATGCCTCATCAATCCCTCAGAGGGGAAGATATTCAGAAATTGCCTTTTTTCGTGGAGCTAAAGAATTTGAGTGTGATAATAAACAGCAGACCTGACAGCGCACAGCTAGAATAGTCAAGGTAACTGTGAGTTAGAATCACGTGTGTGCAAGGAGAAAATTGCCACTTTTTCCTTTTCTTTCTTTCTTTCTTTCTTTCCAACCAGATGGGTATGAAATTAGGTGTACAAAATCAAACAGCTGTTTCCACTTTCATTGTGATGGGTAAATATAGTAGTCAAGCACTGTGGGCTTGCTTGTTGATTGCCTGTCTCAAGGATACCTCATTCGTCTCCCTCTGCTCCGCTGTCTGCCTCTGTGATGCATCAGGTGAAACGCTGTTTTGGGCTGCTGTTGTTGTCGTTGTTGTTGAGGAAGTGGTCCTGGGTTTGCAATTTATTTCCCAAAATTATGAGCTTTCAACGATAACTATTACAAAAGGTCTTGAATGATTCATTGTGAAGACAGGTGGCTCCAGTGTTAAGACCGTCCCTACTTTTTGAGAATTATAGGCATGAAACAGGTAGCAGAGTAGTGCAATTTGAACACTGCCCATGGCTATTTAGAGATATAAACACAGCATTGTCTTATCACTCCAATTCTGATATTCATGGCTGTGTTCTGTCTCAGATCCATCCCTTTTGGTATCATTTGTTTCATAACTATACATAGTAAAGACAGTGATTATGGTACAGTTCCATTACACCACTCCCATCCAGTCAACACCCACTATGCACCTACTCCCCTAGTCCCCCTACAATAGTCAGAAACAAGACAGACAGCCCGCAGACACACACAAATGCAAAACAGGCTGATTAAAGTCAGCAGATTCATCCAAATCCCATATGTACTGCCACTACTCTAAGAATGGTAACGGAACAAGAACTTAGTCTTCTTCTTCACCTTTAGCCTTCCTGAAAGAAAGGCTGTCCAACCCCACATGCACACACACAGACACAAACACACACACTCTCTCACACACACGCACACACACACATACTCACACACACACACAGCAACATCAAAAACAAAACACTTGCATCTGATTAACATAAATCAATATCAAATCCACAGGATTATTGTTGGGCATCAGTAGATGGCTGGATTGCTTGAATGAATTCACATGACATCCCTGCATCGCGAACACTTTCTACCAGACCCCCTATGTCTCAGAACCTCTTAGTCCTCCATCATTTCACATTATGCTGGCTAGCACATTAGCACATTTATTCATAAAAAAATAACAAGCAAAACAAATCTGGAAAGATACTGTAATGGACAAAAATAAAATAGACAAGGTAACAGTGTATGCTAATCATAAAAAGGAACAATTTGTTTCACATCAGGAAAGATGGTTTATTTATGTATCCCCATAGGCCTTTTTTTCTGATGAGCATGTTATGAGAAGATTACTCCCTAGTGGTCATCTTTTGTTTGCTTTACTATGTGATTTTTAAAACATATTACGTAATACGTATGGATGCTGATGATAAATATCACTTAGAGACCTACGTCAAACATGGATATATGGTATATGTATACAGTATCTGAAAAACACCAAAAATCAGTTTGATGCTGAATGTTATTGAACTACAAAAAAGAACCGCAGATATATGTTGACCTGCCTACAGGGAATGATTATTTATATTGCGGATACAGATGAAACTGTGAAACCATTGCCTGGAGGTGTAAACCATCCCTCCCTCCCTCCTCTGTCCCTATGAACTAACTTAATTAACTGAAGACATTAATTGCCATGTTGTCAGCTGCCTTCTCAAGCTTAAATCATTTGTTGACTGCAAGGTTATCCTCACCCATGCGTGGTGTGATTGGTCTTCATAGGTTCATGGGATGACTCTTCTGCAAGTACAATTATCTAAAAAGAATCCTCATTAAACTGAAATAGCATGAATAGGTAAAGAAAACTATATTGGATATCTTTTTTTGAAAAAAAAAAAAAAAAAAAGAATTAAATTAATATAGAATTAAATTCAATTATATAAAATGAAAGTCCAATTTTGTAAAGGTAATGTGATAACTGTGATGACCATTCTGTTTCATTTATTAAGTTTGGTCTACTAAGAGAAAGATTCCATTTGGAAAAGCTTAAATATATATTATGCACTGAACTGGCCTCACCTCTCCTAACTGCGTTCCCAACCTTTCCTTGCCTTTGCCGTTTTGAAACTTTGAGGATGGCTTAATTGTAGTGGGCTAGTGATTAAACACTGGGGGAAAAGTGTGGCTAAATTGGCTAACTGAAGTGATAAGGAGAACAAAGACAATAAGCCTGACATTTTATTAGCCTTTGGAATAAGTGACTACACGATGATAAGGTACACATTTTTTGCCTGGGCTGCGATTTTTTTAACAATGAGGCATCTGCCATGGGTTACAAAGGAGAAAAGTGAAGGCTTTGTCTGAGCGATTAGATAGCACACAGTTTAACTTTCTATTCGGATCAATTAGATGTGCCTGGACTGAGGAGAAACCAGCTGTGGGAACATTGAAAACTTGACTATCATACAAGATCAATACCACACAGAGGTAGAAGACAGACAAAGTGGACTAATGCTGGCTTGCAATCATCTTCCTAACTTAGTGTCAGTGTCAATACTACCCAAATGCCCTATAGATTTGTACTTTCTGAGGTTAACACTGATTTGAAAGTCTGCAGTGCATCCCCGATCTCAATCAGTGCAATTGTGCAATGCAGTCATACTTTATCTGTGCTTTAGATTAAGAGTATGTTCATTATTATGTGTTAATTATGTATGTTAATCACATTATATAGCTCTGACAGTTTATCTTTACCATTGCCAAACCTATAAGCTTCCATATGAGGCTTGGGGCGGCCTAAACACAGTGTGCACATCCTAGGAAATGCTCTGCTCTTCAGCCAGAGAAAGAAACTTTGTGTCAATTATGTTGTTTGTTAGAGGTTCAGGAACTCTAAGACGATTAGCAAATCCTATTTCACTCTATTTGTGGTTTGCTTGTTCTGAGTTAAGTGTTCATTACAGTCAACTGTGGTGAAAAAAAAATACTTAATGGAAACTAATCAATAACAATCCCTATTGAAGGTTAGTGAGTAAATGATATGAGCTAGCAGGGTGCATTAGTGAGGCAAACAGAGGGGAGAATTTGAGTTTTATTTCTCAGCCTCTGAACGCCACCCTTTGTCTTTTGTACTGCAGCTATTTCTCAAAGCGGTCCCCTACAGTAAGTGCAGACATGAATTTCCTGTTCTTTGTTCATAACATTGTGACTTGTAATACAAGCCAAGGAACTTTGGGTTTGAAATATCACCACAGTTATTGGGCTATTTTTTGAACCAGAAGTGAATTCTAAATGCTCCAGTGAGAAATATAACTTAAAAACAACAAAACCCATTCAAGCCATTGCCATTAAATATTCGCTATCCATTTTGTTCATTTTAGAATGGAAGAAGTGTCAACAGCTGAACCTTTTGATTATTCAGTACTGGGCACCATGGGAAATAGCATAACCAATTATGTGGAAATTTGTAAACAGACCCATGCATTTTATTTTTTAAAACCACATTTTCTGGGAAAGAAGAAAACAACGAAAAGAAGTGCCTGGGTGTCAGCGAGGGATTCAGGTTCGGTGGCAGCATTCACACGACCTCACTCTCTAAGGAGAGAAAATAGCCCATACAGATGCGGAGGAAATGTGAGTCAATGTCCCACATGCTTATGGAGCACTGAATCCTAACTCACTGAATCCAGACTCACAATGTCACTCAAATGTTTGTCTAGACCAGGGGTGTAAAACTCATTTTCATAGAGGGCCACATCATTGAATTTATAGGTTACTGAGGGCCACATAATCGGCGAACATGTGCATGGTGCAACCATGAAATCTGTATTGCAGTATGGTTTATTCAAAATTGGTGTGGAATAATGGTCTTGTAGCGACCGGCTGTCAATCAGGGAGTGCCCGTGCTATGCATAACCCCGGGCACGCTCATGGTTGGCAGCCTGGTGAGAGGGGGGCGGGACCCCCGGGGAATATAGGCTACGGTTCGAGGAAGTTCTGCCTCTTTTCGGTTCTGGGCCTGACACGGGCCGCTGTGGGTTATGCTGCATTGTGTGCTTTGGTGACAATAAACCAGTTCATGAAACTCTGGCTCTTGGTGAAACGCTACAGTCCTAACCACTTTAAAACAGTGTGGCTGAAATAAAAAACAAACAGCCTACAGTAACATTTTCAAATGCAACTTATAGGCCTATTAGTTAACAACTGATCAATATTCGTTCATGGACTGACATTGATGAGAATAAACTGCAGTCAATAATGTGCATAACAATGTCCATAACACTTGTTTGTGCTTACCACTAAAAGAAACTGTGGTACTGTGTGTGAGAGAGAGAGAGAGCTATGGTACGCACACCCACCCCCCACACCCGCAAAAAAAATCCACGCGTGGACAATATTTGTCCGTTTCCCGGTTTTAGGTCCGTGCATTGCAAAAAAGTAGCCTACATAGCATAACCATATCCACATGAAATAATACAACAACAACGTCTACGGTGACCTATTAATTTGGACAACTTGATACAGCCCTATAGCTAAAGTTACCTTTAATTTTGTTCTAGCGTACTGTGACGTCTGGCTTTAAACAGCTGTAATGCAGTCTAACGTTCTGACAAGCACACCAATTGCCTACCTTGTTCTTGCCCATCTGGAATAACTCCTCTAGCTTTGCTGCCTCCATCCTTTCTGTTTTCGTTGTTTAAACTTGTGATATCCATGATGAGTAGCCTATTGAGTTAGTGAATTAGCTCAACATTGTGTGCTGATAACCATATATAGATAGCCGAGTAAAAGAAAACAACATGTAGCCTAGTTGCGTGCCTGCGTGCGTATTCTGTCTCCTGCTCAAACAAAATGTGTGCGCGTTAATTTTGATAACGTGTTCACTAACTTTACGTGATAGAAAATTGTAAATAGCCTGATGGCTATGCAGGCACTCCTGTTTTGAACAATATGCTACGGGATATGCCCTAGACAGGTTGACACACAAAAAAACAGGGACTGACGTGCGGGCCGTATGTTTGACACCCCTGGTCTAGACAATGAATGCCATTTCTAAGAGTAGAATAATTAGAGTAATCTATTAGAATAACTACAACTATCCCATGAACTCCCATGTGTGTGTGTGTTGCGCTGCTCGGTCCTAAACTTTTCACAGAAACCTATCACTCTCCAAAATGGTGAAATACTCTCGCACGCCCGTGCAGGCTTTCACCAGCGCGCGCTTGCTTGGTTCTGGCCGTCCTCCAGTAAGCATTGGTTTTTAAAGGGCACTCGCTGGGATCCCTTGACACCAGTGGTCCCCCCCGACACTTATCCTTGTTCTGGTGCCAAGGTTCTCCTCCACTGGTGTTTGACCTACAGTGCTTCGCACATCCACAGCTTGACTCGGAGGTCAGGAGGCCTCGAGTGGAGGGAATTTGGACTCGTCCAGGCGTTTGGCATTCTGGCGTTTGGAGTAGCACATTTGAAAGCGTGTCAAAGAAAATAAGGGGAGCGCATGATGGCGGGTCTGTAGCTGTAATGCGGCAAAGGCTGTTAGGGTGATAGTCGTCACTATTTTAGGCCCGTCACATCGATCTCATCAGCTAAGTGGTAGAGGCTAAACAGTCGTTTAAGAAAAGCAAACAGAGCTGGGGTAATCCCTGGTCCAATCAGGAGTTGTAAATTGTAAAACGGGAGGGTAATGAATTAGTTAAGACTAGGAGTCCTATGTATGAGCCTGATGCCGTCTTCCAGTGAGTCAGTCACTGATCAAGTAAGTCAGACTTCTACTAGTTTGATTATGAGTATGATGACATCATTTTTTAAGGAAATGTATTCATTTTCAAATACATCTATGTGAATGATCCTTTGCTGTTACTCTGGCTGCATTTTGTACTGTATACTGTATGTGTGTCTATAACAATGCTGTGATAGTGCGAGAATCTTGCTCGTCCTAGTTTCATGTATCTCACTGCTAAACTTGCATTACTTCATAAAATAACTGACATATATCTGCACCATATATGCCCTGAGCAATTACCATTGTAATAACACAAAGCAACAACAGCACCTTGTAGCTATTACAGTGTTGACATCTGACGAGGCCCGGGGTGTTTTTGCACCCTGAGACGCAGGCAACCCAATGGCTAAATTATTTTGTAAGACTACTGTTTTCCCCTCTCATTTAATGTCACTGCTGACATGTCAGTTCATTTTACAGACTGATCAATACACCTTACCGTCCGCGAGGGGCTTATGGTCATCAGCAAAAGCCTGCAGGGCTCCACTGACCTCCAGCCGAGCCACATCGAGGGCCTGGAGCTGGCGACCTCTGCTTGACCCGTCCACTGACACTAGTCCAATTAGGAGTGTGTGTGTGGGTGTTTCTGTGTGTGTGTGTGTTATTGTGGGGAGTATGGGGATAACTGGTGGTCAATCCAGAGAGAAAATGATGCCAGAGTACTGGCCATCTGTGGCCTTTTTCAGTCATTCAAACACCAGCCACCATTTTGGGTGGTGTTGATTTTTGTTGCAATTGTTCAATTGTTGAGGCGGTAATGTCTCCATAGACTGGAAAGGTCACAAGAGAAGTCTTCACGATTAGCTTATTAGTGTTTACCACATGTATGTTAGAGATATTCAGAGCACAAAATCAATCTATAATTCCACAGAATGTTCTTTCTGAAACATTTCAGCACGTTTGTGTGATTTGTTTGCTGTCTCCCACACATGAACCCAGAGAGCTGCATATCAGCTTTTGGTCCGTGTAGCAGGGACACACTGGATGCTGTTCATTCACATGCTATTGGTGGTTAACCCTCTGTCTGGCAATGCATCACTATGGACTGAAGTGTGTGTGTGTGTGTTCTACCCTGCATTCTGAAGTAAATGCAATCACACACACACACAAATACCTGTGAATTATGTATGTGTGTGTGTGTGTGTTTTAATGTGTGTGTGTGTATATTGTGTGTGTGTGTGTTTCTTCAATTTGAGCCTACGCCTTGGACAAGTTCCAACACTGTGGAAGACATCATGTCTCACCCCTGTCCCTAAGAAGCCACACCCTAGTGAGCTTAATGACTACAGACCTGTCGCTCTTACATCACATGTGATGAAGACAATGGAGCGATTGGTCTTAGGTATGCTCAGACCCCAGGTACGCCAAGCACTAGACCCGTTACAGTTTGCATACCAGGAGAAAGTTGGCGTGGACGATGCAATCACTTATCTTCTACACAGGACACATTCCCACCTAGACAAGGGGAAAAGTGCTGTGAGAATTAGAGACCGACCGATTTGGGTTTTTCTAAAGCCGATGCCGATACCGATTTTTAGAGTTGTAAAGTTCTTGAATTAAACTCAGACGCAGCAGGGTAATATTTTCGGCTCTTTACTGAACTTCAATCTCACACTTCAGTTCGTACATCCATGTTAGTGAATAATGCCCGACTTCCTACTCCCGCAGTTTTACTTAAACAATAAAGCCAGAGCGCGCCCTTGTGGCTTGAATGGAACAATGTTAAGACACAACACATGTGAACATGAAACACTACAACATTAGCCTGGGTGTTCCCATGCTGCCTTGCGCGCGATTTGATTCACGCTGCTAAGGCAGCCTGGAGACCATGGAGCAAATTTTCGCCTAAGATAGGGAACCAATCACAGAACAGGGGGGAAAGCAAGACGATGATGAGCTATGCACAGACGCATTTGATAGACATCCGTGGCACCCAATAAACGGATCTGGGCATTTTTTTCAAATACGAGAAAATGAACGTTTGGTTCCCAGACCACGTCTCATTGAGAAGTGGTGGCGCTAGCCAGGCTACTACAACATAACATCACATGTTATAAATCATAAACATTACAGGAGTCAGCCGATGGCCGATGTGACCTGCCGATTTTTTGGGCCGATATGCTATCGTATTATCCTTAATTGGCATGCTAAAAATCATACTAGTAAGAGGAGGCACAACACTGTAAACTTCACACGATTTATTTAAAATTGAACATTAAAAGATCAACATATGATAAATAACATATGTTCTATATATACACTATATATTTATGTATATAGTAGAAATATTATGTAGGCTATTATATAAAAATGACTGTAGGGGCCTACTCATCGATTCATAACAACAAGAATTAACAAATGTATGACTTCTTGCAGTCTGTTAGTCTATTAATTATTCATTTTAATATGTTTAACAGAGTGCAAGAAGACTTCCATGATGTGACAACTTCAGATAGTTACTTCAAAATGGCAAAATACATGTTCAGGTTATACAGTTTCACTGTGGAACTTCCATGCCTTACCACAGACCTAGGTTTCAACAATATAAAACTCCGTCTCCCAGCATGCTGTGAGCATGCATCAAATCAAACATGTATACATCGCGAAAACAAATTGACACGGGATGACAATGTTTTAAAACGTTCACTTGTTATTTGTGCGTCCTCTTTTTCCTCAATCATTTCACTTAGATTGTCCGTTAAGTTTAGATCGTAACATAGCAGTCACCGGCGTTGAGGGCGGGGGCTTGCATAGTCGGCGCATTCCCAACGCAATCGTAGCCACAACGCTAAGCAACTTTCATT
Organism: Alosa sapidissima; assembly: GCF_018492685.1. Taxonomy (NCBI): domain Eukaryota; kingdom Metazoa; phylum Chordata; class Actinopteri; order Clupeiformes; family Clupeidae; genus Alosa; species Alosa sapidissima. The sequence goes on from NC_055967.1 coordinate 31,364,081, forward strand.
TCTTCTTCAACTCCGTGGCAGTTGAAAACGAATGGACATGGGATGACAGTGTTATAAAGCGTTCACATGTTAGATTTGCGTCCTCTTTTTGTTCAATTTTCACTTAGATTGTCCGTTACTATAGTTTAGATCAAAACATCACGCTGGTCACCAGGGGGGTGTTTCTCGACAGTGTCATTGCTAACTAAGTTACCGAGCAACCACAGTTCGTCAGACTGAAGAACTGTCTCTCTGACACTGTGATCAGCAGCACCGGAGCGCCACAGGGAACTGTGCTCTCTCCAGTCCTGTTCACCCTGTACACATCTGACTTCTGCTACAACACCGAGTCATGCCACATGCAGAAGTTTTCTGATGATACTGCAATTGTGGGGTGTATCAGGAATAGGCAGGAGGAGGAGTACAGGAGCCTGGTGGAGGACTTTGTGCAATGGTGCAATGGCGTTAGCAACTTACTTGGTTGCAATGCAATTTCCCATAGGCAACCTACTAAGTTGCTGGTTAGCAACAATGCTTTCGAGAAACGGGGTCCAGCATTGAGGGGGCTTGCCGGCGCATTCCCAACGCACTTTTGGTAAATGAAGCAACATCACAGATTACAACCATAAGAGAAAATATACAACTTTGGGACACTGGAATGTAAAAATTGATGCCTTACCTGTAGACAGTCTTGCTCCTTCTTGAAACCAAAGATTTTCTTGGTTCTAAATAGACCGTCTCTTTTAAAACCTCGCGCTGTGTTCCAAGTAGCTGCCCACAGATGTGCCTGACTTAAAATCGGCGCAGCCAAATAAGAAAATCGGCCGATGCTGATTGATTAAAAAATAGCAAAAATCGGCCAATTAAATCGGCTGGCCGATCGATCGGTCGGTCTCTAGTGAGAATCATGTTCTTTGATTTCTCAAGTGCTTTTAACACCATCCAACCCCTCAGATTGGGAGACAAGCTCTTGCAGATGGGTGTGGACGCTCACTTAGTAACCTGGATTACAGATTACCTGACCGAGCAACCACAGTTTGTCAGACTGAAGAACTGTCTCTCTGACACTGTGATCAGCAGCACCGGAGCGCCACAGGGAACTGTGCTCTCTCCAGTCCTGTTCACCCTGTACACATCTGACTGCTACAACACAGAGTCATGCCACATGCAGAAGTTTTCTGATGATACTGCAATTGTGGGGTGTATCAGGAACGGGCAGGAGGAGGAATACAGGAGCCTGGTGGAGAACTTTGTGCAATGGTGCAAACTCAATCATCTTCAACTTAACACTTCAAAGACCAAGGAGATGGTGGTGGATTTCCACAGGTCTAAGCCCACTCTGCTACCAGTCCACATTGATGGGGTCAATGTGGAGGTGGTAAGCACCTACAAGTATCTGGGTCTCCACCTGGACAATAAACTGGACTGGTCAGCCAACACTGATGCACTCTACAAGAAAGGGCAGAGCAGGCTGTACTTCCTAAGGAGGCTGCGGTCCTTCAATGTGTGCAGCAAGCTCCTCAGGATGTTCTACCAGTCTGTTGTTGCCAGCGTCCTCTTCTATGCAGTAGTATGCTGGGGAGGAAGCACAAGGAAGAAGGATGCGGGGCGAATTGACAGGCTGGTAAGGAAAGCTGGCTCTGTAGTGGGAGCTGAACTGGAGTGCATCATTTCACTATCTGACAAAAGATCCCTGAACAAACTGATCAACATCTTGGACAATGAGTGTCACCCACTCCACAGCACTATTGTTAAGCAGAAGAGCCTGATCAGCTGGAGACTTCGCTCACTGCCTTGCACAACAGACAGACTGAGAAAGTAATTTGTCCCCAGGGCCATTGAACTGTTCAATGCTTCACTTAAGGGAAGAGGAGAGATAGACTTCTCTGCATAGTCTGTCTGCCTCTTCACCCCCTCCATGTTTGGATACTGTCTGTCTAGCCACTTTCACCACTGTCTTTCTGCCTCACTGTTTGCGTGCTATATTAGCACATATGCATCATATTAGCACATTAGCACATATGCATTACATGCATCATCAGAGCTGCCAACTCTCACGCATTGGCCGTGAGACACACACATTTGATTAGTTTCACACGCTCACACGCCACACCCCCGATTTCTCACGCTGAAGTGTCAACCCGGTCAGATGCCTGAAAAATGAGCTTAGCCTATCTATAGATCTACCTGTTGAGCCACTGATCGACTAGTTATGCTTTCAGAGATGGTGAGAGGGTTCAAGAGCTGTGTCTGTGGAATTTTCAAAATTTTCTCTCATTTGCGATGCTTCTTCAGAAGCCATCCCAGGCGCATTTCCCCCGCATTTTCCTGGCTTCAGGTATGCTTTGAGTATTATTGAGTATTTTTCCAGCTGAAGTGTCAACCTGGTAGGTCAAATACCTGGCAGATGAGGTTCAACTAAACTAAACCTATATCACACATCATGTGAACGAGCGGAATCTAAGCTTTCCAATGATATTAGCGCCAAGTGATAAATGGTTTGCGAGAAAATTAACATTGAACCGACATGCAATTTAGGCTAATCATATTTGCATTTTGCACACAGTGCACACCCATTACTCTCGGTTAAATATCTCACTAACCCTTCACACAACACGTGGCAAACCCAATATCACAATAAACAGCAAACCGTAGCCTACCGAATACGAGGATATAAAGCATGCCTCTGTGCAATAAGTGGTTCCTGAGTAATCCGGTTTTGAAATTGCAACACATTTCTACATAGCCTCATTGCGGCGAAATTATAATGTATTCTAATGTAAACTATTTGTCAGTACATACATTTTCGTAAATTGCTCAGCCATAGATTATCCCACTATCATGGTTCTTATATTGTCAGGTAGGTTCCAGCCAATCCCACTTACACAGATAAATGAATATATTTCTATTGGCATGCTTCCTAGTGACATTAATGCAAAAATATGATGAAAATCAAATAATGAGACACAAATATTGATATAAAGCCTGACATAAGCCATATGCAAACATTCACATCATACGTTCCCAGATATCCTGAAAAAGGAAGACCATGTAGGCTATAGCCATTACAATGACCAATATCTTAAATGAACTAGCTGAATAACACAGGTGACCACTTCTGCATAATTTCATGGAGTGCTGAAATGTACACACATTTTTGAACATTTCTGAACTGTGAAATGTAGCATATATGTTTTGTGGTTGTGAACTTATTGCAATATCACCATTAACTATTCCACCTGTGTGTGCATGGTTATAATTCTGAAGTACAAAATTGCTTAGGCTACAGCACAAATATTTCCATAAAAATAAGCAAGTCTGAGCTCTGAATTTATTTTGAAAGTGCACCTGATTGATGCATTTAAAAGTTAAAATATACAAACATTTCTTAAATTCTTACTAAACACCCTTAGGACGACACAGCATCAGATGAACGCAGGTTCAGGCCGAGGTCCTAGTAGTAGATCCCTTTGATACCAATGTTAAATAACCTCTGGGACCCTGATCCCTACACCTGAAAACCACTGATGTACGTTTTTTTTACTGTACAGTAATGATGCTGAATGAGCCAAACAAAAATGTCCGCAGCAAAATTTTGGTTGGCCACACCAAATCTCACTCCAAGGTTTTTTGAAAAGTTGGCAGCCCTGCATCATATTAGCACATTAGTGCATATGCATCACCATGACCACTATCACCATGACACTCATTCACACAGAGCACCTTACCTTACTATGCACAGAGAATCACAGGCTCAGTCCCTGCCTCAGTCATTGCAAGCGCCTCTGATTGATTAATCACCACTATGTGGATACTGTTTTTAGAATTGATTTAGATTAAGTGTTAGTATAATTTGTATTTTAGTATATTCTTTATATTCTACTGTCCTTATTCCTTAGTTGTGTTTTTTATATTATATACTTTTATATATATAATTACTTTTTCTGCTGTTAAAGAATGTGTATGTGTTGTCTGTATGCTGCTGAGACCTTGAATTTCCCCTGGGGATCAATAAAGTATCTATCTATCTATCTATCTATTGTGTGTGTGTTTTCACGTATTTGTGTGTCTGTGTGTGTGTGATTGCATTTACTTCAGAATGCAGGGTAATGATAGAGGACTCCATGGAGTAGGATAGGCCTTGCCCATATGTTGGATGATTTCTGTTTCCTGAACTCGTCACGCAGGACTGAGCGAGAATCCCCAACATATTCGACAAATCAAATCTGGCATGTAGGATGAAATATGAAAAAACAACTTGAGGTAAAAAAATAAAGCAAAAATGGACACGTAAATTATAAGGACTGCTCTTCAGCTGTCAGCGGAAGATAAGACAAGGTGATTTTCTGCGCTTTCAGAAAAAAAGATCCAAGCATCGAAGGGAGAAGAGTGTACCTTCCTCTTTTTTGTTTTACACGTTTTTATCAGAACTGTTTACATACAGCAGATGTGATCGATGGAGGGAGGAGGTCAGAGCTGAGCTCAGATAAGAGATTCAGAGCGCATACACCTCCTCTCCTCTCTGCCATTTCCAGCTCCAGAGAGTGTACCGCTAAATCCACTGCCACTCCCGGGTGGGAAACTATGCTGTTATTTGTTTTTGCTTTTATTTCCCAACATTCAGTCGTCAGTTTGTCAGTCTCGATGGGAGGAAATGGAAATGCATTGGTTGAAAGCCTGAAAGCCTCTTTCTTTTTTCTCTTTCTCATTCATTCCCCCTCTCTTTCTCCCTCGGTGGTCAGTGGTACTGTGGACGGAGTCCTCGTCCATGCTTGTCAATTTATAAGAGAGCATCCCATAAATCTAGCCTGTGTCAGATGGGCGCTTTGGCCACCCTCAAAGAGGACCAGTATGTACAGTAATAGCGCAGCATGCTTAGCACAAGTGCATTAAACTCTGGCGGGCTGATATTGAATAATCCAATGGGATTGACAGTGCTGCAATCCAACAAGAAGAGAATATGGTTTGATCTTGATCTTGCACCAGACATATAGGGAATGGAGAAAAGGGCTTAAATACAGTATACAAGCTCATAACTCTCCACTTCACACACACTGCACACTCAGAGCCACTTTAGGAAATGCTTTTCCATGCCGCACGGCTGCCATTGACTGGTGTCAGTCATCCTCCAAACAAGCATGCCTGAGACACAGAGTAGAAGATTAATAAAGGAAAATTCCGTTTTTTAGCACTTTGAGTCCCTTTTCTGGTTTGTTTTGGATGAACTAGAGTGGTGGACACCAAAATTTTGACGATTGGTCCTGTCTCGACTTTTCTGACTCGTTTTGAAAACAAACGTTAAGGGTTGTTTTAGGACATGTTTGAGTAGCCTACTACAGTATGCCTGTTGGCAACCACTCTGAGTAGTCAAAGGCGATTCAAAACGAGTCAGAAAGGTCGAGACAGGACCAATCGTCAAAATTTCGGTGTCCACCACTCTAGTTCATCCAAAACAAACCAGAAAAGGGACTCAAAGTGCTAAATACCGGAATTTTCCTTTAAAGTACAAAACACAACCACAGCAACCCAATATAAAGACATGATTTGTTTTATCTAATGTGGTGAGGTGAGGTGATATGTATACTTATACTGTGATTTGGTTGCAAGGGACTGTTCGGATGTACAAGTAAATAAGATACACACAGGACCAAATCTAATTAAGAAACGTTATCACCCAATTCCATTAAAAGTCACTTGAATTAAACGGAATGGAGAGGTGATGATGTTGCAACCGCAGGATAACAGAAGGTAATTAACATCCCCATATAGAGTTCTGCCCTGCTTCCAACTGTCGTCCTGAAAAAATTAAAAAAAGATGTAGATGAATAAATGTTTGCAGCAGAACAGCCTCTACTGATGTAGGAGCCTGCTTCTCAGGCACACCCAGGGCCTGGCCACGAACAATGTAATGGCCCAACTCGAGGGGCGGCAACAAGCATGCATTTAAAAATTTTACTGCACACAATTGACCTGTCGCTAAGCCCCGCCCCCCATTGTTACCGTGCGAAAACTCGGACAAACAAACCAGACTTGATTAGAAATACATTATGGACAATGGCAGCTGACAGTATATGAAAGCAGGCTTTGAGGACGTTTTGGTCGATAAAGGATTTACTTTCCTCCAGAAGCTATCAAAAGGGACTTAATTATGCTATCGAGGGGTGTATTCAAAACTTTAGAATACATACAAGGTGACAAGCAGTTGTGGCAAGCAGCCGTGCAAAAACCACTGACGTTAATGCTAGCTAGCTAGCTTGTGGAAGATTGATACTAAAATATGTTAGGTTACATTAATATTTGATGTAGTAAGAATATAACCTGTGCCCACGTTGTTGGCTTAGTAGCCTACATTACGTCGAGCTGTTGCAAACGCGAGAGACGTCCTGTAGGCTACTGTTGATGAAAATATACCCCGTTTTCTAGCCTCTCGGGGTACTGGCTATCAGTATTACACGTCCCCCATGCAAAACGTTTGACCATGGTTATCCGTAGGGTTTTTTTGAGTTAATAAACTCCATAAATAACCATTCATTTGTCATTTTATGCCTCATCCCTGTTGTTTCCTATGGAGTTGTCCGAGCTGATGTCCGAGTCCCGTTGAGGCTGGACTGTCATTGGCTCATCAGCGTTCTAAGGGTGGCGCTTAGCGACAGGTCAATTGGATAACACTAGACCCAGTGGCATCATGCCCATTGAAATTAAGGGGGCACGTGCCCCCTCGGATTTTTCCTTCCTGATCATTTTTTTGATCATAACTTTGTTCCTAATATGCTCCATAATAAGCCAGAGCTTGTAACTACTCAAATGTATTCTTCTGGATGTGTAATACAGGCTACCAAAATAGTTGAAGACCGATCAGCAGCTCTTATCCTAAAATTGGTGTCTGTGTATGTTCCCATAGCAACTCAAACGCACATTGAGCTCGCAATGTTTTGCTTGTGTTGAACCAGAGCCCGTCTACGGAGAGCCTCCCCACTCTCTATTAATCCCCTACATGGCTAAATTTATTATTTTCACCTATTTAACAACTGAACCCCTCAGATTTTATTTTATTTTTCGCAAAATGAATATGGATTATCAATCAAAAGTGAAATAATCCGGGAGTCATGTCCTTTCGTTTTCTTACAGGTTGGGTCGTTGTTGCCCATAACACACTAGCATTGATGCTATGCTATGATCATGCTAATGAATGACGTCATTGACACGTTTGAAAAGGCTTTTTAGAACAATTAAGTGACTTTAAAAAATATAATACTCAACCAAGTGTATTGTCTTTGCCTCTCCTTTCGAATACAATATTCAAATTACTTGAAAAAAAATGATATCCCGAGAAAAGTGGATTTTGAGGGGTACAGCACCATAGACCTCCATTCTTTCTGGACTCGCCCCCGAGATGCAGTACCACATCGGAAGAGTTCCGAGAGTGAAAGTTCTCCCCATATTAGACATTCTCTGGTTGAACTGTTACAGTTAACTTTAGGGCAGTGCTACAGTTTGAACAGTTGAACTGTTACAGTTAAATGGTTACAATCAATGGTGTTCAAGTGGTAAGTAGGCTAAGTGATAAAAAGCAGTGGAATTATTTGTGGTTGACCTGGAAATTTTGACTTAGTGATCAAAAAGTTAGAACTATGGATTTGATGTTGGCCGTGATTCAGAGCATTAGAAGCTACGTTGTGTCAGTGTAACGTAGCCTACGTAGTACTCTTACAAATATTACAAATATTTGACTAACAGACATCTGCTTTGTTTTGTCTTGTACGTGACAAAGTCTCCTGGTTCAGTTGTTTCCAGTTTCATAGAAACGAGGGTGTTAATTTTGCAGTAACTACAAAATCCAACCAAGAAGGCATCGCGTTCATTCTCCACTTGTTCTCTTCACGTATGTGCCAGCTAATCCATGTAGTGAAAAGGGATAGGCTAGCCGTTCAAAAGGAGGCATACAGTTGTTTTATATAAATAGGATCGCTATGACCGTGATGTAGAGGGCAAGAAAATAATAGCAGTCTCTCATGTATCAGGTCAAAACTCATGATTTGCAGGTAGCAACTTACAAATGAGGTAGCTATTGCTTGCCATAATGGTAATGAAAAATATATTGGGCCTAGTAGCCTAAAATATTCAAATATTTACTGTTAACCTTACTCAGCACTGAAACCTGTCAAACTTCTTTCAAAGTCTTTCATCACATGAATCAAGATTAAAATAATTTAATTTCTGAGCACCACAAAGTCAGACCTCAGCACCTTTTTTAATGTAAGCACCCCCCTCAGAAAAAAATCCTGATTGTGCCCCCCAAGAATTTTGGCTTGCATGACGCCCCTGACTAGACCATGTTTACTCTGAATGATTTCGGACTTCGACGCAATCGGATAACACTACGACCAATGTGTACTGTCCTCCAACGTTGCAGCGCTGTCTTTATCAGTTTAGCTGGTTCCCTGGAATGTTAGGGTAAAAGTAACGTGCATCATTGCTCATTGCCAGAGTGTCTCGCAGAGACAATTCCATTGTGCTCTCGCGAGAACTCTGGATTTCCAGGGTAGTATACATGTGGAAAACCACAGAATAACTTGACTGCATGGCGCATGTGTTACTGCAATGAGTGGGCGATTGGTATTAATTACAATCTCTCTCTCTGATCCGTGGCTAAATGGCCCCCCCCTGCGGATTGGTATGGATTTCAAAACAGCTGCTGGACAGTGGGGAATGGAATGGACAACCTGCATAAATAAACACTGCATGAAAAGTGTGATTTTCGTCACTATGCAGCACTGTAGATTGTCGTGGAAGTTCAGATTAACGTCTGTTCACGGTAATTTGCAGGCAACGCCGAAAACTGCCATGAATTGTCAGAAATTGACGTGGGCCTTGCTTGGCAGTTGTCCCCCCATGACCCCCCTCCACCTAATTCTAGGGGGAACATGTAAATGAAATGCTGTGAGCTATACAAATGCAAATCAGGGTTGCAGGAGGACAACTACTGTGCATAGTGGCATGACTACAGTGACCTTTTCTTTGGTCTTACTTAAATGCACAGAGGATGTATTAACCACACATCTCCCAGCAATGCGCTCAACTGGCAGAAATGATGCTGGGTATGACGTGTCTGTTCCCTGCAAACCCCAAACTTCTATTGGCTTTCCATAAAAATGTCTGTCCGGATGGGGATGAAGCCAGGAAACTTGTGCTATAACATGTTTAAATGCAGTACCCTTTGACACAACATTAACAACTATAAACTGCTTTATAATGGCTGGTCGTAGTTCTGCTAGAGGGTCAAGGATGGGTTCCTCAAAACTGTTAGTGTTTCCACACCACTTAGCATATACATATGCTGACCTTTCTGCTCTAGATCCATCATCGATTGAGTAAGTTACAGTACATTCATATATGTTACCCGTTTGCATGTCATGGCAAAACAGTCAACATCAGTGACACAAGGGTACATCTGATGATACATTGTCAACATTGCATGTCTGTCAGACACATCCAAGATTGTCTGGTGGAATGGAGACAGAGGCACCACTGTACAGTTTTCTAAGAAAAGTCGTTCTGCTGACACCAAAACACTGTGCTTCACATAAAGCATATCAGCTGTGTCATTGCATGACAAAGTCCCAACCATTTGTCTTCTTAAAATACTGGCAAATTCTGCACCATATTCACATGTCCATGCCATATGAAGCTGTTGGCTCTGCTGAAATTGCCTCATAATCTGGACTTCAATTGTCCTATTGTTGTGATTAAACTTTCCCAGTATTCCATTAAAACGCTCAAATGAAAAACACCAAAAAGAATAAACTGGTCCGTAATCCAACATGCATTCTTTCAAATGGAGATGTAGATGCATGTTGGGGGTGCAGCGCAATGGGCCAAACAGTTTGACAAATTTGGAGAGAAAAGTCTGCAGGTATCCATCTGCTACTTCCAGTCTATTGATGGATGTGACTCTGGAGCAGAGTATGATACAAGCCTGCACAAAGTCAAACCACATGTCATAGTGTCTGTTGTTGATAAGCCCCTTCAGACAAAACAGTGAGTAAAATGGTTGTCCAGTTTTTCCACTGATCTGCTGTAAATCCTGTAAAGCCAGATGAAATCCGTAAGGGAATTCTTCCAACCTTATAAGGTACTTTGATGTTTTCCACTCTAGCTTGAAGTTCATCAAGGCCTTTGGTTGTTAAAATTCCTAGTTCTGTCCACAGTCTGAATTCATGTCTTGCCGTACCAAGGAGAAGGTTGTGCATTGGATCTATGACGGCAAATCTGATGGCATCATAGTAACTCAAGCGGAAAAGTTCTGACCATCTAGCTCCATACTCCTGTTCAATTCTTTTCTGCTCTGCCCTCGTCTTTGCCCGTTTGGATAATCCAGCATAGTGATCCTTTGACGTGCGTGGCTCCCACGAAGACCGTTCAAATCCTGAGTAGTCCATTTTTTCACCAAATCCTTTCTTGCTGAAAGTCTTCAAACACTTGTGGCATCCTGCAAATGTAAGTTAAATGCAATATGTTACATACACATTCATATTTCAGAATTTAATGAAACAGACCAACTACTATCCATTAAAACATAAACAATGTAAACATTTACATATTGATTTTACTGATTCAATGATTATTGTTGATGTAATATTTAATATTCATATTTAAATTACCTCTGTATGCTCCATGTCCAACAAAGCCTCCACATTTTCGAGTTGCGGGGATATCTGATGAAAGACAAAGCAGGGCTGCTCTGTAAACCTGATGTCCTAACAAAGAGCTGTCTTCCAGAATCATGCCATGCCAAAGTTCTTGAAGCTCATCAACTAAGGGGTCTAAGAAAGCATTCATATGTAGTGATGGCTCTTTTGGTCCAGGTATGAGTCCAACGAGAATCATATTTTCTTCCTTTCTTCTGTCTTCACGAGGTAGATTCAAAATGACCAAGTAGATGGCTCCAACTGAATATGGTGCATCTTTGAAAGGTTGGAACCAGTCCACATTCAGCATCAAGGCCAAATTATTTGGCTCTGCTAAAAAACGCTCTCCATTCACGTAATCCTGCCATACTTGTCCATCATATACGTCTGCTAACACACCCTCAGGTATTTTCCGCTTTCTCCATTCTTCACATTTCTCTTCAAATCCAGGTCTTTTAACAAGTCCTTCCAGAGACTGTATAACACTCTTGTAACAGTAAGAACGTATTGGATTAACATACTCTTTACCGCAAGAAGATTTTGCCTTTCTTAGCAAGGCAGAGCCACATTTCTTCCTTAATGCAGACTTCAGCTGTGGGTGATTGTAGAATGGTATGTGACCATAAGTCTTACAAACCTTTGTACCATCGCGTCTGAGCTCGTAGGTTTCAGTAAGCATGTATACTGTCATACATTTTGGACAAACCACATACTACTGTAAGAAGTTGTCACGGAGGACACCAGTCCATTTCCTCAAGGAGAATAAAGTCTTTGGAATATTGCTTGCAAAAGCAGTGAGGGAATTAGCACAGACAACATTTCCAAGTATCCACATGAAATGTTTGATGTACAGAAGAAGTGATGTGATGGCATTATCAGAAATCTTGAAGGTTGATTGCCATGACAAAAGCATCATGGCCAGAAGTTTCATCAACAAGTCTTCTGGTTTTTCACTTGTGGACTGATCACTTCCATGCACCTCCCCATCTTGTATGTGAGGATAGGCTTCAGTCTGCTCCTCATCAATGCTTTCCACCACTTCATCCTCTTCTATCACATACTCATCCTATGCAAATGTAAAGTAGGCACATTAAAAATGCATGCAATGCCCATACTCAGCACCTCAAACGACCGTACTCAGTGCATGAATATGTCCATTTGAGAGTGAAAAGACAATCATTAATATGTCCATTTGAATATGAAAAGATTTTACAACTGTAGTTTGAAAAAATCATCAAGTGCATCTCAAACAGCTAGCTTTAGTAATGAACCTGTTAAAAGTACACTGTGGGAACTTCATTCAGGAGATTTTTTAAATTGTATATAATTCAATTGTTTATTTTAGTTGCTTTCATAGTTTCCTAACAGAAAATTTTAACTGTACACTGAGAGTAACAGTAGTAGTACTGAGAATGGAGAACAACAGTGCAGGTGAAACATGTTGGATTTTCCCGTTTGAACTCTGGATTGCATGTATAGCTGCTAGAACTTTATACTTGTAGGCTATATTCAAAGGTAATTTCATGCCTTACCACATAACAGGAGATGTCTTCATCATCTTGCACTGACTCTGAATCACTGGAGTCCAGGAAAAGATGAATGCTTTGGTCATCTGCTGTTTCGTCTGGAAAACAACCCATGCAACATATAGTTATGCATTATAATGCGAATTTCGTATTTAATTATTAATTATTATTACAATAACCATAACCGTGAGAAGCAACCACATTTTACTAGACAGTAACTGTTACAATTGTGGTGCTCACTGTTGTCTGAACCGTCAGTCGCTGGGTGCATTTCTTCATGTTCTTCCATCACTTCTTTTTCTGGGTCCTCGGACTGCATTTCACCTTCATCAATCTCTCCAACTCCAGGTTGAACATAACTCCCGCCGGTTGGGTCATGACTGGATAGCAACAGGCTCTGTGTGTTATCTGACCTAGTCCTTTTGTGTTTTTTCTCCCAAACTCCATTTTTGAAATAGCGCTTTCTGTGGTAATAATACTGTGAATTAGAGAGTTCAGTGTTGCAATGTTCACAGAAGCGCCGAGGTCTTTTCTTCAGTCTTAGGACTTCCATCTTTCAACTGACAGCTTCATAGGCGGGCACACCGGTGTTGTGCCCCTTCTGGTTTTTCCACCTACTGGTTTCCGAGCTGTTCCCGAGCCTGTCCAGATGTCATGTATACCTATCAACAGCAGCTGACGGCTACCCACGTCGACAGATTCGCTACATATTCATAAACATTTTACTGGCCTTTACATGTCGCACCTCAATAAAAACTGCACTGAACTGAACTGAATACCTGAGCACTACATTACTATAACATTTTCCAGCGGGGAAAATGCTTTTTTAAAGTAACCTAATTTCGATTATCTGTGTCGCGCTGGATTCAAACCCTCATCAGCAAAACTATCACCATGCAAGACCGCCTCGCTCTCCACTACACTATCAACATCTACATAACTTCCAGAACATAACGCTGTGTTCACTCAGTAGGCCATGATTCACCGTTTATCTGAGTATTTTGAAACAACTGGTTACCTTGATTTAGGCTTCAAAAACATAACTGTATCATGCACTCTACCTTCTGTTACACCTCTGCGCTGTCCATGTGCAAGAATTTGTCATAAATTCTACCAGGCAGCATATGGATTCTGAAACAATGGGTCTGAAACAACTGGTTACCCTGGCCTGGAAACGCATGAATTCGAGACTGTGAAAAACAGCTACAATAGCCAGTTTCTTTGGTTTAGGACAAGCAGATTTCTATGGCCATGGCGTCTCGTTTCCTACAACGTTATGTTTACGACAGAAGATAAGTATTTGCAACCCCTACAATGCTTTTCATTTCAGGTTTTTAAAAGGTTAACCTCATATCCCTGTTATCACAAGCAGCTTGTTCTAAATTGGGATGAAACTGGTTACCTTGCCTAAATTAGGCTACAGATGATCCCCACAAGCTGCTTGCGCATATACCAACATTATGTGCTAGTTCATTTGCACCAAAAGCTCTCCAGCTCCAGCTGTTGAGTGTTTGACAGCGAGATCATGCGTTTTCAGTCCAGGGTAACCAGTTGTTACAGCAGTACTTGCAAGACCAGCATATAAACAGACATGTTTGTGTTACTATACTCAGAAGAACTTTATATCTCCAGTTCCTGTGTTTGGATTTTGCTGGTTCGTGATCAATGGCTGGACGACGTCTCGTGTTCAACTCACTTGGACGTGATCCACAACTTTCAGCCAGTCCGCAGACTGACGAGAAGAAACTGCTGATTGCTATCAGTGGACTGTCTCGTCAGCTTAATCAACATACTGCCGATATGAATGAGCGGTTCACTCAACTGCAGAATTCGGTAAACTCCAGGTTGCAGTCCATAGAGGACAAGTTGGCGGCTCTGGAGTCGAACAACTGTGCGGGAGAGACTAACTCCAAGAAGAGAAGACGGGTGCACAATCCCAAGCTTGCGGTAAGAATATGTTCGATGACTGCTAGCTAAGCTAAAAGTAGCCTAGCCTAAAACCAAAGCTAAGAGTAGCCTTGCAAAAGAACAAGCTTTATTAAAGTGTATTTTTTTGTCATTTACAGGAAGCAGTACGCCATCTTCACAACTCGGAGACAAATTGCAGGCGCTACGAACCGGAGCAAGAGTAAGATTTAAAGAACATGCTTTCATTCTGTGGTATAAGGAAATAGATACGTATAGATACCATAGGATAGATACCGATCATAACTGTACATTTTGTTTTCACAGACTAATCTTGCCTAATAATGAGGCGGTGACCTCCTATTTGCTTGGAGCAATATCTGCAAGTCCAGATTTACACGATGTTGATAAAGACGACATTGTGTGTAAGTGACTTGTTTTTACTGTTTCTTCTTCCTTGTTTAATGTTACTGTGACTTGCGTTTGATTTTTATTCATACCACTCTCATTTAATTGTTTTCCAGCCGCCTGTAAGACATATTACGAGACGGTACGCAGGAGCTTTAGATATACCCAGCCAGAAAACTCATTGCGGGCGTTGATTGTGCAACTGAGGGAAAGAGGGTAAGACTTTATTTGGTGACTATTTTTCAGGTGCATTGATAGATGTGTTGTGTCCATACGCAGTGCATCGCATCGCACAGTACTGATTCATTGAGTGTGCTAGCAGATGACGAGGTGGAACTCTGGAAGTCTGCCACCATAGACCTCATGTCTGAGGAAGAAGATGGCGTTGTTGGCGGGGTCTCTGGATGGATTGTACGGCTGCCGTCATTTCGTAGGCCGGAGCTCTCTGAACTCTGTGCGAAGCTGCAGTCCCGGTTAGAGGCGACGCCGAAGTACAGAGCCACGCACAATCGGCGTCTCCACAACGGACCTGCCTCGGAAAGAACGCCGCCAGTTACCTACAACCCCGAGGAGGCAAACGGACAGTTCACGGAGTTGTAGTTTTTGGATCATCCTCTACCCATGTGTGGGCAGATCCTCGCTTTGTATATAGTTGTGTTTGTTTTAATAAAGCTCTTTCTTTGCATAAACATGTTCCTGGCAAATGTTCATTTAAATTCATTCATGTCCTTGATGGTAGCCTAATAATAGTGTAGTAGCCTACATAGGATAACATGAATATACAGCATAATATGAATCAATATATATATATATATATATATACATATACATACATACACACATTATTATTGGGGATCTGCCAACCAATCACGAGTGATTTTACTTGTTTGAAAGTAGTGGTTTCATCCAATACCGAGTAAGGAAATTCAAGCCTGGCCTGGGCAGGTGTGGTTTTGCTGCCAATCACGAGTGATTTTTCTTGTTTGAAAGTAGTGGTTTCATCCAATACTGAGTAAGGATATTCAAGCCAGGCCTGGCCAGCCACAGTTTCGCTGCATTCATATGCTAATTAGGGCCATTAGCACTCTAAAAGCTCTCCAGATACGTCATTGTCTGGTTCCGACAATTTGTGGCACAGACAAACGGCGACAAGCGCGGGTTGCAAATTGTCGTCAACTACCGAAAATGAGGGAGATCTCCGGTCATTTACGGGGACGAAAATCACACTCCCCCAGACATGGACGTTTCCAGACGTGTCCAGCGATGCTGCAGCTCTCTTCACGGTGTGTTTCGGCGTTTTAGTCAGCACACTCGTAAATATGGACAGTGCCTGCACTTCACACTCGAGACAATCCCAATCCGTGAATTAGTTAAACACACTCAGCACACAGTGAACACACAGTGAAGTGAAGCACACACTAATCCCGGCGCAGTGAGCTGCCTGCAACAATAGCGGCGCTCGGGGAGCAGTGAGGGGTTAGGTGCCTTGCTCAAGGGCACTTCAGCCGTGCCTACTGGTCGGGGTTCGAACCGGCAACCCTCCGGTTACTAGGGTTGTGCTAGATATCGTCCATCGTGATGGTTGACAGGCATCACGATGGAAAGCAACCATCGTGATGCCACGCCCCCACATGCCAGTCACTAATTCCTGCTGTAACAGGCTAAAACATAAAAAAAATCTTTACCTGAAAATGAAATTGAGCCTACTTTAAAGGCTGTCAACCAAACAGTTATCACGTATTAGTCTACCATCTTGTAAAATAAAAGACTTATTAGTCTACCCTCTTATTCAAATAATTCCTGACTGTGACGTGAATGTGTAGCCTAATTGTCTTTTTGTAGCCTACATGTCTCGCAGGCCTATAGCCTACATTGGACATAATAGGTAGCCTAATGTTTTAGCAGAAAATATAGATTTATTATTGTTAGGCTACGACTAGGACATTCTAGCGCTCAAATATTTTTGCAAGGCTACAGCGAGCGCCAAATGCGTCCTTCTCCACTGTGTTAAAATAAACCATTTCTTTTGTTAATTATAGGATCAGAAGGTAGCCTATTCGTCTTTCACTGTAAGGCTTGTATTTCATGCATTCAGCAAATGTCCCAGACAGCAGCGGAGTGGTAATCGGGATTCGTTATTTGTAAAAGTGTTTTTACTTCGCCCTCCTATAAATAGCCTGGACTGCGCGATCGCAGCCCTTTACTTTCACTTCCCGCCGCCCTCATATCAGCATAGACGGTAGCCTGATAACGTGGGATGCTGCATAGTACTAAGATTTTAAATGAGTGACCACGATAGTAGTCTTAAGTAGCTTTTTTGCTGGGCCCAGCGAAGGCTGGCAATGTGTAATATTCCGCTGGTTGGTGCACACGCAAGTGTTCAGATTGATTGTCTATCCGTCTTTCACAAAAATTTTCTTGGAGCAGATCTTCCACACAACTTCGGTAGCCTGGTCAGTATGTCTCTCTTAGCTGTCCACTTTCATCAGGCCGTATAGCCTATATAATATATTTTTTATTTTTTGTATATAGAAGATTATAAATGTATTTCTGTACAGACATACCTAGGCTATAGGCTAATTAATCATCGTCCATCACGATGTTTTACTGTACACATCGTCAAATGCCAATTTAGGCGACATCGCCCAACCCTACCGGTTACAAGTCCGAAGCACTAACCAGTAGGCCACGGCTGCCCCAAGTGAGTGTGTGTGTGTGTTAGAGAGCAAGCTGTCCAACGGCAAAAACACAATCTTATCTCTTTGTCTCATGCAGGACAGTTGAGTTTCCAAGGCAACCCCAAAGGGGATTCATCTTATTTAATAATATTGCCGTCATTGTCATCATTATTACTTCTGTTGATCGCTTCGTAGGAGGAAGCGAAGATGGCTGTCAAGGTGACCCACTTTTGTCCATGTGGAGGAAGTAACACACCGCCCCGGAAGAGCCAAAGTTCCTCCCTCGAGTCTCCTGCCACAGAACGAAGGTAATCGGGGGACCCGGAGAGCCAGAGCTCTGCTGGGTCGAACAGGCTGGAAGACCACCAGCTTTATGAACACCTGTGGCACTTTCTACAACAGGACCACAGAGCGGCTTGTTCCTGCACTCAACTAAACATCCATTGTGTTTGTGTGTGTCAGGGTTGTGCACAGTTCGAATTGCAATTCTGCTTCCTGTTTGCTACTTCAATTGAAATGCCAGTGAAATTCAAGAATTGAATTAGAATTTAAGAGCCAGTTTCAATTAAATTCTGGAATTTTGCACAAGCCTGGTGTGTGTGTGTGTGTGTGTGTGGAATAAATGAGATTCTGTCATCTGAGGAATTGCAGCTACACAGCGATGCTTGGGAGTGGGAGTAATCGCAATCAATATTTTCACAGGGCTCACTCAAAGAAGTGGTGAGGTGTGAATGAGATGGGAAACATGAGACCAAAGGCCCTGTTGTTTTCTAACTCAGTTGGGAATGGCTGACAAGGCAACCTCCAGCTTTTCAGGGAAGAAACACTTGCATTAACATTACTACCATCCTGCTGCTGTTTCTGATTGCTTAGAGCACATGTTCTGTTTTTTTCCATGATGTTTTCTAAACAAAGTTCGAGAGGAGCCCTTAGGGATGATTGACAGCAATTAACTCACCTGTCTTCCGCCGCCAGGATATTTAAGTCGGCCTCCTTATCCATACGTCACACGCTGCAGCGCTCGCAAAATTATTGGAGTTGCAAAGCCTTGGTAGGCAGACGTAATGGAGCTGGGTCTTTTCACTGACTAACCATTCAAAAGCTACATGCAGTCCATGGGCTACAGCCACCTGGTTCATCAGCGTTTATCAGCACTGCACAGAGCAAGGCTAAGCTTGCTCCCCAGCCTACTTCAAGGCTCTAACATCATGCTGCTCCAAGCCTGCGTTTTCACATAGCAAGATGATCCAGGTAACTTGAAATGCTCTAAATTCTAAAATGGCTCGCCACGCCAAGCGTCTGAAGTTTGTATCCAGCGGAGGCCAATCTTCCTTAGATCACTCAATCCGTAATCTGTTTTGGCATCGGAAAACAAACAGGTTTTGCTCATTCACTTCCTATAGTTGCCCATTGACTTCTTATAAACTGATACTAGCGTTGTTGAATATTTAAGCTACTTATAACGAACTGATAAGCCTCAACATTAAGTGCCCAGTATTTCCGCTGGCTTGTTCCGCAGGCGTCAGCAATTGTTAAAGCGACAATACACACACGTAATTTGCGTCAGGCGACGCAGACAGCAAGGACCGTGATTGGTCAACTCGTCCTGTGTCGATGGCCGGCGTTTCAAGCAGCTACTGCGGGGTATAGCAACAAGCTAGTTCACTTAATAAGCTTTGCAAGTAAACTCAAGTCATATTTGGTTACAATGACTGGTTATCCGTATGTATAGGTAGCACTGTCTAACTAGCGCCAGATTTCTGAGTGCAGGGGACAAGCCGAGGTAGTAGTTTGAGTAGAACTGATCTTTATTATCTCCCTGCTTGTTGACATCTTATCATGTATGGTATTATTTCATGATCGCTAAACGTTTGATTCTTTTTAATGTTGTCATCAGTTAACTTCATTCAACTGCGCTTGTAGGCGCTGCCATTCAGTTGTGGGCGCTCGTAAAATGCATTTATGGGCTGAGAAAGCCAGAGAAAGGCGCAGTTTACACTGAGGATTGAACGATTGATAAATATGACGGAAACTTGGGTCTGACAGCATTCGCAATCTGCGGTTTGACCATGACGCTGATAACGCTACGTTTGCAAATACATCTGGCCCTCAGTATAGCAATCCTACCGACGGGCGAACTAGTCAAATGATGTTTTCTAAACAAAGTTCGGGAGAAGCCCTTAGTTAGGGATGATTGACAGCAGTTAACTCACCTGTCTTCCGCCGCCAGAATATTTAAGCCGGCCTCCTCATGATACGTCACACGCTGCGGCGCTCACAAAATTATCCCTCCTCCGAGACTTCCGGGAATGAGGTGGGCTGAGTAGATGCGTGACGAGCTCGCTCCCACAACCACACTTGATAACATATCTTTCAAACTTCTCCTTGTTCGGCAATTTATCTTTAATAGACACGTAACCTGTTGTTAACCTTACGGACTACCCAGCAATGTCCAAAGCAAAGGGTTTACAAGATAAAGACAATTCTATGTCCTTAGCTAGCATAACTATGACTGAAATTAGCTCACTGCTGGAAGAACACAGAAAGTCTCTGGCAGCCGATTTTTAATCCTCATTTGCCTCAGTTGCATCCACACTGGAGAATCTACAGACCACAGTTACAGATCATGGGCAAAGACTCGCTTCTCTGGAATAAAATGCATTTAACCAGAGCCCAGTTACAAGACATTCTCTGATTTAACAAAATATTCACGATTATTGAAGGATTGTTGTTGCCACATAGAAGCACTGCATAGAACACAGTGGGCTAAATTGCTATTAAATCTGCTTAGCATTGTGACCATGCTGCGCAAATTTGTTCAAAACTGCTGCATTAAAGTTAAAGGGACACCAGGCAACGTTTTCGTGTTAATTACTCATCTTCGTAAGTCGGTATATGGTTAAATTACTCATTACAGGGCGAATGAAGACTCTCTCGCCCGCCCCTACTGCCTGTAGGAAGAATATCCCGCTTGTAAGTTCAATGTATCGTACCCGGCGACCGAAGCAGTTTCAGTTTCCATCCTGCATCCACAGCACAGAGGGAGGCTAACGAAACGATTAACGCTATGTAAACATCCCACAACTCCTTTGATATTTTACAATAATATCCAAATGGTCGTTACTTGACATCTGAAGCAATCGCTACCTGTAATAGCCTAAGCGAGGAGTCGGCAGCAGTAGGGCTATGCAGCATTCATATCAGACGAGCGGTAAAAAAGTTCAGCGAATTTAGCTGCTGTTGGACTTTACATTTCTGACATGGTATGCTGCCAATTCGCGGGGTACACATGGAAATATGTAAAATGCGAGACATTCGCGCAAATAATGATGTGCTGTTAACGTGAAGAACAGGACCTTCAATATATGGTCACAAGATTGAATGCAACATAAAACAATTACCATTTCAATTTTATAATCCTTATTAATGCCAACATTTCATGTCAATGAATCTCTCGGTGTGCTTATTTTTCCGGTGTGAGCGGTGTATGTTGGGTATTTCTCTTACCCCTTGGTTTCAAGTAAGCTCCCGATCTTACTTGGTTTTAAGGGGTATCTACCCCTTGCCCTTATCCCTACCCCTCGATCGAAATGAGAATTGAGATAGCCCTTCGTCTCACGTGCACGCGCAAAACTAAGGGGGAAGGGGTAAAATAGAGAATTGAGATTGGCCCTAAGTCTGAGCTAGTTTTGCTTCTCATGACAAATTGTCTGACTGATGTAGGCTACATGCTGTCTAACTGGCCTAAAGATGCCTGTTTTTTTTTTCTCTTTCAAAACATATTGTAAGGTTTCAGGACGCCAAGAGTTGTTCAGTGCAAGCTTTATTGGCTGAGAACGAGGGCAGGGACACAGAACACAATGCACACAGGGCAGGTCAAGAAGACACACACACACTACACCAACAGGGGAGGTCGCAGCCCGCCACACAAAAAGGATCACACATGAGGGAAACATGTTACACTGAAGACACTAACTTTACACTTATAACTTAAGAGAATAACAACATAAACCCCCCAAATGTTCGCTCTCGTATCCCAGCATGCCTTTCGCGGGAGAACGCTAACACTGTGTTTTTGCGCCGACGCTACATTGCTCCCCCAACAAGCCATCGCCATCCTCGGCAACGACCACGAGGTAGCCACATGCTAGCGTCGGCGCGCGTCGCCCACCACTCAGTCCAGTTCAGTGGATTGTAGCTCCTCATCCTCTTGCCACAACCTGGTATTGCACATACGCGAACCATCCTTCCTGCTCTTCGCCTCGTCTTCCTCCGTAATGTCAGGTATACCTGTAGACTGCACACATGCCGGCCGGTCACTCCTCACGTGTGCAGCAACTGATCAGCTGTTTCCTTCACGTGTGCAGCACGTCTTCCGTCAACAACATTACGCGAGATTCCCATCACTGATGTAAAACCTTTTGAGCTTCGTTGATACAGTGTACCCATCATGCTCATGTAGACAGTAACTATATATTTCCTATTTAGTAATTTTGTAATTACTTTTGCAATCTGTTCCCCTGTCCTTCCTGTTCGTTTGTGCTCGGCAGTCGACTGATCGCGACTTCATTACAAGATGGCGGCTAGCGGAGAGATTCTCTGAAAGTACTGCTTGTATAAAGTCTTTTTTAATAAACTTCCTGTGCACTTCCAAAGTTCTCAGTATCTCGTTTTAAATGTCAGGACCCTCAGAAGTCTACCAATGCAGTGTGGAGTTACTTGGAACATTTTTAATTGTGTAAAAATAGCGATTTAGCTGCATAGGCTACGTACGACGGAGTATTAGGGCCACACATGAAGAAAACAAAATATTTTTGCCATACTGGGCACTTAATGTTGCCATTTCGGGAATAAAGTTGAAATGTAATGTCGACTTTAATCTCGACGTGTCGACTTTAAAGTCGACATGCTGCCATTAAACTCGCAATAGGCCCTACTGTTTAAACATAGCCTACACAGTTTAAGCTATGTAGCCTACACTAATACACAATATGTTACATGAATTGCAGATATTCAGATAGATTGCGTCTTGTCTGTTAACTACTCATTGCCGTCATCGTGAAGTGCTGTCTTGCGGTTATGGAAATACCATGCACTATGCCGTTTAGGCTAAATAGCTAGAAAAATATATGTATCCAATGATATAATGTTTCTATACAAAATGTTATTTCACTCTGTTTTACGTGGGTAAGGCCACTGCACATCCAAATAACTGCCCTTCATGACCCACAGGCCGTCAATCTCCATAGGATAACATGGCAAAACTCATTTTTATAAAACTGCTTTTCCATGTCTCACCTGCAATACGTAGCCTATAGGAGGCTAGACACACAGGTATAGCCTAAGCATATATACTATTTTGATCCCGGGAGAGAATATGTGTGCATGCACTTTATTTATGCACTAGGCTATGTGTGCTTATGTGTGCATGTAGGCTACTAGCCTACATGGGGTGGTCGGAAGGACAGCTTCATTCGTCCCTCCATAGACATTCAGCAATAGGCTGTTTTGCATCCATTACAAACAAGCAACGTGAAAGTCTAGGATTGGGGAGAGCGCCTAGTATGCAGTTGAACCTTTAGATGAAAAACAACACTTTAATAATGGGCCTACAATAAATAAATAAACTGCTAATGACGTTTAGGCTACTTTTGACCATCGCATTTATCGCCTGTAACTCCGTGATAGGACCTAACAGCAAAGTAGCCTATTTGGCTGAGCAATGTAGGTTAATATGTTCTATGTTTTGTCCACATGATATAGTCCTATGTCTAATCATTGTTGCACTCGAACACTCTGAATCATTGTTGCACTAGTTGCATTGTTTCATTCATCCTCCCTTTCAATCGTCTCGAGCGGTCGTTCTCTCTCCAAACTAACTTTATTCTCAAAATGTTGACACGTCGAGATTAAAGTCGACATGATATTTCAACTTTATTCTCGAAATGTTGAGTTTAATCTCGACATGGCGACTTTAAAATCGACATGTCGAGTTTAATCTCGTCATGGCAAAAAAAATGTCCTTCATGTGTGGCCCTAATACTCTGTCGTAGCTACGCTATGCCCCCACAGCTAGCTGAAAACCTTATGCAAGTTCGGCGAAAATCGGTGCAATTCGGAATACTAGGGGGTGACCAAAGGTGCCTATTGGACACATGTAAGTATTCGGCAACATCTTTCAGTGCAGCTAAGGTCAATTTCACACCGGAATTTTCCTTTAATAACAGATAACTTAAACGACTGTGGTACATGCCCTGATAGCAGTGAGTTATTTATAATCTGGAGCAAAGCATTATCCAAGAAAGGGAGAGCAGTCTTCAGAAGATGGGTAGGAATAGGATCTAGTAGACTAGTTGTAGATTTTGATGAAGAAATTGTGGAAGTGAGGTCTAATATGTCGATAGGTGTAAATTAATTCAACGTTGATCGTCTCATCTGGGATTCAATTATGTTTTCGCTACCGTTCAGCAATGGAGTATGAATATTTGGTGAGACTGATTGGTTATTAATCTTATCTCTAATTGTTTCAATTTTGTCATTGAAAAAGTTCATGAAGTCATTACTGTTTAGGCAATGGATTTGGTTACTTTGGTGTGGCTCTTCGTCAGGCGGGAGATTGTGGTAAAGAGAAATGTTGTATTGTTTTTGTTTTCTTCGATCAGCGAGGAATAGTAGGTTGACTTAGCTTCGTTGAGTGCTTTTTTGTTAAGGTCGGGCAAGATTGTTAACTGCTCTATGCTTATGCCGTATGACAAGACTAGATCAATAGTATGGTTATCTCGGTGCATGAGTGAATTAACATTTTGGCAAAACCCGACATGGTCAATTAGGGATTGAAATGCAATCGTGAGACAATCGTTCACATTATCCATATGAATATTAAAATCACCCAATATAAGTATTTTTTATGTTTGGACAGTTAAAGTGGAAAGGAAATCAGAAAATTCCTCTAAGAATTCAGTGTAGGGGCCAGGGGGTATGTAGTCTAGAAATCTAGATGCGCCCCTAGCGAGTCTAGCAACTCTCTGTTGGCTTGTGAGCTCCAGAAATCGAAACTTAATCAGGACATTGAAATCGTGTATAGAGTCGTTTGGTGGGCTTAACATAATGATTGATGGCAGAGTTGCAACGGTTTGGCTTGAATTCCCTGCTACTTGAAAACAAATATCCTATTGCGTGCAGAGGGAATTTGAAAGGCAACTGATTATGCCGCCCCTCGGACTGAGCACTGCGAACGGTGAGTGCCCAGACCCTACATTTTTAGGGGGTCTGTACAATGTGACCACAGTTACAGGATGATTAGTTTTCCAGTCTGGCGGTAAAAAAATTGAGGACTAGAACTTCAAAAGATTTAAACTTGTGTGTGAGCTTGGCAGATGTGAGAAGACTAGATTGTAGCTACTCTACTCCACCTCCCCTGCCAGTGTGGCGTGGTACATGATAATTCAAATGGGAGGGAGGTGTAGACTCATTTAATGGAAGGTATTCATCTGGTTTGAGCCAGGTTTCAGTAAGGCACATAACATCTATATGATTGTCAGTAATAATTTCATTAACCAAGGCAGTTTTATTTGACAGTGATCGAATATTAAGTAAAGCAAGTGTAATTTCCGTTTTTGGAGGAATTTGCTTAACCGAAGAAGTTTTTATCGTAATAAGATTGCTACGAATAATTCCCCTAGTGCAGGGCTATTCAATTAGTTTGTAATGAGGGCCAGTTCATGAAAAGCATCACAACTGAGGGGCCGGAGAAATGCGACTTGAAATATGAGTAGCCTAATCACATTAACAGCTGTATACAATGAAGTACAACAGCAGCAATATGGGTGTTCAAATGTTGTATTTTGTACATGCATAACGAACATCATTACCCAGTTGTTGGTGGCTAATATGGAATGAAATCTGTGATAAGATAACAGTAATGGAATCTGTGCTTTGCACGGTAACTGTTAGGTCCAAGATTTCCAGTGAGTAGCCTACAAACAGGATTCAAACACTGTTCAGGTGAATTAAATGTGTAATCAGTCGCATATGTAGCTCTTCTGACTTATAGGCCTACTGACATTTGACGTTCCCACCATTAAAATGAGATGACCTCTAGATTTTTTTTAGCAGTGCAGGCCAGTCATAATCGCCTAATAATAACACGGGGGTCCGGGGGTGTCTCCCTCCGAGATTTTTTTTCTTTTCTGGTTATCACACTATTTTAACATGTTTTGAGAGGGACAGGCCCATCTTTTTTCTGACGCACCTCACGTTACCCCATGCATTAAACCCATGTCACTGCTTGAATAAATGAAAAACATAGCCTACTGAACATGGGCATCGTCATAGTTCACGATGACAATGAAAACGTTTAGCCTACTTGGTTTATGACAGTAATTACGTTTTGTGCCAACATATTGTAGAAACACAACCACGGCCTTTATTTGGTGAACGGAAGTGCAAATCATCTCCTTTACTTTCTTTGGTTATTATATAGTCTACGACTCACTTTAACCACAAAACGTTTTGCCGTCGTCACATTTACAAAAATGCAATTTACCTTCGCTATCAGTGATACTTTTTGCTTCAAATCGCAATTGAGTGCGCATTTAATGTAACATGCCACATGATTTCCAAGAGGCCTTTAGACAGGCTCATTTCTGACTTCACTAGACTATTATTGCATTTGTTTATGTTGTAAGACGTGAAGGAATGAAGGACATCGGCAATAGCCAGGCTACTATATAGAAATACTTTGAAATTCCCTTTGAGTCGGATCTGCTTCACCTTTCCACCAAGTTTTGCAGAAATTGTGCCCGTGTTTTTTTGCGATATTGTTGACAGAAACTATGTGTGTGGTGCAACCTGTTAAATATTAGTAGTTCATAAACTCCAACGTGGCAATTTAGGTTGAAACTAAACTATGGCACTTACGTTCAGCTTATGTACAAATGTAATGAATTGTAATGTAGCCTAACTTGTTCAATGGGCTGAGGTGCAGTGGCTGCAGGACTAAAGCTAGCGAGAGACGCAAGAATGGAGAACAGCTCATGCGCTTGCTAGAGATTTATATTTTTTTTAAAGGGCCAGTACAAGTGACCTCGCGGGCACGGAGATAAAGTTTTGTATGGTGATCTCCGATTGACGCAATCTGACATCATTAGTGCCGGTGTGGATGACTATTTGAGTATTTACGATTAGCTTTAGCCAGCACTTTCAAATTTGATTCGATGTCGTTAGCTCTGGCCCCAGATATCGATTTTACTATGGCCGATGGAGTCGCTAGCATCACGTTTTGTATAGTACAGGGGTCGGGAAACTATGGCTCGCGAGCCACATGTGGCTCTTTTGGGGACTGCATCTGGCTCTTGGACAAACCTGCCATTTGTACTCAATAAGTCATGAATAATTTTGGTACTGTATTAAATTAAAAATGGACCTACTGGAATCAAAATGTTAACATAGTGTTTGAAATATAATATATGTTCACATAGTTTAATCCATCCCATGTCTGTTCTCTACCGCTGAAGTTCACGGTTACATCGATGTACTGTACCAGGGGTCGGCAACCTGCGGCTCTTTGATCCCTCTGATGCGGCTCAGCTTTTGAAAATAATAATGAGTAGGCCTATTTAATTAAAATGTAGCCCTATTTTATTTTAGTTCGTAGGTCTATCTGAGTAATTTATGTAACTTCCCACCTCACTTGACTCTGTAACCGTAGCCTGCACAATATTGTTACATTCGCGGTTCGTTGCCATGTCAATATCAGACAAAATCACCGATTTCCCTCCATTTCAGTCAACCAGAAAACACTTGTCTTTAATTGTTATTGTTGATGTGTGCGCTTGCTGTAGGCTAGATAAGGAAAATGTCAGCGACCACAGCTTGCGAGCGCGAACACAAGCGGGCTGAAATGGGAAAGTTTCCATCCGAAAACGCGAAATGAACTGCCCGTTATATATCGCACACTGCAACAAGTTAGTATTGCTGTGTTAACCCTATTCCTGCATGTGAGAAATCGTTTTCACATATGAAAAATATAAAGGCAAACCTGCGCTCATGTTTAAGGGCAATTCCGCGCAAAACTGTCACATCCATAACGCCAACAAAATGCCATGGTAGGCTATTTATTTGGCGTTATGGCTATATGACAGTTTTGCGTGGAGTTGCCCTTAAATGATGACAGCCTCAATTCTTGCATGAAACTTCACCTCACTGAATATGAGCCAGCCAGACTCCAAGGCCATCACCAAATCTAATCTCTGGTAGGCCTATTGTTCAATTTCGCCAATGACATGTCAATGAAAATTGAGTGTTGTGTTGTGAACTATGATGTTACTTTGCATACCAAAGGACACTGGGAAAATAGGGGGTGGTGTTTAGCCTACATGGGAAGCCTAAGGCCTATACTTCTATCATTCCACTTTACATTTCAAGTAACTTGCACATTACTTTTAAAACTAGTAGAAAATGTATTAAAAAATCCTCTGTTGAATGAAAGTAACTGTACATTAAATATCCAAACTTCTTCTTGTAACTGTCTATGTGGCTCTTCTGAGATTAAAAATAAATAAATTTGGTAAAAGTGGCTCTCCAGGCAAAAAAGGTTGCCGACCCCTGGTATAGTAGAAGCGCCAATGACCAGAGTAGCAGGTTTCTCGGGGCTAGCTAAGGGGAAGAATCTATTAGAAACATAAATAGGTTGGTGGTTAGCAGTGGGCTTCCTTCGTTTGGATTTAGATCAAGGCGAAACAGGCCCAACGGGCTGATTCTCTAGTTCACCTATCCTCGCCTCCAAACTAGCTATTAGTCTGCATTTATTACAAGTAGCATGCCCACTAAAGGAGGCTGAAGAGTTAGCTAGCATGTGACACGCCGGGCAACGGAGAGAATCGGAAGGAGGAGAGGCAGGGGCGGCAGAGGACCCTGCCATCGTCCTTAAGATAGATTAGACAAGTGAATTGGCTACACGAGTGGTTAAGAGTGGAGTTTTTACGTAAATAAAACCTAGGTGTAGTCTGATTACGTAGAGAGAAAAAACAGGAGCAAGCTAGCGTAAAGGCAGCCACTCTGACACTACAAACAGGAAGTGACGCGATTCGCTTGCCGTAATCCTCGTAGAACAAACACCAGTGTTCCCAGAAGATGGATGTTGCTCGTTGTCCAATTGCCAGGCAGTCCTTCAGCACCACTTTTGCTGTCTTCAACTTGAACTTGGAGACGTTCTCCTCTTCGTCTGAGGTGGGGGTGTGCTGTTGTCCTTTTTGTCTTCCTCCAGTCAAACTTCAAGGCGGTTGCGAGATTTTGTCTTAATGGCATTCATTAGACTTAAACCGCGTTCACAGTCGGCGCTGGATGCTTGGAATGTGCCACAAATGTCAAGAAGTTGTACCAGATCTGGAAAATGCTCACTTTTCAGCGACCAGGTTACAATCTCAGAAAATGACTTGAGCAGTCCTATTTTCCTTTTTTCATTAACCATGAACTTGAATTCGTTGTATTGTTGACAAATGTGCCACGGGACCGCATCGTCTGCTCCCTCCAGAAGCGCTTCGAACTTCTTCGCCAGATTGGTCACGTCATTCAGCCCATGATCAAATTCACCAACTGCATGATCCAACGTGTCCGGCTCAAAGGCAGCCCACTCTTTGAGCTCATTTTCAGGGCAGCGGGCATCCAAGTGCTCACAAATTTTACGGACAAACAGAATAATGTCCCTTGTGTTCACTGCACTCTCACTTTCCAAAATTGTGAGCGCTCGTTTGCCCCAGTGAACTCGCTCTCCTAAATATTGCGCACGTAGTTTCTGTATTTTCGCTCTGGCAATGCAGTGCCAATCCATGACCGTAAGGTTACTGCGCTGTAAGCAGGTGCACAGCTGAGTGAGTTCCTCAAGCACTTTTGCTAGCACAGTGATTGCAAATTTGTATTTGGTGTCGGTCAGTTTTCTATGACAGTATTTCACAATAGGGTCAGAGTCAGCTTCTTTGGCGCAGTATTCTGTCAACACGCTGAAATTTCGCAAAAAAACATGCACAGCTTTGGCTTTCTTCACAGATGATCTGATCTCCAAAACATGGAGTATACTGTCAGGAGTAGCATTTCTACCTCTTTCATTATAGGGACATCTTTCCATGCGTCATCAATTCCCAAGTCCTCCCTATGGGCCACGCAGTGTTGCTCAGTCAGGTGCGGTACCTGGCGCTCCAGTAAAGCAGCCACTCCCTTATGTCTGCCTAACATGAGAGAAGTACCATCTAAGGTAAACATAACCATTTTGTTCATGTCTAGCGCATGGTCTGCGTAGAACTTGGTAATGGCATCAAGGATGTTTTCTGCAGTGCATCCTGAAAGCTGAATGATTTCAGCAAAAACTGTCTTGTAACTGAAATCAGTTTGCTCCCGAAACTTAATGTAAAGCACAAGCATCTTATGCACTGAGATATCGGTACTTTCATCCACAATTAGTGTGTGGACACGAGCATTTCTTATGCTGCTTATCATCTCAGTCTGCACAACTGAGTTGATACATTCCACAAATTCAAAAGCATAATTTTTGCTTCTCCAACTCTGAGGTAGGTCGACGTATTTTGCCATATGATCATGTATATCCTGAACTGATAACATGGACATGTTGGTGTTAATTGCTAGCATCCCATTGTCGATCAATATTTTAATTTGTTCAGGGTCGGATCGTGCTCTCTGAATTCGTCTCTCTCGGGATTCATTAGTTTCGGTAAGAAGTTGATCGATAGGGTTCCCATGTCTAAGTCTTAATGTTTTCACTGCGTCTACATGGACTTTCTGTGTCAGATGACGCTTTAGGTAATCAAGCTTCCACTCAGACCAATGTTTCCCCCGAGCAAACTCTCCTTTAGCTTTTGCCTCTGAGCAGAATTAACAGATCACACCTCTCCCTTTCTTCATATGTAAATATGTCTGAAAGTTTTATCCTACCTGGACCATCATTTGTGCCAGTTTGGACTATTTCATCTAGCCACTCCTGTTTAAATATTAGGCAAACCTTTTCCTGGGGCACCTGCTCTGCCTTTCTTTTCGCCATGGTAGCCTGTATAATTGCTGGAGCAGGGCCCGCCAAGAGTAGCCTAAAGGATACTTTGTATGTAAACATTCTAACGTAGGCCTACATCCGTCTTGGTTTTCAGACATGTCAGTATTTTAAATGTTTATTACCTAGCCTGCATCGCCTTTGATGCTCAGATTTTTAACCTCTGAAAAAAAAAATCTTTGTGCGGTCTGAAAAATGTGCGTGGTCTGAAATCTATTGCACGGCCATTTCAACTGGCCTGCGCGGCCGCGCGCACACGGCTTAGAGCAGTGGTCCCCAAACTACGGCCTGCCACCTCATTTTGGGTGGCCCCCCAAAACATGTCCGTGGTATATAGCATCTGGCCCGCACGGGAGTACGACATCGTCAAACTGTAACCTCCGTGATTTCCCCCATTCATTCTCTATGGCGAGTCTTAACTGTACACATGTAATACTCTTTTTGTCCACTGGTGGTTGTTTTGGCGCTGTTTCGCGTTTGCCATCGAAAACGGAATGAAATGTAGGGCTACCTGCAAACAATGTAAGAGGCCTATGCTGACTGCATCAGTGCTCAAAGTATTCTAAAAGTTTATCAATTAATTGTTAATAACTAATTAACGTCTATTCAAGTCTTATTTCTGGGATAATTATTTCTATTTTTTATCCACTCGTTCAAATGTTCATTCAAATTCACAATTCACAAAGTTCTCATAAGGTGAGTGAAAGTGGTCATTTCAGATGTTTTTGTCAGCACTTGATAAACCTCTCATAGTTTGAGAACTTTTAATTATTTGTAGGATATTGCTTGTTCACAACTTGAGCTGTGTAGGCAAAGACTCAGAGTTCATACATTTTGAATAAAATATACTTTTGGGAATGCTTACCTCTTTTTATTAGTATTTTCATTTGTAGTTTCATTTGAGCTACATTTTACACTGATATGGCATGATGACGATATAAACACAGCCAACAATGGTATTAAATTGCAGTAGCCTATGATTAAATGTAATGAATATTCAACTAAGGTAGACTGCTGTTGTTCACAGTTCTAAGATATTTATGGTTACTGATATACTCCGAGTCTCTGGCCCTCTCTTAGAGCCAGGCATAGCGAGCTGGCCCTCAGAAGAAAAAGTTTGGGGACCACTGGCTTAGAGGGAACATTGCTCAAGGGTACTATTTCAACACTCTTTTCACTCATCAGTCCTCGTCGTCCGATGTTCTACGCGGTGCATGGTCGTCAGATCTTAATATAGAGATAGGGCCTGCGGTCTGGGATCATGCCCTGAAGTGGGTTCACTCATCTTCTATTTGTGCTCGTCATGGTGTTTTACAATGCAAAGTTGTTCACAGAGTCCATTGGTCGAAAAGTAAGCTAGCCCGTATATATCCTGGCACTGATTCAAGCTGTGACAAATGCCACCTGGGACCTGCTAGTCTCGGTCACATGTTCTGGGCTTGTCCCGCCCTCGAGTCGTTCTGGGATGGTGTTTTTGACTCTCTTTCGGCCATTGCTTCTGCCAACATTCGCCCCTCATCTTTAGTTGCCCTGTTTGGTGTCCTACCAATAGTTCACTCGCTACCGTCTCACTTTTGTGAGCTTGTGGCCTTTCTCACACTGTTAGCAAGATGCATTATATTGTTACACTGGAAGAACCCCCGGCTCCCTCTCACTCCCAGTGGATAAGGAATTCACTCTATTTCATGAAGCTGGAAAAAATCAAATACTCCCTTCATGGTTCCATTGCAAAATTTTCTAAAATCTGGGAGCCCTTTCTAGATCACATCAGGTCTCCAACTAGATGGTTTACCTTTAGATTAAGCAGCCGCACCAACGTCCTACACCCCTTGCCTAAGTCTACTTTCCTCATAATTGGTAGCATGTAGCACAGCAGCACTTTGATTTCAAATCAACAAACATATGCGTGGAGAATCTTTGAGTTCATACCAAATGATCAGAGCTACATGGTACTTGCAGCCAGGATACATTGAGCATGTTAAAATGCCACTTTTCACTAAAGTCTATGAGGGAAACATAAAGTGTGTCAGAACTAGAATAACTCACAGAATCCCATGTACTGCTGTAAAACACTTTGATCATGCATACATTAGCAGAATAGTGGAAAGCAAAATGAAGTCCCGGTAGTATCTAACCATGTACTTAATATTCTAGTAATGTAGAGAGCCTTAGATCTACTGTATAATCACCAGTGTATTATTCAACGAGATGACACTTCAGGTTTTCATGGCTGGTCTTTGCGGAGGCATATGCGGTGGCATGGCTACTGGCAGGTGCCATCTGTGAGAAAGTCCTGAGTTGAAAGAGACCCATGAGTGATTGTTTTTAACTGTGAATCAAAAACACTTTTCTCAACTTGGAGAGAATAATGCCAAGGCAACCTGACAAGGAGGAGAGAGAACAATCTTGGCTTCCTCTTAGCCACTGTTTAAATTTGAATGAGAGAGAGAGAGATGCATAACTAGCCCTGCATGTTTTTCAAGATCATTCTCACTGGTTGTATTTCATTGAGATAAATAGGAAGGAGTTAAAGTAAAAACAACAGAATATGTGGGTTTCAAATCAGACTTCTTCGTGAGCAGATCACATACACCATGAGCATGATCTATGTAACCCTGCAGTATGATGTTAACTCAGTGTGTGCATACTGTAAAAACATGATTTTTGTCTGAACTGTTGACAGTTAATTTACTCAGTTCAATCACAACTTCTCCCACAGCAGAGGTCTATTTGCATTTCTGTATACATTTTAATACATTAGTATTATGTAATTATAGCCTGGGTGCCATTCCGAACTTAGTCCCGCCCACAACATTTGAGGTCGGGAAGTTTGGTCTGGCATTGCTCAATTGTGGAGCAAGTATAGACAGGGCATAACCCAGAACGATCTGATTCAGGTCACTACCAAACATTTCTCAATTCATTCTATAGTACTTTTTCGTGTGGAATCCATTTCTGCTTGGGACATTTTTATATCACGCATAGTTAATGAGACAATTTGCATATTTCAATACCTTAGCAAATATAAATGCATAATAAAGAGTAGATAGATTAATGGCTTTAGGCCCAAATAATATTCAAATTGTATCAAATATAACAAATGATCATACAAAAGTATGTTTTTAGATAGGATATTGCAGTTACATTATGTAAATTAGGTCATACCTTTTTCGTTCATGTACAACTTCACCTTTACAAGAACATCATGGCAAAGCAATTATGGGTGTTTTTACTTAATTAGTGTAAATATAGACTGCTAATACACTGTACCTTCACTACTAATTTGCATGTACCTTTCAACCAGTATTGCCATCAGCATAATTTGCTAGCTATCAAATCAAGACTGGTATGTCCAGCTAACATAACGTTTGCATAGTAGGAGGTAATGGTTTACATGTCAAAGAAATCTTATGACAATTAAAAAGGTTTTTTGTCATATTTTCAACATTAACAATAGATTAATTAGGATTTTAATACTTTTTTGTAGATAACTGTTGATTGGCAATGGCAGTCCAGCCATTTTTAGTCTCTCATTCCACAGAAGACAGCAGGTGCTTGCTTTGTTCAAAAGTCATAGGTGAGAGAGATAAGAAGCAAAGTATTGCTGCGTCTGGTTTGAGCACAGTTGAAGACAAAGCATCTCTGTGGGTCAAGCTGCAAGTGCATTGTGGTGATGAGCCTTATGAAGAATTTACTTATGTGAAAGACAGACTCGTGAGCACGACCGCACAAAGTGTTCATGTTCATTCAACTTGCAGGTTGATCAGGACACATTTAGAGAGGAAGCAAAAAGAGTGTTGTGTGAAAGACTGTCACAGGTGTGGATACACCTGAAGAAGTACTGTATATGAAGATGACAAACAAGACAAAAAGAAGAGAGTCTCTGAACGAGTGGTGAAGAAACCATCATATGTTTCATCTGCAACAACAGGACAAATGCAGATACAAATCCATATGCAGATTGTAGCCGAGGCCGATGCTCTGAAGAAAGGTCTTTCAAAAAGCTACATAACCAAATGACTCTACAAAATGTACCTGGAGACAAATTTGAAGTGGCAGCAAAGAGACTAAGGGCCCTATCTTGCACTCAAGCACAATTGACTTTGTACACTGATGCTTGTATCATTCCTATTTTGCATTCGAGCAGAATGCAGCTGAATTTTCCCTCCACAGACGCACATCGGTTAGGGAATGAACTTGTGCTCCCGGGGGTGGTTCAGCGAAAAGAGGAGGTGTGTTCCGGCGCAAACGTTCCCTGGTGCTATTTTGCAGTTTCAGAAAACAATTCCGCCACAGACCAGAAAAAACCTAGTCTAAAGTCAGTGGCGCGTTTTTCAGATGCTATTTTAAGGGCGCATGCTTGGCAATAATGTAGCGTGGTTAAGATGCACTTGCTCATAATTTTTCTATTGCACAGTGAGATGGAGTAAGTCTTGGGACAGAGAAGAGAAGCGGGAGGGAGATGGTCTGCCGGCCCAGCCTCTCTCTCCCTCAGTGAGGAGGAATGTAGGTGTAAGCTACACCTGACCCGTCAGGCTGTGACAGATGTCTGCCATCTCATGGCAATGCTATTTAATCGAAAACACACATAACACGCAGTGTAATTGAATGAACATTCGGCATACTGAAGATGTGCTTCAGGTGTTTGGATAGGTTAGGAGGCCCTTACAGTACAGTCAGATACAGCAAAATATCGCAGATACAGCAAAATATCGCAGCATTCTTTGTGGCATGTTGTGTTTTACACCTGTGGTTTTCAAAGTGGGGGCCACGAGGGGGTGCCAGGGGGGCCTCAGCAATTTGGAAGGAAAAATAAAAGCAACAAATAAATACATTTGAAAATTTTTAAATATACCTATTACTATGAGGGTTGTTATACAATGCCATTAGAATAATTTGTCGCATATCTGAACATTATATTTTCCATGATAATGACTGGGAATAATAGTAGAGTTATATCTCATATAGCAGAAAGCTTCAAATGCAATTTTTACACACTGTATGCTCAATCGCGAAGTGCTTGCTAAAATAATTATTAGAATTAACTTAATGTAATTTTACATTTGCCGTAGTATTGTCGATGGGTTTAATAACCCATCAAGGGGTCCTTGGCCAGAACCTAGTGGTATTTGGGGGGCCTTGTCGTGGAAAAGTTTGGGAACCCCTGTTTTACACAACATTTCCATGAATCATGGATGTGTTGATGACATAAATGAGAAAATATTAGAGGACATAAGGAGGCGTGATGTTGAACTGCATGTGCCGATGCCAATTTCGTGCAGTTTTGACCATGTTAGGTCACAGATACCTGCGATTACAACACCTCATTTTTACTTTTTTGTTTTTAACTAGGTGGCGCTATACACGAAATGAGTGGTTATGGAATGGGTTGACATGGCCCCTTAAGAGCAACATACAAAAAAAAGGTGGTCCTCCTAAACCCTACGGTTCTCGAGATATTAACAGCAAACTGTGTCCGCCCTACCCTCCTTTCAGGGGGTCCAGTCCAGCGGGGGGGCTACAGATCAAACCGAAAAACAATGGTTCCATGCTATCCTTGTGAGGCTACATGCCCACCAAGTTTTGTGCATCCCGGTCTTTCGGTGTCCCGGGAATCCTTGACGGAAAGTTGGCCATGCGAATTGCGCTGCACGGCGGTCATAATTAGCATTGGAAAAAAGTATGTTGATGTGATGCTTTAGTGGCTTGTATTATAAGCTATTTTGAAAGAAGGCACTGTACATGCAAACACAAGCCCTCCTCGTCACAATTTTAGAGAAGGCTGGTCTGAATCTCTTACAGCATGGAGATAGGAAGATAAAAGAAGATAGTTTAACACTGAATCATTAATCTGACTCATAAATACAAAACTAGACAGGTGGTTGGAACCCACAAGGATAAAAAGAAAATTGAGGAAGGGTGTAAATAAACAAATAGATGAATAAACAGATGCACTTAAAGGAAGGAAGAGCGAGAGAGCTTTGAACCTGGAAGAGAGTGGGTTGCATAAGAAGAAGGGCGAGCATGAATCACCAGGCAGCAAAGGCCTTTAATTAAAAGCCAGTGGGATTTGGTCAAGAGGGTATACAGTAGATTCCAAACCCTCCATTAAAACAAATAAACAAACAATCCCTTTATCTCTTCATCAAATGCTCGAAAAAAAAAAAAAATAGATGGCTACCTACCTACTCTGTTGCACATCATCATCAGTACCCATGCACACGCGTCTGTTGGCGCAATGAACTCTAATCTAGCACTGCCAAATGGTTTGAAGCATTTACATTCACAGCCAAATTTAGCCTCCAACTGTGTTAATCTGAGAAGCATGTCACCCCTTCAAAGTAATTTGTTTGATGCAATGGGTCCATGTAAACAATATCACAGGGGATGAGAAATCCTTTTGAAATGCATGGGCACACTCTATGCATTGGCAAACCCATGGTTATCACTGTGGCTGGCTTATCAGAGAACCCCGAGGGTTTGAGTCGACCGAACCTTTCCCCCTCTGCTAATAACTCAGCACTTCCGCCTTCATCATTCTTGCATGAAATTAGCTATTAAATGATTCTCCTGGAAGGACAACGATACTGACAGTAAGTACAGCAAGTGCTGCTGATTGTTTGTGGCAAGATCTTTTTGGCACAAAAACTAGATACAGGTTCAGGTCATCAAGCACAGTTGTAGACATGAACAGTCGATACAAATGTGCAGTGTTTGGCCACTGAAGCAGACAACAGAATCAACAGCAGGTGTCTGGCACTTTACACGTTCTATAACTCAGGGTTTGCCAGAAATCTCACAGGAAGAACATATTATGTGATCTCCGTTTCTTCATCTGATGTAAGCAAAATATAAACAGTGTCTCCCTGTGCTTCTGTCTTAAGATAATAGTTTAATGTTCTTCATGTTCGGCCATGCCAGTCCATGTATTCACCTCCTACTTTGACAAATGGTAGCTGATACGGGTGATCTCATTACCTGAGTACAAACGCCATGTACCAAATGTGTAAAGCATTTTTCCATTAAGCTCACAATAATGAGATGGAACACAGTAATGGGATGTATAAATTAAATTATCTCTCTCTCTCTCGCTTCCTGTACTTTTAAAGCCCTGAGCTGTGCTGAGTAAAGACCAATCTTGAGAAGTATTGGAGCCAGAGTACATTCAAACAGCAAAGATGTTTTCAAATGAATATGTCTGAAAGTCTTATAAGGTATATAATTATGACCGCTGCGCAGCGAAGTGCAAATTTCCGTCAAGGGTTCCTGGGACACTGAAAGACCGAAAGGAGGGTAGGGCGGACACAGTTTTCTGTGAATATCTCGAGAACCGTAGGGTTTAGGAGGACCACCTTTTTTTTTGTATGTTGATCTTAAGGGGCCATGTCAACCCATTCTATAACCGCTCATTTAATGTATAGCGCCACCTAGTTAAAAATTAAAAAGTAAAAATGAGGTGTTGTAATCACAATATCTCTGGCTGACATAGTCAAAACTGCACAAAATTGAAAGTGTAGGATGAATGCATGCCAAGTTTCGTGGACTTTCGTTCATGGGGGGCCATACAATAAATGTATATATGTGTACATTTAGTGACCGTACACCAACAGAGTTTTCTGTGAATATCTTGAGAACCGTAGGGGCTAGGATGACCAATTTTTTGTGTATGTTTGCCTCCAGGGGTCACGTTAACCCATTCCATTTGCACACATGTGCATAAACAGATACACACGCACACACATACATTCACAGTAATCATACTGTACGTATGACACATACACACACAGTAGACATATGTACGCATGCATGCACATGCACACACACAGGCACACCCAAAAGCACATGCACACACACACACATAAACACGTACACGCACACATGCACACAATTCAAGAATTTCTCAGAATTATAAACAAGCAAAATGGGGGTGGGGTTGTATAAAATGTATTTTACATGTGAAATCTATGAACTAATCATGTTTTGGTACTTGTTGTCTAGCAGATACCAGTGACAATTCAGTGTGCATAGTGCAATCCAGTGAGACAGTTAGAATCATACAGTATATGCCTTTTACCTTTTGTTTTTAGCCAGCAGCCAGACCAGCAGATACCCTGAAACAAAGTAGGAAAAAAAAACACAATTTGACAAGCGTGACTTATTTTTGTGGAAAAAATGTGCTGGATTGGGCGGCGATCATATTTTGTACATCTCTGCGGTACATCTAGTTATATAAGTACCGGTAGTTATTTTCATAACAGATGACATACAGAACATCTACCCTAAGATAAATTAATTAAAGGTGCTCTAAGCGATGCCAAACATTTTTTAGGCTAAAATACATTTTGTGTCACTTTGTGCAAACATCACCTAGCCAATCGCTAGCTGTCTGTGTCCTGAATACACTGTAAAACAACGCGATCTCTGTGGACAGCCCAGGCTTCAAAAACGGCAACAAAAACAACCTGGGCAAACCTAGCCCATAAAAACATAACAAACTGGTCCAGCAAATCACAGACGAGATGCGTGTTTAGGAGAGTTTCAATTGCACGGGAGGGAGGGGGAGGAAGTAGCGAGCTAGCTCTCTGTTTTGTTTGAAAGTCAACAGAAGTGACGTTACCCAGCATCGCTTAGAGTCTCTTTAATAACTTTAAATTATTCATGTAAATTATATTTCAAATAATAAAGACAATAACCTCCACCATCATCAAACATTTTCTGAACATGTTCTGCCTTTTTAAAAAAAATGATACTGCATGAAGCAGTCCACCTCACCATCATCACAGAATTCATAGTTTACCCACCTCTTATTTTACCACTACATCCCTGATGGTGTCATACTTGATGCAACATTATCATGTGCCCTCTCCATTTCAGGAGGAGGAACAAATGGAAGATAAACAGTAAGTAAGTATTCTGATTTAGAGATATGAAAGTGTAAAATATCACACGTCCGTTCTGAGTTTTCTGTCACCTTTTCTGGGTATATTAGGAATCCTCAGCACATCACGATAGCTTGCTAAATGCATTGCCTGTTTTTGGCCAATGATTGAATATACTCAGCACATGAGAGGGGTGCTAATACATTGATGCCACCATATATAAATATTTCTTGTTTTGGATCCGCTAGCTAGTAGAAAGGACACCCTGATACAGCCGAAGGCAGCTTCAACAGAGTACTTTACTGCAGGTTCACTGGCAGGAAATGAATATAGATGTGCCAAATCACAACCTTCAAATAACTCTTTTGTCTTAGTTTTTGGTCAAAATATCTAACAACAGCTTGTGTCCTTTTTTCTGCATCAGGACAAAGCCATGCATTACACCTTGTGTACCCTGCCTGCTGTATCCCATACCCTCCCTGTAGTTCTGGCCCTTGACTTTGACCCATCCCATTTGTTCTTTATGACAAAGTTAGCCAAACGTGCCACAATTAGTCATCTAGACATCATGGCCATGTGTGGACCCCAACAGGCTAGCAGGAGCTCTCTGTATCCTTCATGTTTAAACAAGAGAGAGAGAGAGAGAGAGAGAAAAGAAATATCAGTATATTTTTGTTGTATGTTGCTGTAGCAAGTCTACTTTGAAAGAGTGATTGAGAATGGGATTATGAAGCCTATAGGGTTTATATGTAGTATACAGTATGTAGTGGGAGAAGAGGGGTCATATTTGATATTCAATATTCATATACTTTTTGCATAGGCTGCAAATAACTCATCTCACTTTCCCCATCAATGCTAGCCAATTACTCCAGGAGGAAAGAGAATCAGGGCCCCTCACCTGCCCCTGTTTATGGACCCTGACCCACAGCAGAAAAGAGGCTCGACACAGAATCAAAACGTGTGCCCCAACTTTGATCAAGACAGCAAAAAGTCTAATCGCATACATACACAGTAACCAGCACCAGTACTGTGTGTAAACACAAAACACACACACACACATACACACTTGAAAAGACCCGTACACAAAGACACACAGACACACCAGCAACCATTCACATACATAAATATACATTCTAATAGCATTATGCAGATCACACAGACACCCTGGTCTATCTAATGAGATCTCAGAGTCCAGCAGTTAAGAGCTCCCGGTGGGTCCGTGCCAGGAAGTCGGAGTGGGGATGAGGTCGCTTCTCGGGGTTAAACCCCAGCGGGCGTCTCCTTTGTTTGGCCTCCTCTCTATCACGCACCTCCATTCCTCCCTCTAATTACGGCCAGAAATCACCTGCCTTGACCAGCGGCCACAGGACCTCTTAATTAGCACTAGCGAATTATTATGACTAGCCGGGTGCCCTGGAAACTCTGATGTGGCAGCACGGCCTTGGTCTCAGCAGAGATGGCTGAGCTACCTGCATAGGTTATTCAGTCTGTGCTTGCCATCCCTAGAATGCCATTCATGCTGCCTATAGAACTGTAAAGTAATGCTCCTCTTCATGAGTTCATTCTCAACCCGAGTAACCTTGATGCAATTCAGAGTTTAAGGAAACAGCACATCTCGCTTCAGAGCATGTCAGTGCATAGCACCTCTTGCAATTTCTTTCTTCTGGTGCAATTTGGATCAGAATGGAGGTATGTTCAAATTGATGAGTACTAGTCAGGGTAGGAATTTCACGGCAGCCACGACGGCCATGGCCCCTTGCGTTAGCCCTGATGCCCCTTTGAAAATCAGAGGTTTACAGGCCACTGTGGCCTTGGTGCCCCCTTCTTTCAATATTCTGCTTTGCGTCCGACTTATAGCTATTTTTATTTAGCCTATGGCCTGTCAAAATAATCTTAGCATTCACAGCGCAAATTAATTTAGTCTTTTACGCAGTGGAGAAAGTGACCGCGCACAGCAAGAAAGAAAGTGCGTCCAAATTCACCCATTCTCAGTTGAACTACTCCCGAAGTAGCCTACTCATCACACAGACATCACAAGTACTACAAGGCTCTCTCCAGGGCTAAAACTCTGTACTACTCCACTCTCACCAGTAAACACCAGAATCAACCAAAGCAGCTCTTCTCAACTGTAAACCGTCTCCTCCGCCCTCCAGATCCACCCCAACCATCAGATGTTGCAGAACTCTGCTGCAAGTTCCAAACTTTCTTCCAGCAGAAAGTGGACGACATCCACCTGCAGCTCCGTCAGACAGGCGCCCCATGTCCACCTGCCTTTCACCTGAAGGACTGCAACTCCACCTCTTCTGCTCATCCACATCAGTGCTCTCTCTCCTCATTCTCACCACTCAGTAATGACCAGGTCATGGATCTTGTGTCAAAAGCTAAATCCACCTTTAGCAAACTGGACCCCATGCCCACGGCCCTGGTAAAGGCGTGTCTGCCCACACTTTGCCCTACCATGACCGACATTATTAACACCTCTGTCACATCTGGTGTGGTGCCATCTAGTTTTAAAACGGCTGTGGTCATTCCCACCCTCAAAAAACCCAGCCTGGACCCTGACGATCCTGGAAATTACCACCCAATCTCCAACCTACCAATTCCTCAGCAAGATCCTGGAAAAAGCGGTGGCTGCCCAGCTTCAACACCACATGTCCCACCATAACCTCTATGAACCCCTCCAATCTGGCTTTCGACCCCACCACAGCACGGAGACAGCGCTCATTAAGATCATGAACGACCTCCTCATAGCTGCAGACAACGGCCTCATCAGCCTTCTCATCCTCCTAGACCTATCTGCAACTTTTGACACAGTCTCCCATACCATCTTGCTTCACCGTCTCCATGAACACTTAGGACTCTCTGACTCCGTTCTCTCCTGGTTTCACTCCTACCTCTTCACTAGGACGCAATACATCACTATCAAGGATTCCAACTCGACCCCAGCTCCAGTCAACCACGGCGTGCCCCAAGGCTCAGTGCTTGCCCCCCTGCTGTTCACCATTTATATGCTCCCTCTCGGCCAGATCATCCGTCAGCATAGGCTCAGTTTCCACTGCTATGCTGCCGACACCCAGCTTTACATTAGCGCTAAACCATCTACCAATCTCCCTCCCCTATCACTAGTTCACTGCCTGCATTACATAAAGACTTGGATGGCCACCAACCTGCTCAAACTTAACGACAACAAGACAGAGCTCATGGTGGTGGCCCCTCCCAAGAAGTGCGTAACTTGGGTGTGACTCTGGACTGCAACCTCTCACTCCAAGCTCACATCAGTAACATCACCAAATCCGCCTTCTTCCACCTCAAAAACATCTGCAGACTCTGGCCCTCACTGTCAGACACTTCCCTTCTGGACTACTGTAACGGTGTCCTTTATGGTCTTCCCACCAAAGCACTGGACAAGCTACAGCGTGTCCAAAACTCAGCTGCCAGGATCCTCACACACACAAAGCGATAGCAACACATTACCCCCACACTCAAGCAGCTTCACTGGCTCCTGGTGAAGTCACGCATCACCTACAAAATCTTACTCCTTACATGCAAATCCCTCAATGCTCTTGCTCCCCAGTACCTCTCCGATCTCATCCAGCATCACTTCCAGCCAAGGTCCCTGAGGTCCTCTGGCAAGGACCCGCTTGTCATCCCCCGTTCCAGGCTACAGACTTTTGGTGACAGAGCCTTCTGTGTTGCTGCCCCCACCCTTTGGAACAGTCTACCTCTCCATATCCGCCAAGCCCCCACACTGGCTTCGTTCAAAAAGCACCTAAAATCACATTTATTCACTGAGGCCTATGGTCCTTAACCACCCTGCCCCCCAACCCCACTTCTACCCCCTCCTCTCTTCTCCCGTCTATTCCCCTGCCCTATCTCCTTTTGTAAAGCGACCTTGGGTTACTTAAAAAGGCGCTATATAAAACCAAGTTATTATTATTATTATTACATTACATGAAAAAGCTTTTTCTCAGCTTTTAAATGATGTTAGCCGCTAAGTGCTGTGGTGAACGGTTTTAATCATAAATTCTTCATATGGTTCTGCGCCCATCTCCCTACCCAGTCATCTCGGTGGAATACTTCATGAACCCTTCGTTCAACACATGACGAATCATATATCAGAATAAACAACAGACCTTAACGAACGCAAAGGTGTAAAGCAGTCCCATGTACAGTTAGCCGTTCCAGAGTAATCCGAATCTGTTTTGAATTTGCAGCAAATTTCAACATGCATGTCTCCAAATTTTTCTACATGTTTTCATAACAGGCCAAATACAAAATAAATGTTACAAATATTGCCTAAATATCGGTAAATATTACAATCAGAGGATATACAGCAGACTAAGAGTTTGTGAAAGTAGCCTTAATGATCACAAAATTCTAAGCATGCATCTACTGTAGGTTATTTGAGTTTCTTAAAGCTGAGCTGTGCTTAAATTGTTCAAAACATGATTTCATAACAGGCCAAATATAAAATAAATGTTAAATATACATATAGCCTAGATATCTGTAAATATTAGATGATCAGATGATTTACAGTTCTATGTAATATGTCATGTTTCATGTTTTTGTAATGTTACAGTGATGCAGGCCTACTGCTGTGAATAGGCTAAATACAACTATGATCA
The DNA here is from genome assembly GCF_018492685.1 of Alosa sapidissima. Lineage (NCBI taxonomy): Eukaryota > Metazoa > Chordata > Actinopteri > Clupeiformes > Clupeidae > Alosa > Alosa sapidissima. The sequence goes on from NC_055967.1 coordinate 31,407,826, forward strand.
TTTTTATAGCCTACTACTGTATAGTTAACGTTGGCCTTGGTGCCCTGACATGTGGCCTTTGTGCCCCCCACCAAATATGCCCAACTGAAGGCCAAGTGGCCTTGCCCTTCCAAAATTCCGAAATTCCAAGCCTGGTACTAGTTCTAGTTCTCTAGAGGAGAGAAATAGCACAATGGTCTGAAGCTTGAAAACCTGGTGTTCACATAAATTAAGTGCACAAGAGTTTTGCCATTTATAAGATTTGTATCCATTTTTTAATCCTGTCAACAAGGAAGTAATCTGTTTCCACTAGAAATCAAAGTCAAGTTGACATTTTAGTATTTGTTCTGTGTGTGTGTGTGTGTATTCAGTGGTCCTAATACTGTAATAATTAATACCTTTTCACCTGAAATAATAATAATAAAGATCGTGGATGGACGTGTATATTTGAGCTCGTCAAGAAACTGAAGTGGTGAAACAACCAATAATTTGAGAAAACATATGTAAGTACTTTTCTCTCCATTTTCATTTATGCATGCTCTAAGCAGGACACTACTTAAGGAAAGTTATGAGTAAAGTAGTCAAATTCAAAATGATGTTTTTATCTGTTAGGTATCCCATGATTTTCACACTAAACTCTAATGAAGCTATGTGCTTTCCCATGTCCATTTTTTTCTCTCTTCTTGTCTCACACTATGTTTTGATGAATGATGGTTGTTATCCACCTCTCCTTTGTAGCTAGGTGAGTTAGAAAAGCGATCAAAGTTCTGATTAAGTGTTAACTGTATTGTTCATTGTTATGGATTTTTCTTTCAAGTCTTTGTCTATTTTGTCTTTAAATGTAAGAGAAATGTGTGATACTGTGATGAGGAAAGCCTTATTTTTTTTTTGTAAAAGAAGTGAAGCAGATATTGTAATGCTCCAAGAGACTCACTCAACTGAACTGGATGTCAAATTTTGGAGATCACAGTGGGGGTGCCATGGAAGTAATAATTCAGCAGGAAATCCTCTAAAGGAAGATGGGTAATAATGGTCATTAAGCAGGAAAATGTCATTTTCATTATAAGCAATGTTTATGGTTATAACTCACATTCGTCCAACAAAAGTTTAATTGTCCAGATATTAAATAATGCCAAACTGCTTCTTGACAAATATATTGACTCCTATATTGTCTTTGGGGGTGACTTCAATGCATGTGTAGATCCCATTTGATAGAGCCCCCCCCCCCCAAATTAAGTCAGGGTCCTATTGCCAATAATTAAGTGTGCTTGCTAGCGCCTAGGCCCTTTGAGACAGAGACACTGTTCCAACTTTAAAACATATAAGTATAAGTATATATACTCTTTTGATCCTGTGAGGGAAATTTGGTCTCTGCCTTTATCCCAATCCGTGAATTAGTGAAACACACTCAGCACACAGTGTACACACAGTAGAGTGAAGCACACACTAATCCCGGCGCAGTGAGCTGCCTGCATCAACAGCGGCGCTTGGGGAGCAGTGAGGGATTAGGTGCCTTGCTCAAGGGCACTACAGCCGTGCCTACTGGTCAGGATTCGAACCGGAAACCCTCCGGATACAGGTCCGAAGTGCTAACCAGTAGGCCACAGCTGCCCCAACGTCCGGTCAGTACCGGTGTAAGTTGCTCGCGAAGATGACGTCAGGTGGGCATGTCGTTCGTCCGCCATATTGGATTGAACAGAAAGTGAAACAAAATTTTCAAATTTGGTCCGAACGCCATGAAACTTGACGTACATTATCCTTGGACCAAGCCTCACAAAAGTTACCAGAAGGATTTTTGATTTTCGAAAGCGTTTGCCCGTCACAGTCAAACGAAATCGGCGGCAAAGCTCCGAAACAGGAAGACGTCCATATCTCAGGAACACTGTCACATATCGATACCAAATTTTGTATTTTAACTCGGGACTCCAATGTGAGGGTGCATAAGCTAAAAAAAAAAGAAAACATTCCAAAAGTTTCCAGCATTTGGCAAACCACCCACCCATATTTGGTAACTATCACCTTCCACATTTGCAGTTGTACTGGTACATCTATCACAATGCCTTCCAAGTATGCACAATGTCTCTGGGCAGCCACCATGTCTCCAGGCAACCTTGCCCAATCATGAAATCCTTGCTTTGCCATGGGATAGTATGGGCTTACGAACTGAAATGGTAAGGAGAACATTAGCTATTTATTGCTGACGTAGTACAGTTATTTTCACATTGACGGTATTCAAATTAAATTTTTCATTATTGTTAAATATCATGATGGGAGAGTATTATTAAAAATGTTACAAGTAAGCAAATGCATATGTTTACGGGCATTTAGGTTTTACTGTGTTGTTTTGTTATAAAGACATGCAAGGCATTCTGGGCCGTAATGAACAGTGGTCGGCAGCACTCCATAGGCTACGTAGTAATATGAATAGGTAAACCTAGGGACAATAAACAGCTATCTCAGTTACAAAAACGAGCTGGTAATCGTTCATTGAAGAGGGAACTATGATAAAAAGATTGTTTTCCTAAAAGCATGGAGTTGACGAAAGAACAAGCAAGCAATGTCACGTTAATGTTAAATAGCCTACATCTGAACGCTAGGTGGCAACGTTGTATTACATTTCACTAGTGTACTTGAAATACGGTGTGAGCTTCACAAGTAAGGAAGGTGCAAATATTATGTAATTTATCATGGGAAATTATTGGAAATGATATTTGTTGTTTATTCTAATTGCAAACCACACACATCCATTCGTAATCACACGTACACTTTTAATACCTTGAAAAGACTCTCATTTCGTTTATTTGATGTTGCCTAGCAACTTCAGAGCAAAGATTCTAGAACAGACCTTCAGAGAGACACGTTTTGAGTTCGTGGCTAAGTACCTAAAATATCGGTTTCCATGTGTATGTGCTGGATGGTGTGCTTCCTTTATGAAAGTAATTGTTTTATAGAGTTACAGACATAATGAGTCATGTTGTAGTGGTCCACATATATGTGCCCCTTCTGTTATTAGAATGCTAATGATGTTAATGATTTAACATCATTAATTTCTTGTGTGGCTAGAAGCTAGCTAGCTATGTTATAGGGAGGAGATGTTACTGTAACGTTATGGGATTTATGTTGCTTAGCGTAATGCCATGGTCATTTGATATGAGATGCTTGTACTCGTAACTTCATCACTCGTAACTTTAGGACTCCTATTTTTTTTTTTTTACTAAGAGTAATTCAGGAAGCATTTTAGCCCTAAAAGTAGCGCCTGAGTCTGTGACAGCTTAAGCGAGGACTCCTAATAAGACCGATTCACAAACAATGTTTTGTGGTGGCATTTCACGTCGCGATGTTTTGAAATGCGTCTAACAATCACGAGGGAACAATTTTGCATTGTTGGCATAACTAAGGGATGCAGTAACACCACCAACAACAACCAAAACTAGCCTACTCATTGTTTACATGTACATTAAATGTAACGTTTCATTGTGAATGAAATTAAAAGATTCTCCTCTTTGCAAACGTTGGCATACTAGGCATATGGTGACAGATTAATTTAATAATGTTGCTGCGTGAATCACAGTAAGTGCGAATGAAGTGGCCACTTCTAAAATGGGACTCACTGTATGGAAGTAGGCTAAGTAAAATAGAGATAAGATAAAGTTAGGATATGCCCGCTTGACAACAGCAGAGATAACTGGCCTTTGGCCATAGCAACCATCCATTTAGAACGACTGGCCTTCATAGCAACCAAGGATCTTAGCTGTAATTGATGTAGCTACAGTATGCATGCAATGTGATGGAAAGTATAGAAAGGTGATAAAATATACAGAGACAGGTCAAGAAATATAGTGCAATGTAGACAGTAGTATACAGTTGATTTACAGAAGGTGGTTTAGAGGTATATGAATTAAATATAAATATGTGCAGTGTATTAGCAGCTATCTCATACAATAAGTAGAATAATGTATGTAGATGTAGCAGTAACATTATAATAGTAGAAATAATAATATAGATATATGCAGTGTATTAACAGAATATAATAAAACAGAATAAATATGGATATTCAATATGACAAATATATAACAGATATGTACATAACATACAGCTCTGTGCAGTGTGGAAACAGTGTCATTGTAGTGCAGAAACAACATTATAAGAGTAGTAAGAATAAGTCTGTGCAGGATGAATAGTATAAAGATCAGTAGAATAACTATGTATAAATGTAATTACAGTAGGCCTATGTACATTTGTAAATAAATGGAAAACTATGGGTGAGAGGGATAAATTAATTTTATTTAATCGTAAAAGTAAATTGCATTCAATTAAATGGCAATTAAAAATCTTTCCAGTAGGCTTTAATGTCACGCAAAAAGTACAACCAAAGCTGAGTTTGATCAACTAGAACGTCTAAAGAACCAGAACTTGAGTGTAGTTTTTTGCTGGGTCCCAGGCCATGTTGGTCTGAGGGGAAATGAGAAAGCGGACAGTGCTGCTAAGCAAGCCCTCAATGAAGAAGTCACAGAATGTCAAATCCCTGCCCCAGACCTTAAACCTATACTGAACTCTTACATCTCAGATAAGTGGCAATCTGAATGGGATTAATGTACCAACAACAAGCAAGGAATGTGAATTTTGGCACATTTTCATGATCCACTGGGTCGTTATGGGCCACACAAAATACGGCGTTGCTAAAATTACTCCTATTGTAGCTATTAGAGACATGCGTTCATGAGTATCCAGCTACATTCAATGAGTTAAAGGAGAATTCCGGTGTGATATTGACCTAAAGTGTGTTGAAACATGATACCGAGTGTGAACGTATGTCTCAGAGCCCATCTCGGCTTGTCCCCTGCACTCCAAAATCTGGCGCTAGTTAGCCGATGCTACAATGGTGGTGCTTCGGCATCGGGCTAGCCATGCAAATTAATCACTGTTTTACACCATTTACGAGGCTCAATGTATCTCCACACTTCATTGGTAGACTTCCGAGGGCCCTGACATTTAAAAGGAGACATTGAGAACTTTGAAAAAGCACTGGTAGTTTACTAACAAGACGATTTATAAAGACAGTATCTTCACGAAGTTTAGCGTTTGCAGCCATCTTGAATTTAGTCACGATAAGTCGAGCGACGAGTAAGAATGAACAGGTATGATAAGGGATCAGATTCCAAAAATAATTCTGTGGAAATGCATGGATTCCAGTTGCTGCTACTGGAAGACAAGCCGAGATGGGCTATGAGACATACGTTCACACTCGGTATCATGTTTCAACACACTTTAGGTCAATATCACACCGAAATACATTCACACACACAAAAAAAAACATCACTAATGTTGTGGACATTCGTTTATTCTGAGATACATCAATAGGCTCTCAAAACAATCCCAAACAGACATAAGGTTTTTATAGAGCAAATCCATATAGATTATCTGTCAAATAAACCAGTAAAACAGAATTAGGGGATGGAATATATATAACATTCACACTCATAGCTCATATTTTTAAAATAAATCAGTGAAAAAGTATCCTGACAAACAAGCAGCATTTTAATGCCTTAGTCATATTTCATCATTTCAAAATTTTCTCTAGGTTACCTGATAGCCCAGTTTGAGAGGTGCAAGACGCGTGACATTATTTATTTTTGCAGCCAATCACTGCTGTTGTTTTATTTTAGTCATAGAAGCTAAATTTGAAGGCAGGCCACAGGTAAAATCCAACGAACCGCATTCACCCGGCAAGGCAATAGTTGAATAGAGCTTTTGAGGTATTGCCACTGCTCCAACACTGAAAGGCACTGTTAGAATGCTTGGATCAAGCCAGGTTCAGCATAGCGTACAGTATGTCACTGTCTGCTCACGTTGGTGACCGGACCAGGGCAAGCACACTTTCGCAGTTCCCGCCGGAAATGCAGTCTAGTTTGATAATAACCTTGTGTTATGATCTTTCCGTAGACACTTGGCAATTTTTTTACCTTGACCTAACGGGCTTCATCTGGTCAAATCTAGGATCGACCTTTTTTGTTATCTCAATCTGCTATTCATTTTGTTAAGAATATATTACAGCAATTGCCCCGTTCTCTGATCATAAGCTGATAACAATTAAACTGGGCGACCAGCAGGATACTACATTGCTAAGAGGGTATTAAATCACTTCATATAATTAAACATAACCAAAAAAATGATCGGCTTCTGTGTCTCCTCTATACAGTCTGGAAATCTTGAACAGTTTTCCCTCTTTGTTTTGTTTTATATGTGATTTGATTTCTGATGTCTTGTATGAAAAACTGTATTATCATACCATGACTGTGAATGATATTTTCTGTATGTGTGACTTTAAGCATCAATAATAATAATAATAATAAATATTAGTGCTGTCAAACGATTACAATTTTTAATCGCGATTAATCACTGAATTCCTATAGTTAATCACGATTAATCACATATTTTATCATATGGTTAAAATTCTATTATTTAGCATTTCTGAACTTTCCAGGAGTCCATATTAACAATAACGCAATTATTGTGTATCTTGATTGGGATTCAAATGAAAGCAAAGCAAGTTACTTTATTAACTGAACTTTAAGACGTAGGTCTATTTGATTATTTCAAATCAAATTTCAAAAGATGTGCAGCAGACCTGAGGCAACACAATATTCTTCAGAAATTTAGCTGATATAAACTGAAATAAATGCTACCGCAGAAGTGCGAGCACAAAATGTAGGCCTACACACATTATAAAGGGCATAACAAACAGAAAATATTATATTCATACTATATTCATTATCTTTGAGTTCAGTTGAAAATAAGGAAGTGTTCAACATGAGTGCATTGCCATTTTATAGGCCTACAGTCTATGGTGCACTGTCACTTGCCACACACATCAGCACCGAAGTTTTTAACAGCTAACACTGGATGAACAATGGATTTTATGGAGCAGCGTCGACCAAATATAACTGAATCGTGATTTACACGGCGCCAAAGTGCGATGCTGGTGTGTGGAGTTGTATTGAAAAGAATGGAATCTAATGTAAATGAATGTTGAAAGCAGAGTGAAAATAGTAGCAGCCAAAGAGGAATGTTGATAACAGAACAAGTGACGGTGAAAATCTTTGGCAGCACACATTTAATGTGTCAGCCTAGGCTACTACTCTTTGGCCGGCTCGTAAGCCCAAACAAGTGTGTGCAGCATGCCTTTACGTAGCCTACTAACGGCGCATCATCATAAAGATACATTTAATCTGCATCACGCCCCATTTTAGAGGAAAACAAGTTAACATTATATCATTGATAGTCAGCTAGTAATCACATGTTTATGAAGAATTATGTTTATGTAACTTACTCATGTCGAAACTATGTACATTACCAACCTAATTTGTTTGCAATACCCCATGTTGAGAACAAATTTAGCATGTACACTTACTATAATATCCCATGCAAAACGGTTAGCTTGCTAGCTAGCTAACTGGAACTTCAGTATAACATAGCCAATTATCTCACCTACTGTAGTTGTAGGAAATAGGCTACGTTCATATTACAAGTGATAGAATGAATGTGTGACTTATGTTTAGTTGATGTTATGACATGTAATGTTAAGCTTGCTGAACTTAGTTATAGTCAGCCACGGGCAGTTTGACTGTGCCTATCGATACATTCATGACACTCCTGTAAACTAGAAAGAGCAAACCATAGGAACATGGTCACATTAATCCCATAAACACACAGATAACTCTTACACCAACCTTATTTTGTGCCTTTTATTCACGTTTGTTTCAAGATTCAGTAAGTATAAGCCCTTTTCGCTCCCCACTTTGATGCAGCATAGGCTTCCATTATATCAGTCATCTTTTCCCTAAAAGGGGGCTGTATGTGCAGCACATACAACGTTCCATTCTATTCGTCAGTGCGTATTGTTTATTTTTCGGTCTAGCTAAATCCAGTGTGGTGTTGTACTAGTTGTTCTAACGTTACTAGTTGTTGCAACAGCATGTGAAAAAACTACAAAGTTTGTTTAACCGAAAAGAACGTTAATCTCGCGTTAAAAAAAATGACGCCATTAAAATAGGTTTACATTAACGCCGTTAAAGGAGAATTCCGGTGTGATATTGACCTAAAGTGTATCGAAACATGATACCGAGTGTGAACGTATGTCTCATAGCCCATCTCGGCTATGATGGATTCCAGTTTCTTCCAGTAGCAGCAACTGGAATCCATGCATTTCCACTGAATTATTTTTGGAATCTGATCCCTTATCATAGCTGTTCATTCTTACTCGTTGCTCGACTTATCGTGACTAAATTCAAGATGGCTGCAAACGCTAAACTTCGTGAAGATACTGTCTGTATAAATCGTCTTGTAAGTAAACTACCAGTGCTTTTTCAAAGTTCTCAATGTCTCGTTTTAAATGTCAGGGCCCTCGGAAGTCTACCAATGAAGTGTGGAGATACATTGAGCCTCGTAAATGGGTGTAAAACAGTGATTTATTTGCATGGCTAGCCCGATGCCGAAGCACCACTATTGAAAAAGATGTTGGTAGCATCGGCTAACTAGCGCCAGATTTTGGAGTGCAGGGGACAAGTCGAGATGGGCTATGAGACATACGTTCACACTTGGTATCATGTTTCAATACACTTTAGGTCAATATCACACCGGAATTCTCCTTTAATAACGCGTTTAACTGACAGCACTAATAAATATATATATATATATATATATATATAAAAAAAAAAACACGTCCTACCTGCATTCATCTGGGTATAATCCTACAACCATGACTGGTTGATGGACAAAGTAAAAAGAGCCAGGTGGTGCTAACGACATGACTGGCTTTCTCTTACAAGATCATGTACCTCTGTCGTGAGCTTGTCTCAGGCCTTGTTGCCTTTGAAGACCTCGGGGTCTGAATGGTCTCGGTAGGATTTGTAGAACGGAGAAAGTAGACGGGCTTTGGCAAGAGCGCTGTCAAGCAAACCTGTCAAACTGGCAGAACACACACAGCCCCATCAGAGGCCTCACGAGCCAAACAAGAGATGAACTACGGGAGAATGCATATTTATAAATGCCAGAGGAAACACATGCTAGCACATGCACACACTCGCACACACCACATTTTATGAGTTTACAACTAATCTGACTGCCCCCCCCCCCCCCCCTCAACACCTCAGAGAATGATAAGAAGGTTTTGGTAAGGCGAGCAAACACGGTCAGTGCTTTCATTAATATTTAATCGTATTTAATAACTTCACCCTGTTTGGGAGGATACTGGCCTGCACTCATGTCTGTGCTGCATAGCCAACCTCCCATTCCTTTGCCACTAAAAGTGTCAAGGTTTGAGCAATGAGCTCTGCCTTTATTGGACAAGAATTTAAAATATGGATATCTCATCAACAGCAGCAGCAGTGGCAGCAGTACCTAAAGAAAGAAGGAAAGGGACTGAAAGAAGACCGTTTGAAATAAAAATTATGAGGCGTGGTGGTACAGTTGACTCGAAGACGTCTGTGTTGGGGGCACTCGTTCTGATGAAGATTTTTTTTTCCTTTCTTTCTGAAATTGTAAGGTTGACAAAACATCTGTTAATACCTTGAGCTTTTACCCTGTCCATCTATGTATGTACCTCCAATTGCCTTTTGACCATTCACATGTATGAAGAACAGAACAGAAATGCTGTCAGAGAAGTCTCAAATCTGTTGCATAACACGTGCAGTAGAGTGGTCTTTGAATGCCACTTTCATTAGCACAATCACTCCATTTTGCCACCTCTATACGCTAACGGCGAAGGTGGAGGTGGAAAATGTAGGTGGAGGCCGGACTCCAGGCTTTTCAATGGCAAAACCCCAACATGTCTTTGCAGCAAACTTGAGAGCCATGTATTTTCTCTTTCTGTAATCAAATTACACAGCGCACTGCACCCCCCCCCCCCCCCCCCCCCCCCCCCCCCCCCACCTTCTGCCATACAGTGCATTACTGAATGCCTTGCCAGTGTATGGGTGGATTCATTCGTCACAGAGCCTTGAAAGCACCAGAGGGGGAGCAATGCTCATCTGCGCTCTAATCTACTGGCACCACCTTACATGTCTTCTATTATTCCCTGTTTGTTTGCATCAGCGCTGGGGGTTTGTTTTGAAGGACTTTGGAATCCATTTTCACTGCATTGGCTAGGGGAAAGGAAGAGAGTGTAAAGCCTCTCCTTGTTGCTTTATCATAGGGAACATTATGTAAAAGCAAGCCCTCTGCAGATCTGCTCCTGCGTTCGTTTAAGAAAGAGGATGGCTCTCGCCTTCACTGCATCGTTTTATGTCACTGCATGGACAGACGTTAGCATCTTGAGTCGAGCACACAAGCTCTGTATTGCACTGCTTTGCCTTGCTTTACTACAGCTGTGGACCTTTACCCCTCTTATTATTGGCGTTTTAATGAATAATGCATATGCACTTCTAGGATGCTGGTGGGAGAAATATGGACCCTTTCAAGAGAGTTCCATTATCAGCATCATAGTTGGCCCCACAAGACTTCCTTTTTAACATTCCATATGTTATCTTAATGTAGAGGAAGTAGATTGGGGCCCAAATAGAACGTTCAAGCATTGTTTTTGTTTTTATTGATGAAAGGGTCTATGGGATGCCATCTAGAGAAATGCTAAAATAGATGAGAGTTTCCTGCTTTTTATGAACACATGCTATGAAAGCAATAGCTTCCTTCATGGGTGGTGGTCTAGGATGTATATGTGGTGTGTGTTTGGGGGGGAGGAGGGGTGTTTGACATTTACTGTAGCGGGGATCGGTGCTGTGAATCTTGGGAGAAGAACCGGAGAGTCAGCATACTGAAACGTCAGCAGCCCAGCTCCTCCATCTGTTTCTCCCGCGTAATGCAATTTACCCCTTTAATTTCCTAATGTTCTTCTAATTGGCCGGCTGGGTGCGGCAAGGCTAATAGAGGGGTCGTGAGCCCAAGTCCATCCTGGTGACAGGGTTTAATGGGAACCAGAGAATGCAAACTCCATTACGCTCCAAACCAGACCACGGCCCACTTGTGTCATCCCTGGTGCCACTGCACAGCGCAGAGTGCATTAGTGTGAAGGGTGGTGTGGGTGTACGCTTAGCATTATCCAGTCATTTTATTCATATTATATTAGCCAAATAATGGGGAAAAGGTTCTGGGGAATATAGTGCACTAGGTTGTGTTGTTTTCTTCATCATTGTCATCATCATCATAATCATCATCATCATCATCACCCCAGGCAACTCTATTCAGTGGCCGCTTTTAATTTAGATAGATAGATAGATTGATAGATAGATAGATAGATAGATACTTTATTGAAATTCAACATTTATTTAATGTCACTAAATGTATAGGAGGGGTAGAGGCACTAACTCATCAATTAGTGATCATGTAATTTTGTTTGATAGTAACACTAAGGTACAAAATGAAAACATAGTCTTTCTGATGAGAGTGCTGGTGTCACATCCAATGCTATTTGAATTTATAAACAAACCATCATTTTGATATGCCTTATATGGCATCTTCTTGCCATGAGTTTTCATCAGTCGCAGAATGTGCCGGAAAGTAAGTGCATCCACCATTGGAGATTCAAAGTTCCAGCCCGTCTCTAGCATCTGTTTATTTTCCTTCTCGTGAAATTCCCCTCACTGTAGAAGATCTCACAGCTAGACATAAATACAAAATATTTATTGGGGATGTTCTAGGCTGCAGAGTCTTTACCACTGGTGGCATGTGTGTCTGCACCCAAAATCTTAATTACAACTTTGATGTTCATGGCAGACCAAAGACTTTATTTGCATGCTGCATTTATCCACAAAACCTGTGCCTGAAAGAAACGCTGTGTGCTTTCAACTGAGTGCAATTTCACAAGATATTTCCAAGCGTCCCCTTAAGCTGCTTCTCTCTCTCTCTCTCTCTCTCTCTCTCTCTCTTTCTCTCTCTCTCTCACACACACACACACTCAGATACAACCCACCCCTCCTCATACCATACTTTATGTACTCACATGTAGGTGAAGCACTGGGCTTTTGTGTCTGGTGTGGCCCAGTGAAAGGTGTTAATGTTTGTCATAAAGCTGAAATGCCCTCCGATTGGATCCGACCTACAAGTTGAACAAGGTATGCACATACCTGCAACGCAGTTGCCACAGACAGCCCATTAATGGTGAAGGACAACAGGGACAGTACAAGGCAGAAGTCCAACACATACTGTAACATTGCTGGACGGGAGGACAAAAGCTACATGGAAAAGGAAAGGGAGTTGCACTGATCTTTGCACAGAAATATTCTAAAATGGTTGCCTTGACTACTAGGAGGAATTTAGAGGCAAGCAGGTCTTCTATGTCAAGCGTCTAATAATAATGACTGGTGTTCACAGTCTTTGTAAAGGCTCCACCAAAAGCAGACTGACTGACTGAATCATGTACAGCCATATATGAACACTGTTGTGAACACTGGTATATTAAATAGTGTTGGGAAATAGCAGATGCCACAATGCCTTCTTTCACTCGTCCTCTCATGAAAGACTTTTCGATTGAGGAGAATCGATCCATAGCTTTAGAGTTCTATATGTGGGAGGAGGAAACCATCAGCAGTGGCTTGGCATAGTAGAGACTCATGGCCATTTCAGCATAGGTGCCACAACACATTTCTAACACACCATTTTTCAACCTGCTACAGTAGGTCCCAAGTAGCCACAGTGCCATCAGAGGGACATTATTCTTCTCAAACAGCTGGGTAGAAGCTAAAATAAAACTTAAGATAAACTTAAAATAGAAATAGAGGAAATGATTACAAAAAACAACACACTTCAGTTTTGCATTTTCACTGCACCTCACATGTCAAGAATCAGTTCACAGTTCAATGACTTCCAAATATTTCTAGTAGGATTTAGGAATGGTGGTTAACGGAAGTCTTTAAAATATATGAGCTTTTACTTTGTATATAGTCTTTGAACTATTACTGGATTTCATGGCGAGAGAAAGTCAAAGAAGAAAAGAAAGAGAGACAGACAGAGAGAGAGGTAGAGAGAGACAGAGAGAGAGAGAGGCCCGTTGCTAACACACACCGTAAGTAATGGCATATCTTCAGAGGAGCGCTTGATGCCCAATGGCCTCTGGAATGGCTAAGCTCCAGCCGGGAAGAAGAGACTGGGAACAGCAGGAGAGCCCTGTGTGGCTGCCGACATACACACACACACACACACACAATCTCTCTCTCTTTATGCCAGAGCACACATTCAGGGCTTGGTAAACACTGCACATATTTCTCACTCTCAGCTTAATGCATTTGCCAGTGCCGTAAATGATGAAAGATTTAAGGACAGTTTTCTTTTCTACTTCTTTTTTTCCTGAAAGAAACGAAGAAGAGTTGACACTGCATGGACCCTTTGTAGTTAGGCCTATTTCTAAGATTTAAATATGAGAGCACATCACATGAAAAACTCAATCATTCACAAACAATCTCTCTCTCTCTCTCTGTCTCTTTTTTTAAGTGTGCATTTGTCAAGCAACAAACAACATCTCAACATATCAATAATGAAGGTTTTGAGGGTGACAAGATTCCCCACATCATGGAGTTTCAGTATATTTCCATTTCATTTAATTTGATGATTCCGTGACTTATTGCTGTGTGCTCTATTATTCATTGACACAATTCCATTGCACATTCAACAACACCTCTGTAGGCTTCCCTTTCATTACACACACACACACACACACCGTATGATCCCTCTATCACCTCTTTCTTATTTCCTCTTTGCTTCCCACTCCCCCACTCCACACACACACCCACACACACCATCTGATCCCTCTATCACCTCTTTCTTATTTCCTCTTTGCTTCCCACATTCCCCCATCACTCCCTCACTCCACACACACATATGCACGCACGCACACACACACACACACACGCCCTCCGCCCACCAAATAGATCCTCTCCACTCTTAAGTGATTGAGCCAAACACTCTTTATGCAGTAATCAATCACCTTGCTTGATTTTTTTATATTCTATGCACTTTCTCATCCAGAGAGAGGCAGATCAATTAGGGAAGATGTGAAGCAAAGCAACATTTCAGGCAGTGAAAACAGTGCATTATGAAATGATACAATGTCTGAGTGAGCATAAACCCAGTCCAAATCCAGTACTGGTGGTCAGGATTTGAAGGTTTAGGCTCAGTCAGTTACAGTTTTTCTCAATTGTTTACACGCAAAACCTGGTACTTGAGACACTCATTTTTCATAAAGAAAATCTCTTGTTTTCACAAGGAACACACTGTCATTCAAATTCTAAAGTTACTGTAATTGCCCTACTATGCACACTGACTCATCACATGGGCAAACATCTGTCACACAGTTTTACAATTAGCAATCAGAGCTTTAGTATAATGCTTGTGATGTGGATGAGGTACAGAAGAGGGGATGCAGCATAGATTTTTTTTACTGTAACTGTATACAGTAAATTATTCTGTTGTTTTGTATGTAGACCACTGTATGTGCAACTTAATGTTGGTTGGGATGTACACTGTGTACATTGTTTTTGTGGGGGAAAATAAAATATATTTGTTACAGTATATTTGTGTGTTCTGAGTATAAAAACAATATTCTCAAATATTTACATGTAACAACACATTTATGCATGTACTGCCTGTAGTAAGTGTAACACTGAACAAAAAAGTCATTTTGATGAATATAGAAGAAGTGTTTTCCATTCATCATATTTACATTGAGCAAGTCAGTGTTCAACTGGTTCTTATAAATGTCAATTCATATGTTGGTTTGTGTGTGATGTACTGCAGTGCAAGTTTTTAATGGGAGTTAGTCAAAACTCCACAAGCAGTCTCCCTAAGTTCAGTTCTGTGAGAGTGAAAAGAGGTTGGGAGAAGGGGAAGAGGGGTGCGATGTCTCCTCAGTCCTCTCCGAGTCAATGGAGATTGCCCTCAGCAAACATTCATTAACTACTGTACTGGAGCGCTGTGGAGAAAGGCAAACTGAATGCAAGAACATCACCTCAGGCTGCATGCCTGAAAGACATCTCCACTGTCTCTCCTTGTAGTCGGTAATTAAAAGCAAAGAGAGAGCTCTGCCCTTCGCTACAGCCGGCTGTCCAGCTATCTCTTCGGTCCATCTTAGTCAAGGGCCATCTTAAAAGAACATGACAAATACTGCTGATAAGTCCCTACACACTTTCAAAAAGGCTGCTGATGTCAACTAGCCATTAAGAGACTTGAATTTTTATAAGCAAGTGCTGCTTAACCTGTAGGTGTTTGCTGCAGTGTTAAGCATGACTATAATTTCACAATAATAACACTTCATAATAAATGTTGTGACTGCACCTAATTTAACCATTTCTGCAGAGCACTGTAGAATCTGGTGAGGTGTCCTGATGGATTGAGCAAACATTGCATTTGACATATTTGCCATTTGTGTATGTTCTGCTGCTGTTGTGCGTGAACGTAATTATAAAGTGTAATCAGATTCAAAGTTAAAAAAAAAATATGAACCTGGGAAATGGGAAAAGTTGGCTTGTAGAACACTCCAGTGACCCAGGGGGTATGCTCATTGTAATGTGTAACAGAAAACATCTACTTCCCCCTTCACATATTCATGAGAGTGGAGTCTGCAGCTGAGAGAGAGAGAAACATTTCCTGCTGTCTTTTTCTCAGCATTGAAATTTTAATGGCTGACATTTTGGAAAAGCAGCCCATTTTGCTCAGGAGTGAAATTATGTGTGTGTGCGTGTCTGCGTGTGTGTGTCTGTGTCTGTGTGTGTGTGTGTTAGGGTTAGCTCATGTGCCTTCTTCAATTCTTCAACCTCATGCTGGGATTTCTTGTTCACTTGCAGCGGGGCTCAGAACGTTCAGCTAAAGGTTAATGACATTCATAATGGGGAAAGGGCTGGAAAAGGCCGATATAATGACTGAACAAAGACCTTCCCACAATTTCCCAATTAACCGTACAGGATAGTATGTCTGCATCTCTTTCTTTTTTCTTTTTTTTTTAAAGACCTACCAAAACTCTGTTAAGGCAGCAAAGGTTGAGTATTATGCTCAGCTTATCAACAATAATGCTCATAGGCCAAAAGTTTTATTTAATACCATTAACTCTATTATAAATCCTGCCTCTGCGTCATCTACTCTTGCCCCTTCAACAGAAATCTGTGAGAAGTTCCTCAACTTCTTCATCGATAAAATTGACAAAATAAAATCTCACCTCCGGATTCGGATCCCTCAGTGATAGAACTTTCACCTAGCTGCCTCCAACAGTTTCAGGCTATATCTTCCTCCCAGCTTTCTGAGGTGGTCTCCCATATGAAATCTACATCCTGCCACTTAGATGTTTTACCTGCATGCCTTTTTAAAGAAGTTTTTACCATCATCTGCCCTCTTGTATTGGCCATAATTAATCACTCACTAACCAATGGAGTGGTCCCCTCAGGTTTTAAACGTGCAATTGTGCAACCTTTACTTAAGAAACCTAACCTTGAGCCCAGTGACCTGAAGAATTATAGGCCTATTTCTAAATTACCTTTTCTGTCAAAGATACTAGAAAAGGTTGTCCTCTCTCAGGTTTCTTCTTATCTGAGTGAGTTCAATATATGTGATAAATTCCAATCAGGTTTTAGATCTCTGCACAGCACTGAATCGGCCTTGCTTAAAGTCCAAAACGACATTCTCTTAGCAGTTGATTCTAGATCTTGCGCCCTCTTGGTGCTTCTTGATCTGAGTGCAGCATTTGACACCATTGACCATAACATCCTATTAAAACGCTTGGAGGATGAAGTTGGTCTCCAGGGTTCTGTTCTGCAATGGTTCTCTTCTTATCTTAGTGATAGATCATTTTCAGTTAGTTTAGGCAATTTCTCCTCTTCCTCTGCCCTTATAAAGTGTGGTGTTCCTCAGGGTTCCATTTTGGGCCCTCTTTTATTCTCTCTTTATATGCTACCCCTTGGCTCAATTTTTAAAAAGTATAACATTCAGTATCACTGCTATGCAGATGACACTCAGTTTTACCTGCCTGTTAACACTAATGGCATTTGTTCTTTGGAGAATATTTTTAACTGTCTCAGTGACATCAAATGCTGGATGGCAAGACATTTTCTTCAACTGAACGAAAGTAAAACTGATATAATTATTTTTGGCCCTCCAAGTGATGTTTCTATCTTGAAAAATGCACTAGGACCTCTCTCTGCAAACTGCCACAGTGAAGTAAAGAATCTTGGGGTTTTCTTTGACTCCTCTTTAAATTTTAATAAGCAAATAAATAGTGTGGTCAAAGGCAGCTTTTTCCAGTTAAGAACCATTGCAAAACTGAAGCCCTTTTTGTCCTTCTCCGATCTTGAAACTCTTATACATGCTTTCATAACATCTAGACTAGATTATTGTAATTCATTATATGCAGGCCTGACACACTCCACTCTCAACAGACTTCAGATAGTTCAAAATGCAGCAGCTAGATTATTAAGTGGCTCTAAGAAACGTGAGCATATAACTCCTGTGTTGGTTAAGCTGCACTGGTTACCTGTGGAGCACAGAGTTAAGTTTAAAATTTTACTTTTTGTCTTCAAAGCCCTCAGTGGTTTGGCACCTAGTTACATAGGTGACCTACTAATTCCTTACAGCACTCCAAGATCACTTAGGTCTTCATCTCAGAATCTTCTCTATATCCCCAAAACACGCCTTAAGACTAAGGGTGATAGAGCCTTCTCTGTTGTTGCCCCCCAACTCTGGAATAGTCTACCTGTACATATTAAGTCCTCTCCAACCATTGACTGCTTTAAGTCTAACTTAAAGACTTTCATTTTCTCCCAAGCTTTTAATCTACCTTAATACCCCCCCCCCCCCCCCACACACACACACACACACTTTATTCTTTATTTTATTTTTGACCAATTTGTGTATTATTTCAATTATTTATTTATTTTCCCCCCATGTTATATTGTTGTTGTACCATTGTCATTGTTTTATGTTTGTTTGTAAGCACTTTGGTTCAACTCAGTTGTTTTTAAATGTGCTATAGAAATAAAGTTGACTTGACTTGACTTGACTTTCTCTCACGGTTCTGACTGAGTGGAGTGGAACTCACAATGAGTTGAGGGCCTCAGGATGCTAAAAGTGTGTTCTCCTCAAGCATTTAGAATCCGCTCAGAAATATTTATGTTACACAGAACACGTTTAAATGTTTTCAATAACACCGTAATGCAGGAATAAAACTATACTAGCCTCTGGCTTTGGCAGGTGGAATAACTCAATAGCAGAATAACTCAATCATTGGTTCTCTGCTTCTGTACTGTATCTCCCTTTTATAATGTTACCTTCCTTACATATAGAGCTCCAGTCACAGCCCAATATATGAACTGGAGCAGCAACACAACACAGCAACACAACTTTATTTACTGTGGTGCATATGTTAATATATATATAGTTTTTAGTTTAATTTAGCTTGCTACATTTTGTGTGTGTGTCTATATTGGAATTAAAAAGTATATAATTATAATTATTAAAATTAAAATTAATTAATTGATTAATTAAAAACCTACAGTACCTATGATGAATACTGCATGTAGGCCTGGTAATGGCTAAATTAGTAGTCTGTACACTGTGTTCCCCACAGAGAAGAACGGACAGAATGATCATGATGATTTCTTTTTCTGCCAAAAATGTGGTCATGGCTACTCAAATAATACACTTTAGTTGAGGGGCCACAAACATGATGAACTCATGAGTAATTCATGCTTAAGAAATCATAAATCATAATGATGTACCCACCGTACCCAATGCTTTATGTGTATGCGTTGATGTGTTGTTGTTCATGCATCAGGTCATGAATGAGAGACTTTGAACTCATGTCAATTCCTGATGATTCATAAGATATAAAGGAATGAAGAAATGCATACAGTAAATCATGAATTAATTCATGCATGAATTCATGATAAGTCATGTATCCTTACCGTAAATGAATGTCAATGTCCAACAAAGTTGGAGAACAGACAGTATGTATCACACTGGCCAGAACACAACTAGCATGTAGTCTACCACAGAAAACAAACACATTCACACACATACATGGTGTATTGAATATGTCTTGGATTATACTTGCTATTATACTTGCTAATTGCGCAAATGTGCATACTTGTAATATGAAGACTCTCTGGTTCAAATCCCTGTGTTAATGGGCGTGTCTCATTTCAGGGGCCGGATGCTTCGGAGCATTTGTGCTACCTAGCACTGGTCTTCTGTGACCGCATAGACCGGACCTGGCTGGACCAACGTTTTTTTAAATGGGACGGTCTACCCTAAAAGAACGGATCTGTTACGTCATTAACCCGAGTAGGCATAGGCCTACTGATCTTTCCAACTGTTCGTGAAAAGCATCCTTTCAGATCAACGTGTTACGTTTTAGGTATAGGTTACAATAATATGAACTAGGCTAACTGAGTGAGAGCAATCATCAATCTATTTGAATTATTAAAAAGATATACAATTATGCAAGTCCTTCCAAACTAAAAGGATTGAGTTTTTTTTTAGCTGCTGCTCCCTTCCCTATCATTTAGTATGTTTACATTGATTAATTTAGCAGACACTTATCCTAAGAACAACATTCAGGCTACAATGCAAGAAACGTTATCAAGGAATTGCGGCATCTGTCAATATTAATTTATTATAAGACTAGTCAAAAATGTGATAGGAGGGTACATGCCCATATAGCCTTTGCCTGCCTCGTCCATCTTCAATTTTAAATAATTTGTTCACCCACCGGCAAAAAGCAATCACACAAGTGTCGCTATACTTTTCAAGAGATGGCGATTTCAAAGGGAGTTGGAGCATATTCATGTGAGTAGCCTTGGCCTTTTCTTTCTAGCCTGGTTAAAACCAAACATTAAAGAGGTAGGTGGGCATGGGCAGCGTAATTTCTTTCTCTGAATACTGTCATGTAGGCTAATTTCAAAAACTTAGGAGGGAATATCAACAGTAAGGTAGCCTAGGACGGCAGGATAACGTAGCCTATAGCCAGACAGCTGTGATCGGTTGAGTAACTTATGGTGGTGACTGTAGCTAATGGTCGTTTGCAGACATATCTGATTGAATGCATCATATTGCACTTCATCTTACTTGTTAACTTACCTGGCTTGTAGACCGATAAGTTTTTCCAACTGCAACGTTGACAAATATCTTTGTGGTTCTGATGAGCATCCATTTAGAAGAGGTTTTCATCTCTTGTTGTGCTGTGTAGGGCTAGATGTCTTTCATTATCTCGATCATGCACAAAGCATCATGACCACATGCCTTTGCCACATAAAATAGATCGAAATAGTAGGCTATTTTCTTAATACACATTTACAATGTTAGTAATCAGACTTGCTTTAGGCTTACTGGCTATGTTAGGCTACACCTCGCGAAAACTATGTTGTGATCTACAGCGGCATCGTGTGTGTCAGGCTGCGGTTCAAACACATTAGTTCATTTGAACTGATGAAATTGTATTTACTGCTTTGCTAATGGACAAATTAATAATATTTCAAAATTAATTTGTTATTATCCGTCCGTAAGCTAGCACAAACAGACGCTTTAATAAACCTTTGGTGGATGTAATCCTGCCTTGAACTAATTATAGCCTTTATGCAAAATGCCATCAACTAGTCTTTAAACGTGTTGTTTAACGGTCTTCTAGTAGCCTAAGTCGTGGAAAATATAGTAGGCCTAATAGACTACTGACCAGTGATCATATCTGAGCATTAATATGACTTGTTGATAAATCATTTCAATTTGAAATGTTTGAACAGATTTATTTAGAAAGTGGTTCTAAATTTAGGTTTGATATGGAAATCGGCTACATAGCTTAACCATAGATCACATTAAAACCCGATCATTTTAAATGTTATTAAACCGTTTATTAAATGTTTACATGTGTAGGCTCTGCCGACTGTCTCGCCATGTCTTGAATGAAACGTCATAAACGGATCGAATCTTGGGGGACCAGGTAGGCCGCGAAGCATACACCCGATGCGCACTCCGTTTCGGGGAAAAGAAGGGTGGATTTGTCGGCCGAATTCGAAGGAGCCCACGAAATGGGACAGCACTAGTCGCGCTACTATGACGCAACCGGTCTACGAATCTGGCCTTAGAACCATGTAGCCCCTGAAATGAGACACGCTCAATGTTTCAATGTTGACTGCATACTGTACACACATGCATCCATACAACATGCACAGCAGTCTTTCTAAACCTTTATATGAGCATCACCTTGACATTGGCAGGCAATAGAACTTGTAATACTCCATGCAGCATAAACCTGTCTTATGTCCTGGTATGAAATCTGAATACGAGATCAGCAGCAGGACTTTACTGCCATGGGAACAGTTCAGCCCATTTTTTTTACTTTTTTACTTTTTTAAATATCTCCAATGTGTCATAGCAGGCTCTGATCTCAATTCAAATTTGAGGGAATCTGCCCCTTTTTTCGGGACATTTAAATGACAAAAGTGTCCCCGCTGGACAAGCCACACAGGGTATCTGCTCTTAGCTTCTTGTTTGCAGCCTGCTCTTTGATCTCTCCAGCAAGTCAGGCCCTTGCAGTGAAGTAATCCCATTATGTGCCCGATAAAGCCTGTGGTGGTATTTTTTTTTTACACACTGCTGTGCAACATGCTGTCTGATATGAGCGAGGCAGACCGGACCTTATACCAGATCCGGTGTAATTTCTTCTCCGGCAGGCAGGCAGCAGAACCGTTACGGAGGATGCCAGAACCAAGACGAGTGCTGGCGGTGCTAAATCATTAAATGGCATTAATCAGCTTTCAGGAAAAAAGCGGTATCTGTGCAGCACTCATAATTCAAACCTGAGTCCAAAAATATGCTCAGGTACCAACTTCAGCATGAAATACCCACGCAACACGGACTGTAATCACTGGCAGGGATATTACTCTCAGCTCACGGTTGTGGTTCCACGGGGGGGAGAGAAATAATTATAAATAAATAAATTCCAGAATTTGTCTCGGCCCAAACAACTTTTCACAAGATATCAGCCAAGGACTTCACACATGGTAAATGTGCTCAGCTATTTCCGGGCACTGACAGAAATGGTGTAGGCAATAAAGCTTTGATAAATAGTGATGTTTAGAGGACAGGGGGAGAAGCATGGCTTCAGTGATACATTGACTGATGTGCCATGGCAGTGTCCCTCTGCCTGGCACTGAAAAATGTCAGCCCCAGTCAGCGGGAATGGAGGAGCAAGGGACAATGGCTAAAGCTTGATGGTATTAGGCACCGGTGAGACAAATATTACCCCCCCCCCCCCCCCCCCACACACACACACACACAACTCCCCCCTCCCCCTTATCACCACTGACCTTCCCAGTCTTTATTTTCCTCTAACTGTGACAGTATTAGTAATCCCAGTAGAGGGAATGTTCTCATGCATGGCCAACAATGACTATTCCCAGTGGCTCCAGATCAGGAGCAGCGTTTTTCCAGCACAGATGATTAGGCTTTTTATCAGCTGTATTAAGGTTGACTCTGATCACACTGCATGCGCCGCTGCCTTTGTCAATAAACTCCCATCCCAAGAGGGTGGCGCAATGTAGAGATTCAGACGTGGCCTTAAACAAATAAAGGTTGTTGGGAACGATACATGGGGCAATTACGAAAGGGTTTTTAGAGACAGCACTTTTGTTCACATCAGTAGTTTTTCGGCACAAAGAATTACAGTATTTGAATTTCAATTTGGATAAAATTTGAGTATGCCCTTACACTACAGAATGGGTGTGATGATATGTTCCAAATGGGTCAGAAATGAAAACATCCATCATATGAACTGTGAAAAGTTGTTATGATTACCATCAACATAAGTTATTGGATTTGAAGGCTGATTCCACACATCGAAAAGAATATGCATTAAAGCAATAAATATTACAGCATTAATTCTGTATCAATCATCATGTTCATAAGACCACTGAGACCAATTAATCTGACTCCCTTAAATTATACTGTTATTTATAGCATTACCATGCAATACCTGGCTTGAAATTAGGTAAGTAAAGGCATGGCACAATCTGACTACTGCGTATACTGTATATTAAGAATCAGCTCAAGACTTGAACATTTATACATGCCCTACTGATTGCCACAGATGGGTGAGGCTTAGTGTGACTGTTGTTGCTGTAATGGTAAGCAATGTAAGTCCTTGGTAGTGGACTCTCTGGTCAAACTTTGGAAATGTGGGTGTTCATTTAATAGATTCCGTTATTCCGTCATCAGAGGGCATACCACTTTACACCTCTTAGTAAGTCTTGTTGGCTGTAGGAGAAAAATAAGTTGGGTTTTTTCACATTATGCAGCAGTCAGACAGTATAAGCCTGTGTCATGGCCAAACGGAAACTGAGCAACTCATTTACAGCTGAGTTCATGAAACTTTATTCTTCGTTGCAGGCCAGATAGTTTCAGCAGTCTGATTCAATATCTGTTTTGTGGCCAGTGGCTAAAACAGTCTTCCATGACCTCCCACAAAATAATTAGAATTTTGTTTTGCACGGTTATCTAAATTGTGTTTACAAAGATTCTAGTTTTCTGTTTAGCTTATTTGTTGCTTGCTAAAGCCTCTGTGTTTGTTTTGTTTTTTCCCCACAACACGTTGAAATAAACTTGTATTGTAAATGTGAGCACCACCAGTGCCTCTACTTTGGTGAGCATCGCTTAAAGCAGGTACAACACAAATGCATTATCCCTTAATAGCACTGAACACGTCAGAGTTCACAACATGAGTCGAAAATATCCATTTCCTTCGTTTTCAAGGACATTTCAATCACCAATAGCACTTCATAATTGATTGTAAACATCAAAGATTACCTGCACTATCCTATGGAGGTGAGATGAAGGGTAGCAGGATGTAACAGGATGAAGATACCAGGACAATCAGGAAAAAGAGGAAAGACATGTGAACACAAACTATTACAAATACAGTACATCAAGCATCGAGTACCAAATGTTTAAATGGATGCCATTGCCCTTTCGAATAATGATGTATGTTTTTATGTTGAAAGCACCTATTGGCAGACATTGAAGGCATTGCCTTCAGTTCCTGTCTTGTGTCTCTTGCTCTAAAATGTACTTTCTCACTCAAATCATGGGCTTTCATACATCCATGCACACGTTTAACATTACCGGATGCCATCCATTGCTGTTCTTTAGATTAGAGCTGAGAGCGCACAGTAGGGATAAGGACAGAGAGAGAGAGAGAGAGAGAGAGAGAAGGGGAAAATAAAACCCTCTAGATGATGTATTGGGTAAATTGATTTGACGCCAGCTGTAGCATAATCTCCTGATGTATTAGCTCTGGTTCCCAACACTGTTTGGCCCGGGGTGGAGGGGAAGGGGATCCAACAGCTATTATTTTACCTCAGGATTGTGTGTGTGTGTGCGTGTGTGTGTGTGTGTGTGTGTGTGTGTGTGTTTGTGGTTGGGGGTGGGACATACAGTACAGTACTACTACTACTACTAGTGAACCTTCAGGACTCTTTCAGGGTTGAATCATCAATTTCCTGCTCTGCTCTCCGAGAGAAGTACAAAAACAGCTCCCGCTGTAGCACAGGTGGTGCTGCTGTCAATAGAAAAACAGGAGGTATGTGTGTGTGTGCATGTGTGTGTGTGTGTAGCGTCGCTTAAATGCACACTTTTTTCTCAGTCTGTTTGACCAATTATTCCGATTGAAGAGGACAGACTAACTGTTTACATACGTCACTCACAATTATCTAATCCGATCAGTTGTATATATGCACAAACACATTTACAGTTTTTCTCAGTCGCTTTGGTGCTTTTCTCAGATCAGAATGAAAATTCTCATAACTATTAGTTCAACCTCCACAACATTTAATCATTTGTGCACATCATAGTAGCAATTTCTCCTTCCTCTGAACAAATTGCAAATGCTTTTAAACATGTATCAGTTGCTTTGTCATGTCAGTCAAAATGAACTATACTTATGGATGCTGAACAGTCGTTCTCAATAAAACTAATAGTCTTCATTTCATTGCTTGAGTCATTACACACAAAATTGGTGAACTAGTTATCATATTCTGTCACAATGCTGTAGAATTGCAAAGAGCATACAGTAAAACTGAAACGTACATATTCAGTGTCTTGCACTCACTTACTCCCCTAACTACAGCAATTTGTAACTTTACTGTAGTTTTCAAATTGCTGTACAAGTACTGAGCATTTTCAGGTAGTGTCACCACGTTCTGACCTTTTTTTGCATGGGAAAACACTGAGAGCATAAACTGTCGTAATGAAAACATGACAAAGCCATTTGACTATCTTGTTCATAAACGATGGTGTCATGACATGACTTCTCATTTTGATGACACTGGCAGTTTCATTGACATAAATACTTGCTTTTGAGGAATGGACTATCCATTTTGAGCAAGTGATGTGCTTTTGCAGGTTAATATCCACTAGGTTTTGCAGTTTGCACTAATTGTTTTGAGAAATGCACTAACTGTTGTGCAAATGTTAATAGTGATGTGAGAAAAGCACCAAAGCGACTGAGAAAAAACTGTAATTTAATCAGAGTAGTCATGTGATATGGGCACATTTCATTGGGTACTGGGTTTAAAATCTGCTCAAAATACAAATATACAAATCTCTCCTTTGGTTCTATGTCTTAGATAGATAGATAGATAGATAGATAGATAGATACTGTACTTTATTGATCCCCAAGGGGTAATTAAAGATTTCATGTTTTAGTAGACGGCGTCATAATTGGATAGGTTGTAACAGTTGGGAAGAGGATAATAAGTAATGAGCATGTGCAAACATTTTTTAATTTGATTAAACATTTACGTGGCTGTTCAATCGGATTCTAACAGAAATACACCACCCCTTTTCTATCCAACAGCCAGTTTTATACGCTCATGGCGTTGATAGGAGTATTTTTTATTCCGATTGGGACATTTGTCTGATTCTAATCGGATTAAATGTGCCCATGTACAGTAAATCCATGTATGTTTTTGTGTGTGCAAGCTTGTGCTCTTGCCTGGCTCTACACTACGCAGCACATGTGAAAGAAAATATCACAGCCCTGCTCTCTCAACACACTGATATCTTGGGGTGAAATGCTATATTGACTCCAAGATGCGATTCCACTTCCCAGCACTTCCTCTATCATCCTCGACACACCAGACAGTCAAAATGGCCGCACTCCATAGTGGACCACGCTGGACTCTTGGCTGTGCCAGGAACATGATAAAGTGCTCTGACACTGTCTAAATGGCCCCTGATACGCACCATCTTTATCACAAAGGAACAGGGATTGAGCTGTAACGTGGCTGAGGTGAGATGGTGTGTGTGTATGTGTGTGGAGGGTGGTAGTCTAGAGGATAAAAGAATCAGTGAGGAGGAGGGGAGTGAGAGAGAGTCAGCGAGCGAGAGAGAGCAAGAGACACAGAGAGAGAGAGAGAGATGGAGAGAGAGAGAGGCTCAACCAGCAGGAAATGTGTTGAGCAGCGGCGGCATTGGTGGTGGTGGAGCCATGTTCACTCTCCTTGGTGACGCAGGAGTTGACAAAGATCACACACACACACACACACACACACACACACACACATGCAGTACAGGGGCCTCATTTATAAAAGTGTTGCGTAGAAACCATCCTTCATTTGATCTTAGATAATTTCTGAAATGATCGTACATGTGATTCAGAGAAAACGAACGTACGCACAAAAAAACGTGCGTACGCCACCCTTCCAGATGTGCCCATTATAAATCACAAATGAACGTCAACTTGTGCGGATGGTTTTAGGTCTCCGCCTTGTAAACACCCCCTCATCAATATCATTAGCATATGTTTTAATGAAATCAATGGCCTAAAAGCTGTAGCCTATGTGAAATTATATATTGAAAACATTGTATAGGCCTATCCTATGCCATCTGATGTTTATGCGTCAGTTCGAATAGCTTAACTAATTATGTTTTTTCCAAGCTAAGCTTTCTGGAAAGAGATCGTATGCATCCATGTCCATTGTCCTCTGCTCGCTTTCATTCCTTTTGCTTGCAGTAATGTGAATAATCAACATTTAGTATGTTTAGGCCTACTTTGTAGAAAAAAAATGGGTAGGCCTACCTTATGAAGGAAAGACCTCTAGGCCTACAGCATAATCCTGTACGTTATGGTACAGTAGGCTACTGTCCGTTTCCAATATGTCCCAGGGTAATATGCTAATTTAGCCTACAAAACAAAGGACTAAATTATAAGCGTGATATGTTATCTAGGCTTAACGTTTATTTTAAGATAGATGTTTTTGCTGAAAAAGTAGGCTAGTTCGCCGGTCATTATTCATTCATTCTGCATATCTTTACGATCGTTTTCTTTCAATAATGTCCAATGGCTTAAACATTGTCCTTTATTGTTTGCTTTAGGCCTACCTTTATATATTAGCCTACATTATCCAACTCACGTATTGTCATCTGATCTTGGGCACAGCCAGTCAAAAAAAGCAAACAGGTGCACGCTCTGCACCTCTTTACGCAACTTGCCGCAACACTACTGTACATGCCCTGCTTTCAGAGGATAACTTCCGTCCCTTGGTTGTGTAGGCCAGTGTTTCTCAAAATGACTTTAAAAATCTTCTGATATTGATCATGCATATGGCAAAGAAAGACATGAGATCGTTGGTCTTGGAATTTTGAAAATGCATCGCACTTAGACCTCAGATTACTTGCAGTACCCCGGCATTACCACAAGGAAATGGTTGTACGTCAAGTTTGAAACTGACGTGGAAAGCACTTTTCCACGTCAAAGACGTTTTTTTATAAATCTGAGCGTTGGCATGGATTTGAGCATACACACGGTCTAAGATCAAATCTGTGCGTAAGAACGCTTTATAAATGAAGCCCCAGGTCTTCAGTCTTGTCATTCTGTCTGTTGCCATATACCATCTCAACGCTAGATGGAAGAATTTCCCCCAAGAATTAACCCATGAAATTATACAATGTAGCTTTAATGATAATCCTTTCTGGGGTCCCGCAATTGAATCACAACATACCTTGGCCAGAATTAGGCCTGATCCAGTGGCATGAGTTATAGCTCTTTATCTGCAGTATCTAGCCTACATTAAGCTACATGTATGGACCCTTTCAAGAGAGTTCCATTATCAGCATCATAGTTGGCCCCACAAGACTTCCGTTTTAACATTCCATATGTTATCTTAATGCAGAGGAAGTAGATTGGGGCCCAAATAGAACGTTCAAGCATTGTTTTTGTTTTTATTGTTGAAAGGGTCTATAGCAAATTAGGAACTTTACCCATACATATATCATGTATGAATACTGTACACACACAAACAGAGAGTGAGAAAGAGAGAGAGAGAGAGAGAGAGTCACACATGCATGAGGAATTGAAACCGCCTATGGAGCTTGTGTTGGTATGGTGGTGGTGGTGGTGGTGGTGGGGGGTGCTTAGATAGATTGCGAAGAAAGAGCCGACTTAACAGGAAACAGAGAGCAAGATGGATCATGGGAGCCAAGCTCTGGAGAGGCCAGAAAATCAGCCCTATCACTGAGATACCTGCTCCACTGGACTTATCTATTTATGTGTGTGTGTGTGTGTGTGTGTGTGTGTGTGTGTGTGTGTGTGTGTGTGTGTGTGTGTGTGTGTTGTGTGTGTGTGTGTGTGTGTGTGTGTGAGTGTGCGTGTGTGTGTGTGTGTGTGTGTGTGTGTGTGTACCACCACCACACACCCACCCCCTTTCAGACCCCCCAGGAAATAAAACAAAGAGTCCAATCTCAGGGCAGTTTTTCCACCCCATCTCTTGGCACTGCAGTGACAGGGCACTGCAGTAAGTGAGGTAAGCTTGCAACAAATTTCTCTAAATCAATGTGTCAAATGTGCCCTTTACCTTCCTGCTCTAGTCTTCATAATTTTAATGGCTGCAAGGAGACTGTGCAAATGTGCTCCGAATGGCTAACGACAAAAAGGTGGTGTTAAGTAAATAGGGCTGTGGAATGACTATGCAGGTTTGAAGACAGAACTCACTGCGCAAAGAGACCTATTTTGGACGTCCAAATTCAGGTGCAGATTGTAACGTCAGGTGAGGTCTTTTTTCCCGACGTCCAGTATTGACATCCACAGGACCTCTGTATAACGTCCAAAATAGGTTACATAGTCCTATTGATGTCCAAGTGGGGTCATGGTTAGACGTCAAAATAGCGGACCTAGTTTGCACGTCCTGCAGTCTAATGACGTCCAATGTTTAGTGGGAAATGACCAGATAAGACCAAAAGGTTTGGGTTCAAATTAATTCATTTAAATTTTGTTTGTTTATACTTTACCAAAGAGAATAGCCTAAAAGCACCCTCTTAGATCACACAAACAGGCTAGAACTATGACACAAGTAAAGGTTGTAGAACCTATCTCAGTAGGGAAGGTGATCTTTTTTAAAGGCTTCTCTGAGAGAGAAATAAACAAGACTTGTTTGGGGGGGGGGGGTTGCTCTTGAAGGTATTTGCCACCAATCACTAATTTCTAAAGCCCCCCCCCCCCCCCCCCCACACACACACACACACACACTCATTAAACATTAATTTGGCATCTCCTCCAACAAATATGACTTTGATCTAGAGCTGTGGGGTGGAAATCAGATTTGGCCTTGGCCTTCATTTCAATCACCACGGCAACTCCTATTGTTCTGTTGAAGCCCATGTGTCATTGCAGGCAGGTGCGGCCATTACCACCAGCAGTTCTGATGATGCGTATTTTTCTCCCATTTTTGCGTGCGAGAGGGGACCGTATTGTCTTTTTCTTTTCTTTGGAGGTTAATACCTTGGGTCATTTCATTCTCATAGGAGGAAATTAAACGTGGGAGAGTAAGCCTTGAAATATGGGGAGCTTGTGGCTCCATTACTCTTGCACGATAATACATCTTTGTGTTTCATATATCCTCAGCCGACTCCCTGCGTCTCTGTAAGCAGTCCAGCAGTCGTACACAAAGATAGCGACTATAAAGCAAGCGGGTTTTGGTGCTTGGCTTGTACCGGACTCTTCTCTTTTCTCTCTCTCTCTCCTTCTCTATCTCTTTCTCTTTCTATCTCTCTCTTTCTCTCTCTATCTCTCTTTCTTCTCTGCTTTTCCTTCTCTTCCTGTGCTGTTTCATACGGCAGTGCATAAGAGCACTGCCCCCACCACCACCACCCCCAGGGATAAAAGTCACCTTCTCCAAATCTCTTTGAACGGAAACGGAGGAGTCACAGAAGAAATAAAAGCCATACTCTATATTCCGCCAACACACAGAGTTCAAGCTTAGTGGAAGGAACCCACTACTTTCTACTTCCTCCTCAGTCAGCACTCTATAAGAAAAAGTGAAGATAAAAGACCTCAAGCAGGTCAGGGAATTATAAATAACATTACACACATTTTTTTCCTCATTTACAAGAAAGGGATGTATCCCAGTTTGCAGAATCCACCTCCTTTTTTTTTTTTTTTTAGTGGCGCTTGCTCTTCGATCTTTAAATGTTTTGCTGTGTAAGAAAGCAACTGTTTGGGGCAGGCTGGCTGGCTTTTTGAGGGACTTTAATCAGCGGAGCTGCAGTTGGACACTGAAGTTGCACTGACCCTGTCGGGAAAAAAACAAAAAAAAACTTGCCAGAGCCATGATACGAGTTTGATTGACATGTTGTTATTTCTCAAGGGGATCAAAATGACTTTGCCCTTTTTTGTCAAAGCGGCAGTCTATTATGTGCCGATCGTAATCAGGCATTAAATCCTTCCTGTCAAGGAGATTTGCAAACAATGTCAAAGAATAATCCACAAACATGGACAATCTAGAGATACTTTTAGTAGAATAATTACGCTCAAACACTTCTATGATTTGTCCATTGCTACAACAATTGTCCACCCTCTGTAGTCCAACTGATTGTGTTTAATTATGTTTCACCTATATGCCAACTGGATGTGTCAAAGATGTATGTGTTAAGATGTTTGTGTCAAAGATGACTTACTCACTGCATTGAGTAGTCTTTTTATGACATACCAGAGCAAGAGTTTCAGTTTAAAGAAAAAAATGACTTGAAAGCAGAACGGCAAGAACTCACCGTATCTTTTGAACGGTGAGCGTTGAGTGAAATTGGAACCAAAAGAAAAAAAAAGTGTAAAAAGCGAACAATCAGCAGCTTGACCATGGTTGCCATGGGAACGGCTGTCTGTAACCCTGGTCGATGGCCGTGGTGATTTAGGGGGCTTTGACTCTCCTAGCTGCATCGACGTCAAGCCTATATTGAGTCCAAACTCATTCCCCATGTTGACGGCCCTCCTGGGAGGGGGTTAGTGAGCATGGGCTCGGGTTGTCAGTGTGTGTGTGTGTGTGTGTGTGTGTGGTGGTAAGACCAGACTGCAGGTGGGTTGGGGTTTGGGGAGTGTGCGGTTGAGGGGGGTAATCGTGGAGAAGAGGGGCTGTTGTGCAACAGCAGATTATTTGATTTGTGGAGGTGCAGGCGCTGGGGGGAAAGACAGTGAAGAACCTTAAACTCATGCAAGCTCCCTCCTGTGTCCAGTCTCCCACTGTGCCCTGTGGATGGACTACGCTATGTCCGCGGAGAAGACAATCGACTTTTTGGTGTACTCATGTATCTGTTTACATGTGTGTGTGTGTGTGTTTGTTCCAAATAAGCTCTTCTCTGGCCACACGTTCAGACTACTCTTTCTCCACAGTCAGCCAGAGTCAGACAGCCCTGGCAGCCCTGTTCCCCTCTCTGACACTGATTACACGCACAAAACAAAGTATTTACCCAATTCCCCGCCTTAATGGACTCATGCTAAGCACAATATTGTCCTCCTAATGAGCTCCTAAATGCAATATGCCACCATTTTGCTGCTATCATGGGCTAGCTTTAATGGATGGATGCCCTCGTAATTGTTGTTTGTGAGAAGGAGGGGATGTGGCTAAAGGATAGAAAGGCAAAAAGAGAAGCACCTGCCGCTTACAGGGGTTAAACATGCACAGACTCCCAATAAACACGTCACGCCCGCTTTGTCTCGCACCTCACCTGCATTGTGAGAGAGAGAGAGTACAGTATCCGAGCCAATTATGAGGAGCGTTGTGTTTCGCACTTGTTCACGAGGCAATGATCAGACTGTTAACAAGGAGCTGATTAGAGTCAAAGGATCAGGGGACACATACTGTATGGCGCACGGGGGGTTTACAAGAGGACCTGGCCGTCGCCATTCCGTGACTCCACGATACCTGCTGCTGCTGCTCTCACGCCCAGAGTGTGTCCTCTGTGTCTGTGTGTGAGTGTGTGTGATCGGTGTGTGTGTGTGTGTTGGGGGGGTTGTACCCACCTTTGCCTGTTCTCGGCCACAGCTCCTTAAGCAGACGATTAACGACACTGAGGAGCAGGTGCCTCCCCTTGGGAAGGTGAGAGGAGGAGTGGGCCTGTTGGCCTGCCAACCTGCTACACTCCTCTCCTCCCTCCCTCTATCCTTCCTTCCCCCTTCCATCCACTCATCCATCCCTCCTTCCCTCCCTCCTTCACTTCTCTCCCTCTCTGTGGACCTGCTGACCCTTGAAAGACACAGGCAGAAGTCAGCAGCAGATGCTAATGAGGAAGAGGAGAAACAGATGCTGATTGCAAAATTGGCCCTTATCCTCTCTCACCCACTCCCCCTCCATCCATCTCTCCTTTCATCCACTCATCCCCCCTCCCTCCCTCCAGCCCGTCCTCTCTCTCTCTCGCTCTCTCTATCCCTATCCCTTTCCATCCTGGACTCTATCTCCTCCTCCTACCCTTTTTCCTCTTTTTCTGTCTTCTCCATCTTCCACCTCCACCCCCACCTCCTCCACTATCCCCGGCAGGCCGGCCTGGCCCCTCGCCCTGCTGATGAATGTCCATGGGCGTGCCACTCTGCTGTGCCCATGGAGCAGCTGTCACGGGTGAGGGCCAAGAGGCTGCTCGTAGCTCACACTTCTTGCTCAAGGTCTCTAACCCACCCCCTCTACCCCCACCCCAAATGCACAGACACACGCACACACACACATACACACACACACACACACACACACACACACACACACACGTTTCCTCAAGGGTACAACAGAGTAAGCATGAAATGTGTACAATAATATGTTTTCAATGTCCTGTGCAAATATTTTGTACATTGGTGTTCCTTGGGGTCAGACCCAGCTGTATGAAACATAAGAAACATGAATATTTAACACATTATGGATATTATTATTGTAATAATATGAAACATATTGTTATTATCATTTTTACATATAAGTACAAGCCTTTGGGCTGCTGACACTGGATGGGCAATATTGCCTGACAGGGTTCCAAGGTTCATAAAGGGGGTGTGGGGGGGGTGGGATTGTTTTGTAGGACTTTTGATGGTAGTTATTACACTCTTGTTAAGTACCTGTCACAAAAAAACTGGGTAACAATATGAATTATAATCATTTTCTGAGGGTTTATTTAGCTGGGGTCAAATTGACCCCAAGGATGAAGCATGTCGGTAAGATTTGAGGGTAACACAAGGGTTAAACTAAATGTGGCCTTATGAGAACCAGTTACAGTGATGGCAGTGTCTGGAAACAAGAGGTGACACTTCAGCATAGAGCACAGACTGCAGGGAGAGGAGCAACAATAGCATTGCATCTTATCTAGCGGAGAGGGGAAGGAAGTCCAAGTTGAGGTTTTGTTCCCAAATAAACACATGCCCCTGGGATGACTTTGTATGTGTGCACAAAAGAGGACACACACACACAAACACACACACACACACACACACACACACAGACAAGAGGACAGTGTCCACCCCCTCCTTCCATGTCTCCAGCAAAACAGCACTGAGCTGTGGCAAGATCAGTGTATTTTAAGTACAGTGAGAAATCACAGATCTTGAAAAAGGTGGGTGTATTGTAACAAAGTCCTCTTTCTTAAAGAATCCTTTTGGTAGCTTTATCAAACTGAAATTCTAGTGCAATAAATTGAATTTCATGAAAGTGGTGTGTGACGTCTGTGTGTGTGTGTATGTGTGTGTGTGTGTATGTGTGTGCGTATTGTTGATCTTATTGCCAGTTCTGAAAGGAGACGCTAGTCCTTGAAATAGGCTGTGTCTATGATCTGTATATGGACATAGCCTTTAATGGAAAATGACTAAATACCAACCCCTCCTTGCAAAGATCAATGACCTAGGCTATGCATGTAAGTTTGTGGCATTGATATTTGGCAGCTTGGGACATGCCTACAAACTGACAGTCAGTAGACTAAGACTGGCAGGGCTATCAAAAGAAAAGTCTAAACAGCTGGCAAAATTCTGCTCCATATCAGTTGTGATATCAGGCAGTCTTGCTCTGTGGCGTAGGCGATGCTTTATGTATCCTTGAATGTCAAAGCTGTATCATCTCTGAGAATATATGAATACTTTCTGTAAAGAAATGTGATTAGCGGATTCAAATAAAGAAATCAAATGTGTTTGTGTGCATATGTGTGTGTGTGTGTGTGTGTGTGTGTGTGTGTGTGTGTGTGTGTGTGGAGGCACGAGTGTTGTCTGCTTAATGAGTGCACAAATGAAAATAGACAGCATCATTCACAATTCACAATTCTACAAAATGTTATCAGTTAAATAATGATGAAAGTCTATAAACACATTTTTGATCACTTAACACTTTTGTCTCCACATATTGAATTGTTCATAATATGATATACCAGTAATGAACCTGACTATGTGTGTAAAGTCAATAATAATATTAATACAATTTTTACCATAATCTATACTGTGATCCAATTCCAAATCGGAACATCACCTATTCTATGCATATAATGGTAGTCATTCCACTACTTAAAGCGCTGAGAGGATGAATATGTCAATAATGGACCCACACTCAAGAGCAGTAACGCATAAACAGCATATAAAGATATGAAAGCATGATGTGTCAGGCCCGGTAATAGGCAGGGCCATTTAAAACAATAAATGCTATCACTCAAATTGTCCCATCGCCCCCCTGGGCTCAACTCCCACCTCTGCTGTAGGATGGGGCTCGGTCCATAAAACTACACTGACTGACATGACAAAGGACTCTGCATTAGGTGTGTGTGTGTGTGTGTGTGAGAGAGAGAGAGAGACAGACAGAGAGAGGTGTGTGTGTTTGTCAGTGTGAGAATGTTTGTGTGTGTGAGTGTGTGTGTGTGTGTGTGTGTGTGTGTGTGTGTGTGTGTGTGTGTGCCCTTGTCTGTATGTCTGTGTGCGTCTGTCTGTGTGTGTGTGTGTGTGTCTGTGCACGTGCACACTTGTGTCTGTGTGTGTGTGTGTGTGTGTGTGTGTCTCTATGTGCCCTCCCAGTGTGTCCATCAAGTATGCAGTGTCCTTTGCTGCCACACGCCCATATCCTCATCACTCACCTCTGACCAATCAGTGTCCATCCCGCTGCGTCAGGGCTGTTTCTCCTCCCCTGGACCACCTGCTGGAGCATGCTCCATACTGG
The DNA here is from genome assembly GCF_018492685.1 of Alosa sapidissima. Classification (NCBI taxonomy): domain Eukaryota; kingdom Metazoa; phylum Chordata; class Actinopteri; order Clupeiformes; family Clupeidae; genus Alosa; species Alosa sapidissima. The sequence continues at coordinate 31,443,255 of NC_055967.1, forward strand.
GCCACTTTGTAGCGCGGGCTCACAGTCCACCTGGACTGCCCTCACGCTGCTGTTTATTCAGCCGACCACCGGGAGTGCTGCTGCTGCTGTGAAGAGAGCCATCCCCCTCTATCTAATCCCCAGTGGCTCTTTCAAGGAGGATCAGCCAGAGTGTGAGTGTGAGGAGGAGTGTATGTGTGTGTGTGTGTGTGTGTGTTTGTGTGTGTGTGTGCGTGCGTGTGTGTGTGTTGTTGTGTGTGTGTTTGTGTGTGTGTGTGTGTGTGTGTGTGTGTGTGTGTGTTTGTGTGCGAGTGTTTGTGTGTGGGTTCAGGATGTGAGGAAAATCTGCTGGGAGAGGAGGCCTGCTTAAGGTGTTTTAAACCTCTCAGGGGCATACACACACACACACACACACATACTGTACACACACCACACATGTGCGCCCACACACACAGATATGCTGATAACATGCCCCCTTAAGGGATGCACCCGCAGCGCCATGAATGGAAGACCCTTATGCAAGGTTGAGGGTGTATGAATAGCACACACACACACAAACACACACACACACACACACACACACACACACACACACACACACACACACACACACACAGATCCATCATGGTGAGCTATTGTGCTGTCCACCGCATTGGAGAGGTGCGTCAGTGCCCGTCATCCTTCACCTGTGCTTCTCCCCACAATATGACCCACTAAAAATAAACTTGCAAATAAATCTGGACCACTTTTCCCTCCCCTCGGAGAAGCCCGTAAGTGCACAGTTACTTAAGCAGAGGGGCAGGTTCATGGCCTACAGTTTGGGTCAAGGCAAGAGGACGTACATCTGTTGGGAGTCAGATGGCCTTTTCTTGAGGCATGTTGTGCGATTATGTGTGTGTGTGTGTGACTGTGTGTATTAGGCATGTGTCTATGTGTGTAGGTGTGTGCATGCTTGAATTTGTGCAGTTTGTGTATGTGTGTGTGTGTGTGTGTGTGTGTGTGTGTTTTGTGGTGTGTGGTGTTTTTTTGGTGTGTTTGTTTTTGTGTCTCTCTATGTAAGAAATCACCATGAGAAAACGAGAGAGAGAGAGAGAGACTGTGTCTGTGTGTGTGTGTGTGTGTGTTTCAAAATGTAAAGCCACAAACATAATGGAAAGCTGCACTGCCTCTCTTTTTTTTTTGGCAGGGATAGATGAGGCCAGTCTTTTGAGGCCTCCCTGTTGTTTACTTTAGTGCGCTTGAAATAAATAAGTTGAGCCGGGAACAAAGTCAGTTAACGTAGATTTGGCCGTTCTCTACCCAGGGCAGGCAAAGGCACAAAGTGCTGACTTTAAATAATATGTCATATTAGGAGAGATATTCAAAGGGCATTGTTATTAGGTTTGCTGGGGGAGCAAGAGGGAGAGAGAGAGAGAGAGAGGGTGTCATGAGCTCTCTCTCTGCCTGGTAACACGTGCTGATTAAAGCCTGATGACCTCCACCTGTTCCTGCTCTGCTCTGCCTCACCCTCGTTACCTACCAGCTGCACTGCATTCACCACTCATCATGCCCTCTATATAAAGCCTTGCTTTTCAGTCCACACTTGTCAGATCGTCTGCAACCAGCACCAGTTACCTGCCTGTTTATTGAAAACGCCTCTGACTCTTTGCCTGTGATCCCGGACCCGCTCGACTACTTCTGTGTTCTCCAGCCCCGGACTTCCCGGATCATCCAGCTCCTGCCTTCGCTGTTCGGCTACTGGGGGAACACACACACGCAGACTCTTGGAACTCCTGTACCCCCCCCGGAACCCCTGAAACCCCCAACCCTTAAATAAACTTTTGAACGTGACGCAATTGTGGTCCTCGTCCTGTTTGGTGTCTGACAGTACGATCTGACCAAACATGGACCCAGCGCACGGTCGAACCAGCATGGAAACCGACGAACCAGAACCACCCACCGCCATGCAACGCCTGGAAGAGACAGAGAGAGAGGTAAACCGCAACACTGCTGACATTGCCTCCCTACTTCAAGCCGGCTTGAGCCAGCGTCAGCAGTTCCAGCAGCAACAGCAACAACTTGCAATGATCATTCAACTTCTCACCAACCTTTCTCCTCTGCCTGCTCCCACCGGCCCAGCCCCAGCCAGCCTGCTCACCGGCCCAGCACCCGAGTCTCCTGCCCAGTCCACTGCTACCGTGGCTGCCGGAGCCCCAGAACCCAGGATCGGCAATCCAGAGCGGTTCAGCGGCGACCCAACCCAGGTACGGGCGTTCCTGACGAGCTGCCGTGTCCAGTTTACCCTGCAACCCAGGACTTTTGCCACTGAAGGGGCGAGGGTCGGTTACGTGATCACTCACCTGACGGGCCGAGCTCGACTCTGGGGAACGGCGGCGTTCGAGCGCCAGACCCCAGCATGTGCAACCTTCAACCTATTCGCAGAGGAGATGCTAAAGGTATTCGATTTGGAATCCACAATAGCCGAGGCATCTCGGATCCTGATGAGTATTCGCCAAGGCAGAAGGACTGTTGCGGATTACTCCATCGACTTTCGAACCGTGGCAAGTCGGAGCTCCTGGAACATGGAAGCATTGGTGGATGCTTTCCTCCACAGCCTGGCGGACTACATAAAGGACGAGCTGGTTTCCCATGATCAACCCCCCACTCTTGATGAAGCCATTGCTCTGGCTGTCCGCATCGACCGCAGGATCCAGGCCCGCCATCATGAGAGAGGGCGCCAGAGTCCATCCACCAGCACACGGAGTGTCCCAACTGCCCTTCTGTCCGCACCTGCCACACCATCTAGCCAGCCGGACCAGTCTGAACCGATGGAGATCGGCCGCACCTCCCTAACCCCTGCAGAGCGCCAGCGACGCATCACCTCCAACTTGTGCCTGTACTGTGGTGGTGATGGTCATCGAGTCGCCACCTGTCCAGCAAAAGCCGGAGCTCACCAGATGTAGGAGGAATCCGGATGAGCTCAATGAACATTCAGCCCTCCATCAGCCGTAAACCCCTCATCCAAGTCTGTCTTCACCTGTCTGATTCCACCCACACCCTGGCAGCCCTGGTGGACTCTGGCGCAGAAGCAAACATTATTGACACAGGACTTGCTCGTCAGCTGGGCTTGGAAAGCCATCGCTTGTCCACTCCTGTTCCAGCCCGGGCCCTGGACGGTCACGCAATTGGCACAGTTACCAGCATCACAGCCCCCATCTCAATGATGGTGTCAGGAAACCACCGAGAGACCATCCGCTTCCACCTGCTCAGCTCTCCAGGCCAACCCCTAATCCTGGGCTACCCTTGGCTCCGTCTCCACAATCCTCACCTCGATTGGGCCTCCGGAACTGTGAAAGAGTGGGGAAATGCCTGCCACCTGACCTGTTTGCGTGCTGCCTCGCTGCCCCCCGGCTCAGTACCCCCCAGCATTGCCCACGACATTTCTAATGTCCCTGAATGTTACCATGGCCTCCGAGAGGTGTTCAACAAGACCAAAGCCACATCTCTGCCCCCACACCGTCCGTACGACTGTGCCATTGATCTCCTCCCTGGGACTGCTCCACCCAAAGGTCACCTCTACTCACTATCCCCTCCTGAAAGAAAAACTATGGAGGATTACATCAGGGACTCCCTGGCAGCTGGACTCATCCGCCCGTCTTCCTCTCCTGCTGGTGCCGGGTTCTTCTTTGTGGGAAAGAAAGATGGTTCTCTTCGCCCCTGCATTGATTATCGAGGTCTGAATGATGTCACAGTGAAGAACCGGTACCCTCTGCCTTTACTCACCTCTGCTTTTGAATTGCTCCAGGGATCCACTATTTTCACCAAACTGGACCTTAGAAATGCTTACCACCTAGTGCGAGTAAGGGAGGGTGACGAGTGGAAGACAGCATTCAACACCCACACCGGCCATTATGAGTACCTGGTAATGCCATTTGGCCTCACCAACGCCCCAGCGGTATTCCAGGCGCTGGTGAATGATGTGCTGCGGGACATGCTGAATAAATTCGTCTTCGTGTACCTGGACGACATCTTAATTTTCTCCAGAACTCTGTCCGAACACACCCGTCATGTCCAGCTGGTTCTTCGACGGCTCCTGGAGAACTCTCTCTATGTCAAGGCGGAGAAATGCGAGTTCCATGCTCAGACTGTGTCATTCCTGGGATACATCGTCGCTGAAGGCAATATCCAGATGGACCCCGCAAAGGTCTCGGCAGTTACCTCCTGGCCAGTTCCGGGGAATAGGAAGAAGCTGCAGCAATTCCTCGGTTTTGCCAATTTCTACCGGAAATTCATCCGGAACTACAGCTCCGTCGCCGCTCCCCTCACAGCTCTGACCAGCATCAAACACCCCTTTTCCTGGACCCCAGAGGCCAACACAGCCTTTCATACCCTCAAGGCCCGGTTCACCACTGCCCCCATCCTCCAGATGCCGGATTCAGACCGGCAGTTCGTTGTCGAGGTGGATGCCTCAGACGTGGGAGTCGGGGCCATACTCTCTCAACGGGCAGAGGAGGACAACAAGTTGCACCCCTGTGCATTTTTCTCTCGCCGGCTTTCACCTGCAGAGCGCAATTATGATGTTGGAAACCGTGAGCTGTTGGCTGTCAAGCTTGCCCTGGAGGAGTGGCGTCACTGGCTGGAGGGGTCCACAGTTCCGTTCCTGGTCTGGACCGATCACAAAAACCTCGAATACATCCGCAATGCCAAACGTCTTAACCCCAGACAGTCCCGCTGGGCCTTGTTTTTCACCAGATTCAACTTCACCCTGTCATACCGCCCAGGTTCTCGGAACACCAAGCCGGACGCTCTCTCCCGTCAGTTTCATAAGGATGACGCCCCTTCCCAGGAACCTGCATCAATTCTGCCCGATCCCTGCGTCGTAGCTGCCCTGACCTGGGATATCGAGGAGGAGATTCAAGAGGCCCTCCGTGACCATCCCAGTCCCAGTGCATGCCCAGACGGTCGTCTCTTCGTCCCAGATAATTTGAGGTCCCGGGTCATACAGTGGGGACACAACTCCCGCCTTGCCTGCCACCCGGGCTCTGCCCGCACCTGCCATCTCCTTGCCCAGCGCTTTTGGTGGTCGTCTTTGAGAAGGGATGTCCGAGAATTCGTCCGTGCCTGCCCCACCTGCAATCAGAACAAGTCCTCCACTCGGCCCCCCGCTGGTTTACTCCAGCCCTTGCCTGTGCCCACACGACCCTGGTCCCACGTCTCCTTGGACTTTGTAACTGGCCTCCCACCATCAGGTGGGATGACTGTCATTCTCACTGTGGTTGACCGGTTTAGCAAGATGGCACACTTCATTCCCCTCCCTAAACTGCCATCTGCCAGAGAGACTGCCCAGGCTGTTCTTGATCATGTCTTCCGTCTACACGGGCTGCCCAGGGATGTTGTCTCTGACCGAGGCCCGCAATTTACCTCTACATTCTGGAAGGAGTTCTGCCGTCTTCTAGGGGCCACAGTGAGTCTCACCTCTGGGTTCCACCCCCAGTCCAATGGTCAATCCGAGCGGGCAAACCAGGAGCTGGAGAAGGCGCTGCGGTGCATGGTTTCTCGCAAACCCCAGGCTTGGGCACAACAACTGATGTGGATAGAGTATGCTCACAACTCCCTCACCTGCTCTGCCACTGGTATGTCACCTTTCCAGTGTGTGTATGGCTACCAGCCCCCCCTGTTCCCCAGCCAGGAAGGAGATGTGTCCTGCCCGTCTGCCCTCGCCTATGCCCGCCGTTGCCGTCGTACCTGGTCACAAGCTCGTGCCACGCTACTCAAGTCAGCTGTCAGCTATGCCACTGGGGCTAACCGCCGAAGATCGCCGGCACCCGCCTACCGTGTTGGCCAGAAGGTGTGGCTGTCAGCCAAGGATCTCCCACTGCGGGTGGAATCGCGTAAACTGGCACCTCGATTCCTCGGCCCGTTCCCTATCCAGAGGGTCATCAGCCCAACCGCAGTCCGGCTCCAGTTGCCAACCTCCATGAGGGTGCACCCTACTTTCCATGTTTCGAAAGTCAAGCCGACGCATGAAAGCCCGCTGGTCCCCGTGCCGCTTCCTCCTCCTCCTCCTCGCCTCGTTGACGGTGGGCTGGTGTACACCGTTCGACGCCTGCTTCGGTCCAGACGGCGAGGTAGGGGCCTCCAGTATCTCGTCGACTGGGAGGGCTATGGACCTGAGGAGAGAACCTGGGTGCCAGCCAGTCGGATTGTGGACCGGACACTCATCGCCGACTTCCACCGTCTGCATCCTGATCAACCTGCAATCCGTAGGGGCCGCCCCAGAGGGGTCCCTAACCGTCCTGCCCGCCCGGCTTCCTGTCGTGTGCCTGACCCTGACCCTGTCTCGGTACCTGTCCCGTCTTCTGTCCACGACCCTCCAGCTCCCTCCGAGGATGAGGATGTTCACTCGGACCGCTCGGAGGAATTCTAGCCCTCCACCGGCTCCCCTCCGCCCTCCCGACGTGGTGTCACTCTTGGGGACTTCTGGGGCCGTCCCTTAGGGGGGGGGTTCTGTCATGAGCTCTCTCTCTGCCTGGTAACACGTGCTGATTAAAGCCTGATGACCTCCACCTGTTCCTGCTCTGCTCTGCCTCACCCTCGTTACCTACCAGCTGCACTGCATTCACCACTCATCATGCCCTCTATATAAAGCCTTGCTTTTCAGTCCACACTTGTCAGATCGTCTGCAACCAGCACCAGTTACCTGCCTGTTTATTGAAAACGCCTCTGACTCTTTGCCTGTGATCCCGGACCCGCTCGACTACTTCTGTGTTCTCCAGCCCCGGACTTCCCGGATCATCCAGCTCCTGCCTTCGCTGTTCGGCTACTGGGGGAACACACACACGCAGACTCTTGGAACTCCTGTACCCCCCCCGGAACCCCTGAAACCCCCAACCCTTAAATAAACTTTTGAACGTGACGCAATTGTGGTCCTCGTCCTGTTTGGTGTCTGACAGAGGGAGAGAGAGAGAGAGAGAGGGAGGGAGGGAGAGAGAGAGAGAGGTGCTGTGGAAGGCTTATAAATATGCAGCAGGAGAGCTTTAGGCGGCCGGTCCTCAGTGGGCTCGCTGGCCAGCGGCTGGCACGGACACCAACGCTCTCTCTCTCCTCTCTCTCTCTCTCTCTCTCTTTTATTTTCTCTCCTCTCTCGCTTTCTATCTCTGAGTCTTATGCCCTCCAGAGTGCATTCTGGGAAAGCTCGATAATATGCGGCCCACCCAACAGCTACTGACAGCTACCACACACTCGCACATTGCCGTCCCACCTCACCACATGCACACACAGACACACACACACACACACACACACACACACACACACACACACATATCCCCAGCTACCCCTCTGCAGATGCAAATAGGAGAGGGAAATTGATGGGTAGAGAGAGAGAGAGAGAGAGAGAGAGAGAGGGAGAGAGAGAGAGAGAGAGGGAGAGAGAGAGAGAGAGAGGCAGAAAGCTTTTCCCTCTTTCCATCCCAAGAAAGCTTTAGTGCCATAAAAGCACAAGCTTCAGGCAAGTAACACACACACACACACTCCCATACACACACTCCCATACACATACCCAACACTGCACCCCTCACCCTTAACTATCCCCAATCCCCATCCCCTATCTGGGCCCCTTACGATCTACGCTGCATTCATATGAAATATGAATATAGAGGTAATGTTTCCTTAAGACTTCCTGACAAGACGTCTGAAATTCCTGCGCAGCTCAGTGCGACTGGCAAACAACAGTATCTGTGCAGGCTGCAGGACTCTGCCGAGGACTCAGCTCGCCTACATTCATACATGCATCAGTGCAGCCGCTGGATCTCATCTCCGCACAGGCTCCTATTTAAGAATGAGAGCAAGGTTGCGTGTGTTTGTGTGTCTGTGTGTGTGTGTGTGTGTGTGTGTGTGTGTGTGTGTGTGTGTGTGTGTGTGTGTGTAGCCTGTAGTGTTTCAAAAGCCTTAACTTATTTATGCAGTGTACAAGACCAATGTTGTGAAAATGGGGTGAGGATGATACACACGAAGATTTGTAGCAGTAAGAGTGCCCCCCCCTCTCTCTCTCTGTCTCTCTCTCTCTCTGCATGTGTATGTGTGCGTGTGTGTGCATGTCACGACCCCCTGTGCCCCTTCAGGCCTCTCCTTGTCACTGCAGGTAGGGCCTGATTACGTCAATTAGGAATTGTGTACACCTGCATCAGGGTGTTAGCCTGGAAAATCCAGACCCTGATAATCTAGAAAAATTAACGGTCTGGCAAAGAGCAATGTAATGGCCCAACTCGAGGGGTGGCAACAAGCATGCATTTAAAAATCTCACTGCACGCAATTGGATAACACTAGACCATGTTTACTTTGAATGATTTCGGACTTCGACGCAATGGGATAACACTACGACCAATGTGTACTGTCCTCCAACGTTGCAGCGCTGTCTTCATCAGTTTAGCTGGTTCCCAGAAATGTTGGGGAAAAAGTAACGTGCATCAATGCTCTTTGCCAGAGTGTCTCGCAGAGACAATTCCATTGTGCTCTCGCGAGAACTCTGGATTTCTAGGGTATCAGGGGGTGCTTATATAAGGAGTTCTCCTCTCCTCCCCTTTAGGCACTTTTCTTCTCTCTTGCAGGCGCCATTTTGAATCGTTCTATCTTCTTTTGTCTACCATTTTGAATCGTTCTATCTTCTTTTGTCTACCATTTTGAATCATTCTATCTTCTTTTGTCTACCATTTAGTCATCTTACATACTGATGCTGACATACACATGCATTCATACATACACTCACGCCAACACTCATCTTCCCCCTAGACACATCATGTTTCGTATTACTATTTTTGCTTAATCTTAATAAATTACAAATTGGAACTTTGTTGTCCGTCTCCCTTTATGTTGCGGTCAGTAAACGAGCCGGCCGTAACAGTGCATTTGTGGCTGCATGTTTGTATGTGTGTTTATCTGTGTGCTTGCGTGTGTGTGTGTGTGTGTGTGTGTGTGTGTGTGTGTGTGTGTGTGTGTGTGTATGTGTGTGTGTTTTGTGCCTGATCCTGCTGCTTTGGTTTTGAACACCTCTGCCAAATACCCTCATCGCCTCATCACTGAAATCTCCAGCATGGGATTGAATGCAAGCCAAGTCTTTACTGTTGTTAGCCAATAAAGTTAATCACATTCACACAATGCCTGCAGATCACAACCCCAGGAAACGGCATTTTCTTCATTCTGATTCGCTCTTCAACTGACCAATGACAGGGCATATTTGTCTTCCACTGGCATATGAATGCTTTGCCTTCATAAAGACCAAAGTGGTCCAAACCAACTTTGAAACAAAGCAACACCACTGTGCCTGTAAAACATGTGCGCTGGCTCTCTGTCTGTGTTTCTAAGAGGGAAACAGGGAAATGCATCGAGCTTGAAATGAAAAGAACTAGACTGAACCTGTGGGGAGCTGAATAGAAAGAAAAGGACACGTGGAGCTCTTGACTAATGACAGCTGCTGTGCAGTGCTAGGAGACTGGAGGTGTGAGCCTACCTTGTCTGGGTTTGTGTGTGTGTGTGTGTGTGTGTGTGTGTGTGTGTGTGTGTGTGTGTGTGTGTGTGTGTGTATAAATGTGTGTCCGTAAATAATCTCCTCTCTGACCGCACATCCAGGTGCTTCCTTGCACACACACACACACACACACACACACACACACACACACACACACACACACACACACACACACAGACACAGACACACCTGAGGCTGGCTGGCCGGCTCTCGTCTGGCCCATCATGACCCCAGCCTCCACTGCCCCTCTGCCTGCTGTTCCCCCACTGCACAGCCCAGAGCACTCACTGGTCACCAGCACCTGTCTATAAGCACAGCACCCCTCCACAGCTCGCTTTCTCCTCTTTCACTCTGTATCACTCTATCTTTCCACTCTCTCTCTGTCTCTCCTTCTCTCTCCTTGTTTTTTGTGTCTTTATCCACTATCTCTGTCGATTCACACCGGTCCTATCAAATCTCCACATCCTTGGATTGCTAGGAAACATTTGAGTAAGCATGTACAGAGTAAATCTCTCTCTCTCCTGGTCAGAGTGCCACTCATTTATATATATATATATATATATATAAATGAGTGGCACTCTGACCAGGCACCAGGTGAGTCTGGAGGTAGAGGAGTCTGGTGGTCGAGTCTGTCGAGAGAGAGAGAGAGAGAAAGAGAGAGAGAGAGAGAGAGAGAGAGAGAGAGATTTACTCTATATATACTGTATACACAAACACAGGATGCAACACGTCAATGATGTATAAACAATAGAAAATGACGAAAATAAGACAAATATAAAACAAGACAGGGAGTTCCTAGGGGTAGTCCCATGGTTCATTACTGGTCTGGACAGGAGGTCTGATATTCCACAGTGGAAAGGGGACATTCGTCCTCTCTGTTGAGAGGGGTGGGAGCCTCCCCTTGTTACTGGCAGGCAGAAACCCAGTTGTCTTTTTTTTTGCAAATTCGTGTGTGCCCATGTGAATACCAATTACAAAAAGCCATTAGAGATGAGGTGGAGCTGTGGCAGCGTCAGCGTTACCACCTGACAAGCGCTTGGCCCACTTTCCATCTCCGAACATGCCATTGTGAGTCTGTGTCACTTTGGATTAAAGCGTCCGCTACGTACCAGACATTATTACTTTCCTTTACAAAAACAACTGTCTGTGTTCACGGAGAGCGAGTCTGTCCTCCATGGAGTGAACATGTGTGTTTGTGCCTGCCCCCCTCAGTGTTCGAATTATACCGTGAGCTTCGGGGGGTACAGCTATTTCGACTGGTGACGTCACTCTCCATTTTATATAGACTTACACAGATGATTTCACACTTGTGGTTCACAGTCAATTTTCCTTCGAAATAGGTCATATGACCGTGGCTGGCTGGTCAACAAGTTAAAAAAAACTACTGTGATCTACTAGCAAGCACAATACACCTTACACGTTATGGGAAGGGTTGATTTTGGGTAAACACTGTTTCAAGGTGCGCCCTGAGAGAAAGTGGCATAGAACATTATGTCCAATATTCCAATATGTGGTTTAATGTTCTGCATTTCTCATTAGTAGGTCACTTTGATACTAAAAGTATGATTCTAGGTAATGACTGTATGATATCTGTACTTTTCCTGTGTATAGCTGTGTGTGATTGTATTTAGAGATAAGCGGAAATATTATGACTTTGCAGTGTTTCACTGTTCTGCATGGCTGCGTCAGTAGCTATCTGCTCCGGATTGCCAGGCTTCCACTAATCAGGGTCTGATTCAGTGTAGTCCATGTGAGATGGGATGACCAACGCCATCTCCCATCAGCCTGGAAGGATACTTAAACCCTAACTATGTCTAGTTAGAGCAGCTGATGGATCTTTAGGTGAAGTCATGCTGTCTCTCCCTTGATGCGCATCATTGTAAATAAAACTCTGTTCCTGATTTTTCATACTATTGGTCTGACTGGGTCTCTATTAAATCTATGGTTTCAAAATTACCATCAGCCCCGTGCGTAAAATTGTGCGCCACAGTCAAAAAATATTTTTTGGTATAGCAGTGCAATGCAAACATGGACATGCATAGACCAATAGCACGGAAATGGCAAACATACTACTTACATTTAAGACCCAGAATTGTTTACAGATGGGCCACAGAAAGTCTCCCATTTAATAGCAAAGTTCACCTAGCCTAATACAAGGCCTTTGGTTCATTTGATTAGTTTTTCTTGGATAGCTAAGCCCACCAAACATCAAGCAGATAAAAAAATTACTTGTTCACGGTTGGAAAACAAATATCTTCACGTTGTTTAGCTTAGGCATTTCATATAATGTAGCCTAGTGGATTGTGCGCTTGGTGTTCTATAACAAAACGTTTGTGCAGCAATACTCTTTTAAGAAAGGCTGATCTCTAATAATGGCAACGAGGAAAGACATTTCAGGTCCAATTTATTATTATATGTTCACGTAGGGTTTCAAACAAACTGCAGGTAACGTTGCAATTATGGGTGTGTCGGCATTTGCTTAAAAAAGGTTGAGAACCATCTACATGCAAAATTCCCTGAATATTAATCTTGTTAAGACATTAAGAATGAAGTTGCACAAAATGATAAAGCGCCTCATTAAACCTCTCCCCGTGTCAGTATATCTATGGAACTCCTCCTATGGCGTGTGATTGTAGGCCTGACTTTTAAGCTAAGCAGCAGCGATGGTCTTGGCCGCTGAGTGGAAGGGAGACCTCCGGTTAAACCATAACGATCTTGCTACTCGATGTTTTTTCTAAGGTTGGCTATCAATATGTTACAAAGGCAGTGAAATATTAAACAAATCTAGGGGGGTCGGACCCCCCCAATAACCCCCATAATTCGAACCATGGTCCCCCTCTAACGCCAGACTCTGCTCCTTCTCACACACACACACACTCTTTTTCTCTCCTTTTTTATTCACAAAGCCTGGTGGAACTGCCAGCAACGCCTCTCTGCCAGGACAGTCTCTCACTTCCCGCGGTGCACCCCCACCACACACACACACACACACACATACACACACACCACACACACACAGTATATACATACACACACACACACACACACACACACACACACACACAGTATATACACACACACACACACTCCACCAGGCGGCTCACTGTACACTCGTACGTTGGCCACAACACCCTCCACATCACACACGAGCCCTGCTCACACTCCACGTCCAGACGGCAGAGCGGGAGCATGCGTCCCCAGACGTATCGGAGCTAAGGACTGTGAAACGCACTGGGGCAGTGGCTTTGTTTCAAGCATTAGGCACATCAGAAGAAATACAGGACCTCCTTCCAGGCCAGAGAAAACAGCAAAAGGGAACAACTTGGCTTTGTCAGAGAGACAAAGAAGAAGAGGAATGGGAGGAAGAATGAGAGGAAGAGAAAGAGGAAGAAGAGAAGAAAGGAAGAGGAGAAGAAACTGCATAAAACATGGTGGCCCCACACACACAAAGCTGAGGGAGGACTGCGCGCTATACATCTCCCAGGCAGCAGAGAGCCTTGCAAAGGCGGCGAGATGCACAAGACACGCTCAAGGTGCGCGGCACACATTACATTAAAGGGGAGGAACACAAATATGAATAATTTCACACAGGGCAGCTGTTTAGGCAGGGCAGGTTGTGGATCGTACCACACTGACACCCGAAGGACGGCTTATCTCACCAGTGGCCAGAGTTCTTTAACATGGGGAAGAGGAAGACACACACACACACACACACACACACACACACACACACATATTGGCAAGGGCTCTCTGGGTCCACAGTGACCCCTGCTGGAAGGACAAACATGAGAGACGTCTAGGCCAGCTCTCTCTCTCTCACACACACACACACACACACACACACACACACACACACACACACACACACAGCATCTGCTCATACCATGACATCCTCCTCCACACAGTGGAGAGTGTGTGTTTAGGATCAATCTGTGCCCTCTTTCAAAGAGCAACATCATGTATATGGAATGGTGAAAAAATCTTCAGATCCTCAGATGGAACGCCTCAATAATTCAAAGCATTGTTATTTATTTATTTTCTTTACCTCAGAACCCGTCAGCGTGATAAATGGGAGCATATACATTCAAAACAATGTCCTCCACTTCTAATTCACCTGGAAAATTGGTTAAAAGGAGAGGCAGAGACACCGAGAAGTAATCTACCATGGCGTCTTTTTTCTGTCTTTCATTCTCTCTTCCACCCTTTCCCTTTTCTGAAAGGGGGGAAAAAAACAGAGAAGTAAAAAGCCAGCTCTGTTTTCAAGCTTTTAATCTTGCACATTTGCCTCCACTCAGTGGAGCAGCTCTGAAATAATTGGTCTTCAGTGAAGCGGCCCTCTGGGCACAAGCAGGGCCGAGAGCTGTGGATCAGTGTGCTTTTAACAGTAGCCACACACTAAACAAATGGACCACACACAGATGGCCATGTGGAGATGTCCAGGCAACCGTATCTGGATGGTGGGGTCAGCAATCTTTCCCAAAAGCTCTCTCTCTCTCTCTCTCTCTGTCTCTCTCTGTCTCTCTCTCTCTCTCTCTCTCTCTCTCACTCTCTCTTTGTCTGATTGTATGCAGTGGTGGTAGTGGCTGTGGGTTCAATTCCCAGCCATTCCACCATTATGCCCTTGAGCAAGGCACTTAACCCCTTGTAACATACTGTATGTAAGTTGCTTTGGATAAAAGTGTCTGCTATATAATAAAATGTGAGTTTCTTAAAACTGTGCATGTTTTTTTTATTTCATCTTATCATCTGTGCTGTTTATATGCTGTTTTTTTTTAAAGTGGAGTTCCACCAACCTATCTAAACATGAACAAAAAAAAAAGTTTATCTATTCGCCTAGTGCATATTTCCCTCATGATATTTCCAACAGTCGAAAGCAATTTGATATATTTTTCCCTTGATGTTAGTCATTTTAGGATGTAAACATACAGTTAATACTTTTTCATCTATCTGTAGCCTTTGAATCATTTCAGCAATTAGCTAATCTAAATAGGGCCATAGATGTCTAACTTCATCATCAAACCAGAATGAGTTTAGAAAAACTGATAGCTTTTATCAAGATGAAAGTATCTTCTTGTCAGGCAAATGTACACTACATGTCTCATAAGATATCTGTTTGTACGCTAAATGTGTAATCTCTAATGTGTGGCTCCAGCCTTTTCACATGTATGTTCAAAGATATCTACGAGAGGAGGCCAAAGGCAAGAGGGGGGCTCATTAACATTGGTCAAGCATCTCTGCCCGTCTCAATAATTACAGTGTCACTGCGCACAATGATCAATTAGAGCGAGGACAAATGGCCATAATAAGAGTAGCATACTTAGTGTTTCTCCAAAACCATGGGGGCTTCCAAATGAATGAGAGAGAAAAAGATTGCGCACAGGAGGAGCGCTGCCAAACTCTCATTATCTCCCGTTCACACCAAAGATGTGCCATTGGATACTGAATACATTATTCTCTGCAGGGCCTTCAAAAGGGTTTTTTTTCCCTGTGTATGAGTATGGCTTGGCCTGTGAAAAAAATTCCTTTCTGCGAGCATTAGAAAATATCTCCCAAACAACCGTGGCCAATGCCACGCTAATTGGGTGGCGAGCTCCTTGGTTGTGGATAATGTTTTAATATAATCACTCTCTTGATGCCCCATCAGACAGTAAGAGCGCATGAGAGAGAAAGGCGGAGTGTGTGTGTGTGTGTGTGTGTGTGGGGGGGGGGGGGTCTAAGCAATGGGCTGCATATTAAAGATGAAACAAAATGCCTAAATGTGTAAATAGTCATTTCTCCCATCTGCAGGCCCACTGCCTGACCCCTAAGTGCACATGCTCCACAAACAACAGTGTCGTCATGGCACCCTGCCGGGACTCTGAATGAGTTCCAGCTCACGCCTCTCTACCACCACCACCACCACTAAATGCCCTGCAACATTTTGTTACTTATTAGTTAATGGCTTGTTTATCATTAGTAATTTCTAATTTATCATCAGTAAAGCATTTGTTCAGACAGTTATACATCGTTTATTCATAGTAAATAAGCCTATATCTTAAATATGTTTATACATTATTGTTAATACTTAATAAATGATGCAATAACATGTTTTTGATTAAGTAATATTTCCATTATTTAAGTAATATTTCCATTATTTAACAGTTGTTACATACACATGCACTAATGATTAGTTAGGGTTAGGATACATATTTTATAAACCACTTCCTAATACTATAATTAATAATTAACTCAGGAGATACAAGTGGTTAGTTAATGATATTATGTGAGCTCATCTAAAGTGAGGACATTTTATGCCTTGCAACACATTTACAAATGAGTTATAAAGTTTACACTTGCATTTATTCATTTAGCCGACACTTTCACCCAAAGCGACTTACACATGTCAATGAAATTAAAGAGCAAGGCCACATTGGTGGACGCCGGGGTTTGAACCACCAACTTTATGGGTTACTGCATGTTAACCCAGCTCCCTATCCATTACACTACCTCTGCCCAGTGGTATGACAACAGTCAATTCAAAAATATAATATAGATATGCGTGTTTACTATGAACAAACCATTTTTAACTGTGTGTAAACATGATTTACAGATGAGAATTAATGTAGGAATAATGCTTTACAAATGAAGAATACAGCATTTAATAATAGTTTACAGATGATTAATAACAGTGTGTAGTAGAAGAAAACAGAAACTCTTGCATAGTTGTAGGGTTTTTATCTGGGCCAAGGTAGTGTAGTGGATAAGGTGTTGGACTAGCAGTAGCCTGAAAAGTTGGGGGTTCGATACCCGGCTTTCACTGTTATGTCAATGGCCTTCAATTTAATTGACATGTGTACGTCGCTTGTCTACTAAATGAATGAATGTGAATGTAATCTTTACAACTCATTTGAAAATGTGTTGCAAGGCATAGAAAGACCTCACTTTAGATGAGCTCACAAAATATCAATAACTAACCACTTGTCACCATCATGAATTATAGTATTAGGAAGTGGTTTATAAAATATGTATCCTCACCCTAACTAATCATTAGTGCATGTGTATATTGCATAATTTATTAAGTATTAACAATAATTCATAAACATATTTTAGATATAGGCTTATTTACTATGAACAAACCATTTATAACTGTGTGTACAAATACTTTATTTATGAGAATTACCATAGGAACAATGCTTTACAAATGATGAACAAAGCATTTTGTAATAGTTTGCAACTTTCATTTCATTATAAGTGGTTGTTTCATTACTTATTAAGTATAAATCATGCACTTACAAACATATTTTTTGGATAGGCTTATTTACTATGAACAAACCATTTATAATTGTGTGAACAAATGCTTTACTGATGATAAATTATGTATGAACAATAAATTACTAATGATGAACAAACCATTAACTAATAAGTAACAAAGGCTTAATAAATGATGAATTGTGTGTAGTTATTATAAAGTGTTACCGTCAAAACTTCGAAGCACAAAAAGTACAAAAAAAAAAAAGAAAAGTAAAAGTAAAAGTACAAAATCTATGCTTCCTTGCCACTGACAAGCCTGGCACTTCAATTATCCCTTTCAGTGAGAAAGTGTGTGATGCCATTATTTGACTAGACATACATTTACAAATCAGATACCACTGCTTCCAGTCTTTGAATGGGCTGAATGCCAGTTATGTCAAATATACTGCTCTCACATTCAAAATGTGATTTAGGCTCGACAATGGATGCTATTATCCAAGTCCATTCTCCAGACATCTTAAGTTTCGACAAGTGCAACACTGACAGAACTTGTCTGCTTCTGGCTACTCTGTTTACTGAAAACTAGTGGCAGCATTTTAAAGAGAAATAAGCACAATTGAATTCTACAGTAAAATGATGTTTAGCACAAATTCCAGCATCATGTTTTTCATCAAGGTGATGCATCATCAATTTGTCAACACTGACAGTCTAATTCCCTGGGTTTGATTGGCAGGATCAGCGTAGACCGACAATTAGGCCTACTCCCCTTGGTCTTGTATGGCTGTGTATGCACTTGTCTCTGTTTGTGTCTGACACATTGGGTCTTATTACCGTTGTGTGGTGGTTATTTTTATTCCTGTGCTGGTAGAATACTCACTCTAATTGGAAACTGTCTGCATAGACTATTCTTGGTCCACCTCCCCAAACCTACACCGCGACAATTAATATTAAATGTGAAACGGGTACACAGGGAATTTTACACGATGACGGCTGCACTCCACTGAAGCTTCAGTGTCTGTTTTTGGGGAAGGGGTGGGGTGGGGTGGGGGGGTTCAGATAGAGTTCACGTCGAGCGTAAGTTTCTCGAGGGAAATGAGGAGTGTGACGTTGTGATGAAATCAGTCAGGGGAGAGTGAAGGGCCCGAGGGCTCCTCTCTCTCTCTCTCTCTCTCTCTCTCTCTTTCTCTCTTTCCTGTGGCTTATGAGTGAAGTCTGTATATTACTTTGTTTATGTGACAGCCACTCCCCTTGTAAAGCCAGGCTAGCGGAGAGTCGAGGCTGGCCTAATAAAGCGCTGGCACACTCCCTTTGCTCGTGGTATTTATGGGAGCAGAAACAACAGGCCCTAAATCACTCCTCAAAGAGCACTGGCATGGAGATGCACTGTGCGCTGCCGTCTGATTTCACATGTGCGACGCAGCTCTCTGGGTGTCATGTCAGCCCCTGATGTCCTGCCACTCACCACGGGTCAGTGTGACTGAGTCAGCTAACGTTAGTCAACTCTCAGATAGGTCCCTAGCAAAGACATTGCCTAAAGTGTATTGCTCAGTCTGATCCACTTAAAGGAGAATTCCAGTGATTTCTCCCATAGATTTCTGTTGCTCATGAACATGCCCCCACAGTGTAGCACTCTAGATGCCTGACTGTTGACTGCAGCAACTCAAGATAGGTAGAACCGATTGTTCTCATTTTTTTGTACTGACAGAACTTGGTGACCTCGAGAAACAGAGATCTATGTGAAATATCGCCAGAATTACCCTTTTAGATGTTTTTCCCATTAGCAGAGCCGGGACTGTACACATGGATCACATACACAAAGCAGACAGTTGAGGGACCGTGAGGAGCATTGGAGTAAATTTGACAAAAAGTATATTTGATATATTCATCTAAGTATATTCATGGCCTATGCCTTTAAGAGACTTCTAATTCAGACATAACCCCCCTTCCGTTGTTTATCATAGCAACCAGACTCTAAAGGATTCTAGAACCCATTTGAAAATCTGACAAAGTGAAAGAGAGTAGAGCCTTCTGTTTCATAGTGCAGTAAGCTGCTGGGTAAAGCTCTATTCGTCTGATACAATCATCTTTCACTGGGGTCCAGGACTGTGTCCAGAAGTTATGAGGGCAGTGTTATCGGGAGCCGTGTGTGGCCCACAGATAATACGCTCATAACCTCAGAATGAAACACTCCTCGTGTATCTGACCTTTTGATCTCATGACCCACACATCTGTATTCGGTCTGATACATCAATTTTGATCTGCTAATAAATTGCGCAGACATCTCAAAGAGTAGTCAACGTCAGGAGTGTTATCTTTCAACCCGTAAAATAAATAAATAAATAAAATCTCCCCCATATTCCATCCTAAGCCTGCATCTGTAGTCTGTGTTAAAAGTTTCCATTCTTGTCATTACTATAGCGCTGAAGTGATTGAATTGCCACTCTCTTGACCCTTGCATCAGCACCTTCTATGGCCCCATCTAAACGTCTCAGGCGTATCGAATCACTCCTCTCAGAGAGCCTCACACAGCCATAAAGAAACATTCCCTGGGACAGGAGCAGGCCGCTCAGCCCGATCCATCTCTCCGACAGCCCCTTCTGCCTTTATTTAAAGCAGCGAGGGGGGGTGGGGGGGGATGAGAGAGGAGGTGTTATGAGGCAGACAATGCCTCCGGGTACAGACGTACAGAGGAGCTCTCCTGTTATTTTCTTTTTTTTTTTTTTTTACCTTGGGTCCGTCATTTTTTTCGAGGGCTGGAGGGTGCGCTATCAATCAGCGAAGGGCGGGGAGAAATAATAATGCTGTTATAATAAAGAAAAAAGCAGGCATCCTTGTGGGCACGAAGAGAGACGGATGAAGGAAACGTGCACATCAGGTGTGGGGGAAAGAGACGCCTGGCTGGCAACAAGGCCAGCGCAGGCTTATTCCCTCAGCGTAGATTTAGCCTGTCAGCTACAGAGGAAGGAACAATCTTTTTTGGGGGGAAGTGGGGGAGAGAGGGTAAGGAAATATGTTTTATAAATCAGCATTTGTTCACTGGTCTCAACAGGCATCTCTTGGCAGGGCAGGGCCGGCTTCAGCAGGTTTGAATAGCCTATTTATGTCCGACCGTTAACGTTTCGCTGGGCACAATATCTCAGCTGTTGTAATAGCGGGGGAACTGGCTGGAATGGGTGGCCGTGTTGTGTCCTGCTAGGAGTCACTGAGGACCCACAGGCCTGCTCATAACCCAGCGTCTCTGTGACAAGACGCCATTGCTTTTATATGGGGATCAGAGTGAGGTCACTTGTATTTCAAAACAAACAAAATGTAAGATTGTTGAAAAATGAGAACAGTTGTTCTGTAACTTCACAGTGTTTTTTTCCGGTTTGCTTAGGTGCAATTTGTGAAACCGTTGCCTATTGTTTTCTAAACTCCACACTTACTACAAATCCTTGCACCAAACCAGCAAAACAGTTCAAACCACCATCATGTTTTACCAGTCTGTTGTTGCCAGCATCCTTAATACTTAAAGGAACCGTATGTAAGAAAAATATTTCAATGAATCATAAAATGGCCCTGATATGTCACTAGACATTAAGAAATCGTGTTTATTTCAAATACTTATATCACTGACAACAGTAGTTCGGCCAGGATATTGTCATTTAAAAAGTGAAGTTGCAGCCCTCAACTGATGTTGATGTTGTGTTTTGTCATGTCATGTTGTGTTTTGGCCTGATGCGCCACCCTCCACCTATCTACTAATCACAAAGTCAGTAGTGTTTCGCCATCCGGGTTGGCAACCTCGAGTCAGGGGGGGGGGGGGAGGGGATACACCGCTCTACAGTAATTTGAAAGTGATTGCAGTACCAGTTTTGGCCACAATCTTGTTTCCTTTAATACTTTTTATTTAATACTTGACCAATGGCTGTAACCCTATTACGTCAGTCTATTCTTGCACTGATATAGTTTTTATATTACTTGTCTACATTATTCTCTTATATGTCCATATTTATTTTACGCTGGTCTCTAGACTATTCTTGCACTGATATAGTTTTTATATTACTTGTCTACATTATTCTCTTATATGTCCATATTTATTTTACGCTGGTCTCTAGACTATTCTTGCACTGTTGCACTGTTGGACTTACTTATTTGCACCATCACCATGACACTCTTATAGAGCACCTTACCATGCATACAGAATTACAAGCTCAGTCCCTGCCCTATCATTGCAAGCGCCTCATGCTTGATCATCCTTAAGCACACTAGGTGGATATTTGATTTTGTTTTTTTAAGTATTTTTAGTATTTTATTATTTTTTTTTATCTTCTACTGTCACTATTGTGCAGTGGAGTTTTTTGTTATATATTTATATATATATATATACTTGCAATACTTTTTCTGCTGTAAGTGCATGTTGTGTGTGATGTCTGTATGCTACTGAGACCTTGAATTTCCCCTTGGGGATCAATAAAGTATTTATCTATCTATCTATCTATCTATCTATCTATCTATCTATATATCTATCTGTCTATCTATCTATGTGAATGAGCACACAAACCACCAACTATACACTGACAGTATAATTTATCTATGGCTTGGTGTGTGTGTGTGTGTGTGTGTGTGTGTGTGTGTGTGTGTGTGTGTTTATTTATCTATATGGCTTGGTGCAATAAGCAAACTGAAGCAGTAGCGTCAGCAGATGAGCCTTGACTATGTTCTATAGTTAGAGGGAAGTGGAGGCGTGGCAAAGTTTTGTCACGTTCCTCATGAACTTCCGTTTGCAAACGACATTTGGAAATGTGCATGGCAAGCTGCTTATGTGGTCCTTAAATAACTGCCCTGCTTGATTTGTGTGTGTATGTATGTGTGTGTGTGTGTGTGGTGTGTGTGCGTGTATGTATGCAGGGTCGGACTGGGAACAAAATTCGGCCCTGGCAATTTTCTCCTGGACCGGCCCACCACTGGACCCCCCCCCCCCCCCCACACACACACACAAGGCCACCGATACCAAAATCCCCCCCATAAATAACAAACACACAGTATCATGCAACAGATAGATTTGGACCTATAGGTTATTATAATCACAATAACACGGGGGTCCGGGGGGGTCTCTCCGGGATTTTTGAAAAAAATTCTGAAAAAAAAAAGGATTCAGGGATAGGCTACTAAGACAGGCTCATCTTCTGTCTGTCTCACGTCATGTTACCCCATGCATTAAACCACATGTCACTGCTTGACTAAATGAAAAATACAGCTACTGAACATGCATGGAGATCGTCATTGTTGACAGAAATTACGATTTGTGGCAACATGTTGTAACACAACCACAGCCTTTAGGCCTATTTGGTGCAAATCTTCTCCTTTACTTTGGTTATAGTCAGCGATTCACATTAACTGTAGGCTATCAACACAAGTGTATACTAAACGTTTTTACCCAAGTTTGTGTGCCGTCATCACATTTTGCAAAATTAGGCTACCTTCGTTACTAACCTATCATGCAGTTGATACTTTTTACGTGCATCGACTCGCGATTGATTGTGCATCTAATGTAACACTCGGTGGAGAGACTTCCACTTTCCAAGTTTCACTTTCACTGTCGTTGTGAGCTAAAAGGCTACTATATGGGAAATACTTTGAAGTTCCTTTTGAGTCCAAACATGAATAGGTTTTCTTTAACCTGTGCTACACTTTTCCACTAAATTGTGCGAAAATTGTAGGCTACCCGGAGTTTTTTTTTATGTTGACAGACAAACCGCACTACAGTAGCCTACATGGTGCAGCAGTAAATGGAAGCTCTAGCGCATGCAACTAACGTCTATAAAAACAATATATTTATGGAATAAAACTAGACACCTCTGATTGCTGTTTAAGGTTAAACTGCGATGATGTGAACACCAGCCAGCGGAGGGCACTTATATAGCCTAGGCTACCAGCATGGACTAGGCTATATTTCCCCACAAACCAAGCGGCTGCTTGGACAAATCCACTTGAGGGGTGGGGCAGGGGGGCGCAATCGTAACACACTGAACCTGTCATGAAGAGGCCAAAATGATTGACCTGTCACCCCCCAATCCAAATGGATGCAACTGCATTTATAGGCTAGGCCTAGGTCTACATGACGGGCCGCAAATAGGCTAAATCACTTTAAAAACAAAACAAAAAAAATCCCAGAGGTCACCGGCCCACATGTGGACCGGCCCACCGGGCATTTGCCCGGTTGTACAGATTACCAATCCGAGCCTGTATGTATGTGTGTGTGTGTGTGTGTGTGTGTGTGTGTGTGTGTGTACGTGTGTGTACGCGTGTGTGGTGTGAATGTGTGTGTGTGTGTGCTAAGGCCACTTGCAACCCATGATGTCCAGAACTAATTCCCCTGTAATTACCTACAGCCGGCCAGGAGCCACAGGCAGCCTGCTGCCTGGTGATGGAAGGCGCTAATTGCTCTGAGGTTGCGGCACAATGTGAGGGGCACATGCCGGAGGGGAGGGGAGGAGAGGAGAGGAGCTTGTCAAAGTCCAGCAGCTCTTAGGAGATGTGTAGGCTAAGGGTGCATTCATGGCATCCTACAGCCTCCCTATCCATTGCTTCTGACCTCATTCGTTTCCATGGAGCCTTTTCTCTATTACAGCGCAGGCAGTAACGGGTGAAAAAGGACGATAATTCAGTTTGGAATGACAGGGTCATCGTAGTTACCCCACACCTCTGATTTATCTACCTACAGTGAAGAGAGAAGATAGATAGATAGATAGATAGATAGATAGATAGATACTTTATGGATCCCCAAGGGGAAATTCAAGAATAGAGTGAGTGAAGTGTGTGAAGAGAATAGTATGTGTGTGTGAGTGAGTGAGTGTGTTTTTTTATGTTCAACCTTCTCCCACCCTGAGAAAAGCCTTGATAATAAAGCCTTGCAGATACTGGAGGCCCCTGGTTATCCATATTCCCTGGATATTGAGCCATGCTGATACTCAGTCTGTGTTTATTGGCCTGTCCTCAACTCACCTGAGAATACAACTGAGCCATAACACAGTGCACTGCATCGTAATCGGTCCACCCCAGCGGAGAGCCTAACCCTCTGGAGAGATCACCCACTTCAGCCACACACCAGCGCGCTTTAGCCTCACCATCTCATTTTAAGAGGAGCAGGAGCACAGGATGCCTATTAAATTACTGAGGCCTGGACTTTATTTGATGGCTATCAAAATATTTTTGGCACTGTTGTCATTCCTGTCATTTGATAGATAATTCATTCAAAGCTAGCAAAAGACTTGTCCCTCATTATATAAATAATAATACTGACATGCAGGTCAACAGAATATTATGTGTTGAAAGAGACAATCAAAGCAGGTGACACCAGAAGCGGAGTATGAAACGATCTATATTCAATCACAGGGCACCACTTTTGCATCATGAGTAAGCAGTCTCCAGAAATATATCACAAAAACAAAAATTGTGGTTAAGACTCGGATTTTTCGGGAGAGTTCTAGGGGTCAGATCAAAAAATAGAGAACAGGGGCAAGGAGCTGACAAGGGAAACATCACAGGTTAAAGTGACATTACCAGCGAGAACATCACCACTGCTCAGAGTTGTGAAATTACAGAACTAGAGGTTTGATCGTCATCAACAACTCAGCTCAACGCTCAACGTTGTCTGACTCACACAAGCCACTGCCATCTGTCTCCACATATGGAGGGGGGAAAGTCTTTACATATGACTCTGGTCTTAAGGAAAGGGCATACGATTCCTCTCCCACCTTTCACAAGCTTGATTTCTCACTCTTTCTCTCTCTCCCTACAAGAGATGTGTAAGTGTAATCCAGTTAGCCACGTGGTCCGGTTGCCCCCTCGGGGGAAGACCACAGACAACGACTCTGTTTAAAGACTTATTGGCCGTAGAGAACAATATTCATTGTCATTACCACTTAACTACCTTATTAAAGTCCGGCACCTGGATCCTGTACATGACACCAAACGTGTTCCATTAAGTTGTGACATCGGGTACAAAGTTGTTGAAGTCATTAAAATGTGACCAAGAGGAAACGCTGGAATGAAAGTATATATGTGGCGTTGTGGGGGGAGGGGATGAAATGGGACAGGATTTCTTAAGCTTTGTTTAGGTACAGTAATTACTGTAACTGGAGCTGGCTGCCTGAATGAGCAGACTTACCATTTGCAGAAAACAAAATCGGGAGTTAGAGTTCATGTGTTGCAATGTACGCTGTGTCCTTGTGACCCTATCTCTCCTCAGATAATTCTCCCTGAGACAAGAATGAGCGACCTCCGAGAGATAATCAATTTATTTTCCCTTAATTAACCTTGAGCATGAGCATCGTGACCTCATACGTAACCTTGTTCTTGAGATGATCTCCTTGATAATGGAAAGGGTGTTGGGGCTTGAAGGATGGAGGAGTGCTGCATGTAGGCCTCAGCCTCACAACCTCAGCTCTATGAAACTGATTTATAGAATTTTAAACAGATACAAAATGAGTCTGTAAAGCCTTTTACAACAGGGGCTCTCAAACCTTTTTGCACCAGGGATCCCTTACAAGAGAGATATTGTTCTAAGGACCACCTCCTAATCATAGCACAGATTATCCCCTGATCCCACTTTAAGAACCACTACTGTACAAAGTATATCAACCTGAGAAACTATGTATAGATATTATTTACAAGCGGGATGCTGTGTACTTTGTCCACACATTCTTTTTATCTGTGTGTGAATGTCTACAAAGAGCCTGTTGCAGTATTTATCAAAGCAACTGTATGAGTTTCTTTATGAGCTTCTGTGAGCTCTATGCCTCCAGTCCACTATCTCTGTGTATTCACAATGGTCCTATCTATCAGATCTCCTCAAATCAAACCTTTGAGTAAGCATGTACAGAGTAAATGATTTCTCTCTCTCTCTTTCCATCTATCTATTTATCTATCTATCTATCTATCTATCTATCTATCTATCTACTGTATCTATCTATCTATCTATCTGTCTGTCTGTCTGTCTGCCTGCCTGTGGGAAGCAGGGCGTAAATGGAGGTCAGAACGACACAGTAAATCTCAACTTGATCATCCAGAGGGTCAGTTATGAGAAAGGTTGTTTGATTGCCACGTTTGATTCTTACAGTTTTTCTCAGTCGCTTTGGTGCTTTTCTGTGCTATTCAGAATGAAAATTCTCATAACTATTAGTTCAACCTCCACAACATTTAGTCATTTGTGCACATCATAGTAGCAATTTCTCCTTCCTCTGAACAAATTGCAAATACTTTTGGACATATATCAGTTGCTTTCATACAATTCTCTGCTGTTTTATAACATTATCATTTGCTTATGTCATGTCAGTCAAAATGAACTATACTTATGGATGCTGAATAGTCGTTCCCAATAAAACTAATAGTCTTCATTTCATTGCTTGAGTCATTTCATACAAAATTGGTGAACTAGTTATCAAATTCTGTCACAATGCTGTAGAATTGCAAAGAGCATATACAGTAAAAATTTGAAAGTACGTATTCAGTGTCTTGTACTCACTTACTCTCCTAACTACAGCAATGTGTAACTTTACTGTAGTTTTCAAATGGCTGTACAAGTGTATAGTGCTGTCTTGAGCATGTTCAGGTAGTGTCACCGAGTTCTGACATTTTTTTGCATTGGAAAACACTGAGAGAATAAACTGTCATAATGAAAACATGACAAAGCCATTTGAATATCTTGTTCATAAACGATGGTGTCAAGACTTTTTTATTTTGATGACACTGACAGTTTCATTGACACGAATACTTGCTTTTGAGGAATGGACTATCCATTTTGAGCAAGTGACGTGCTTTTGCAGGTTATCCACT